>NW_028270143.1:118564981-118877169 GCF_037043375.1 Chiloscyllium plagiosum
ATGGATAAGATACATAAAATGACAAAGTACACTAGGTAGTTATAAACAGGTAGGATTAATACATAATTTTCAGCTAAAGCCATGTGCACAATAAACTAAAAATACCATTCCCTACCTTTTACTTGTCAGCATTTAATATTCTTCTTTTGATTTGTTACAATTTTAATTCCCTTACCTTCCATTCTTTACGGCAAGGAAGGAGGGGTTGTCTTTTAAAAATAAACATTAAGAAATAAACAATAAGAAAAAAACCCCAATAGGTTTATTGCGAGTGCTAAGAACACCTAAATAATTCAGGCTGACGGTAACACCACTATGCCAGTGCCTACTCTTTTGAAAGAGACATTTTGAATATTGTTAGGACCAATGTCTTTTTATTTTTGTGCTTTTGAAAACCGGGGACCTAAATGAGAAACAACAGTATTTGAAGGGCTAGCTGTAATTTTTAAAAAGTAATCTGACAAGCATCATAAATAGTTGTCTGAACACAGTAATTATAGTGTCATACAATTGAACAGCATGGAAACAGACCCTTCCGTCCGACTCATCCATGCTGAACAGATATCCTAAACTAATCTTGTTCCATTTGCCAACACTTTTGCCATTTGCCCATACCCCTCCAAACCCTCCCTATTCACATACCCATCCAGATGCCATTTTAAATGTTGTAATCGTACCAGCCTCCACCACTTCCTCTGGCAGCTCATTCCATACACGCACCACCCTTTGCATGAACAAGCTGTCCCCTTTTAAATCTTTCCCCTCTCACCTTAAATCTGAGTTCTCTAGTTGTGGAGTCCTTACCCTGGGGAAAAGACCCTGGCTATTTACCCTATCATATCCCTCATGCCTTTATAAACCTCAGGTCACCCCTCAGCCTCCAAACAAGGTGGCTGTAGATGATTGGAGCTGAGGAGTTATGTACTGATGTGCAGGGTGGCAACAAGAAGTTGACTGATTACTAGTTCATCAGCCAATGACAAAGGCTGGTGCCTGTCAAAATCATCTGATTGGTTGTCAGGTAACTGAACAGTTTTGGGCTGGGAACAAGCTACAGAGCAAGGATTTGACCTCCACCTACTCAATTCTCTGCAGTCAAAACCCATTTTAAACCTTACGAAAATCTTTCCTTCAGCAATTGGTGATGGCGAGCACGAGGGGGTATAGCTTTAAATTGAGGGGTGATAGATATAGGACAGATGTCAGAGTAATAAGGGTATGGAATGCTTTGCCTGCAATGGTAGTAGATTTGCCAACTTTAAGTACATTTAAGTCGTCATTGGACAAGCATATGGACGTACATGGAATAGTGTAGGTTAGATGGGCTTCAGATTGGTACGACAGGTCAGCGCAACATCGAGGGTCGAAGGGCCTGTACTGCACTGTAATGTTCTACGTTCATTGTAAGCTGTGATCTTTAACTGATTAAGTCAAAAGATCCTTTGTGAATGAGCAAGCCACCTTGTGTCATTTGTAAACCAGTGGAAGCTTCGGAAGACAAGCTTGTGAAAAGCAACAGCACAAGAATCATCTCAGCAACCCATAAGCAAAAACCAGAGTGTGACTGTGTATCTGTGCATGTGGGTAAGGGGGAGGTTTATATGGGGATTAGCATTTAATTTTGCAGTGTTATATGCGGATAATTTATAACTGTTTACCTATACCTGAGTTTAATAATTAAAGTTCAGAAATCTGGTATAATTTGGATGTAAAAATCAGGGAAATTGGGGAATATTGTACTTATTTAAAAATCATAGAATCAGCTCTACTGCCCATCAAGTCTGTACTGCCATAGCTACACTAAAACTACACTAATCCCACATTTTAAATCACTCTTGGGATGTAGACATAATTAGCTGGCCAGCATTTAATGCCTGTCCCTAGTTGACCTTGAAAACATGGTGGTGAGCTGCTTTCTTAAACCACTGCGGTCCGCAGAACTGACCCACAATACCATTGGGGAGGGTGCTCCAGGATTTTGGCTCAGCAACAGTAAAGTAACGACGATATATTTCTGATCAGGACGGTGAGTGGCTTGGAGGGGAACTTGCATGTATGGTATTCTCATTTATCTGCTGCCCTTGTACTTCTAGGTGGAAGTGGTCATGGATTTGGAAGATGCTGTCTAAGGAGCTTTGGTGAATTTCTGCAGTGCATCTTGTTGACAGCTTAGATCACTGTTACTGAGCACTGGTGGTGGAGGGAGTGGATGTTTGTTGATAAGTTCCAATCAAGCAGGCTGCTGCGTCTTGGATGGTGTCAAGCTTCTTCAAGTGTTTTTAGAGCTGCACCCATCCAGGCAAGTTTGGAATATCCCATCACGCTCTTGACTTGTACATTGTACATGGTAGCCAGGCGGTGAATTATTTGCTGCAGTATTCTTAGCCTCTGACCTGCTCTTGTAAGCACTGTATTAATGTGGAGAAGCCAGCTGAGCTTCTGGTCAATGGTAACCCCCAGGATGTTGATCGTGGGGGATTCAATGAATTTGTCAATTTTGGCAGTAGCTTCCAAATGCTTGTGAGGAGAACTTTGCATGGTTGACAGGGCTGCTTCTGTCGTCATCTTTTCTGGTCGTCTGTCTGATTTCATTTCTTTGTTAAAGCTTTGTATGATTGATATAACTGAAATGTCTAGCAAGCCACTCAAAGGCAGTTGAGAGTCAACCACACTGCTATGGGTGTGGAGTCACATGTAGGCTGGACCAGGCAAGGACAGCTGATATTCTTCTCTGAAGGACATTAGTAAACCAGATGGGCTTTTCTGACAATCGACAAATGGTCTGATGGTCATCAGTAGGTTCTTACTTCCAGATTTTTCTTTTGCTGCCATGGCAGGTCTTGAGCCCAGGTCCCCAGAACATTAGCTGAGTTTCTGGATTAATAGCCAAGTGATCATTTCACTAGGCCATTGCCTCCCCATTCCAGTACACGGCCCACAGCCTTGAACGTTACAATGTTAAGTATTCTTCCAAGTACTTTTTAAAGATTGTGATTACTATAAGGTTCCGACCGCCCTCTGGGTGAAAAAGCTTTTCCTCAAATCCTCTCCAAAATTCCTGCTTTTCTGACGAATTCAGGAATAGTGGCCAGTGCTCTAACACAGTGAATCATAACATAATGGATCCTAAGTTCTATTCTGAAGAGTAGGGAAGTTCTCACCAGTGACTTGAATAACAATTTGTCCCTAACTACAATGTAAAAACAAATTTGGTCAATACAACATTGCTGATTTGGGGAGTTGGCAATGTGCAAGCTAATTATCAAGTTTGCTATGGCTTTGGATTATGAAAGGCTTACATAAAAATCTAAGATTTTCTTTTCCTTTACATGCTGGAAACCCGAAAAGCAAAATGAGAAAAAACAGGAAATATTCAGCACGTTAGGCAGCAGCTGTCTGAAAATCTCAATTGCTTGGCAGACCCTAAGCTGCCACTGTCGTCTGGCAGGAATCTCAGCCAGGCTAATTGCATCAACGCATTTCAGACGTACTTTAAACAAACGAGACAAACAGTTATTCAATCGTCTGATAAATAAATACATTGCTTGGTAAGTGACTTGTACGCACCTTTAATGACTTGTTCTGGCTGTGTGCAAAGAGGAATTAATGGTGCACTGCAATCATTGTCATAATCACCAGATGCTCTAAAATTCTGAATACCCTTCATGGACTGCAAAACAAATTATGAAAACTTTAACTTAATATCCATGCATATTTTCCTATGTACATACATCTTAAAACTGCAAGTAGACCTGCTTAGCAACGAAGTTGAAGTTTCAGGGGGATAATGACTTCTTTAATTTCATAATTTTTGAGTATATTAGTGTGTCTCTCTCTCTCTCAGCTAATATAACAGAGAGAAGGTTTAAAGGATATTTAATGCATATGATCAAAGTAATGATCTGACATGATGGTAAGATGATAAGACAACAGTCGGACAAGATGATATGGAATGCGCTGTCTGATGGGGCAGTAAAAGGATATTCTATAGTAAGCTTTAAAGACAGAATTGGATACATAACTGAATACAAACATTTTGCAGGACAATATTAGTAAAATGGGGAATGTGGTTAGCAGAGGCAAAATGGTCAGAATGCCCTGTTTAGATTCCTTACAGTGTGGAAACAGGCCCTTCGATCCAACCAGTCCACACTGACCCTCCGAAGAGTAACCCACCCAGACCCATTTCCCTCTGACTAATGCACCTAATGCTATGAGCAATTTAGCATGGCCAATTCACCTGACCGGCACATCTTTGGACTGTGGGAGGAAACCGGAGCACCCAGAGAAAACCCACGCAGACACGGGGAGAATGTGCAAACTCCACGTAGACAGTCACCCAAGGCTGGAATCGAACCTGGGACCCCAGTGCTAACCACTGAGCCACTGTTCTGTCCCAATGTTTCTACATTGTATCCTTTTAATAAACTTTGAGTGTCACCTATGATATTTGCTTACAATGCCTTTTAATAGTCCTCTTACTCAAGGATGTTATAGAAGCAGTAACATGATTTTTTTTTTTTAAAGACCTAAACTTAAATATTCAATACACAAAGCATGAAGCTCATACACTTCACTGATTCGTAACAAGAAGTCATCAACGTAAAAGTTGGTTCAATTCGAGACCTGGATTGTTGAGCAATGTTTTCTGTTGACCTTATTTGAATTAAAGCCATGAGCTGGATTGTGCTTACCTAACCCCTTGGCTGAAGGATCATGGTTACTCGGGCAGGGAAAACAAAGAAGAGAATGTCCAGATCTGAGGACCTTACAAAATTAATTCTAATATGTTTATCTTATTCAATAAACTTCTTTGATGATAAACTGCTTTCGCTGCCTATTCTGCACTCTCTCACACGGTCACGATGCTACAACAGCAATTGAAACATAAATTCATAAAACATCCGTAAATCTCAGGTGGGAATGCTGATGCCACAACTCCTATGCTGCATATTTAAATCATTCCACTCCAAAAGAAAATAGTAATTGGGATCCCATTTCATCTATGGAAACATAAATGGAGTCATACATGCCTCAAAATGTTAACTGTTTCTTGCTGAACAGATACGACCAGACAGCTGAGCTTCTCCAGCACACCGTTAGGATCAGATTTCCAGCATCTGCAGTATTTTGCCTTTACTACATGTATAGCACATTGTGGTACGTGCAAAGGTTTTAAGAAATGCTTTCTCCTCTCCATTTTAGAACAACCAATTCAGCAGGACAATTTAGAGCTAAACAATGAAAGACTTCCACATTAGGTGGCAAGATAAGCAGAGTGATGCCATCCTATTTTTCCACCACGGCAAATTGCACACTCGCCCTCCAAAAACCAGCATTTGAAAAAAAGAGACCTGAAGATGGGTTTCTTGTTTGAACCAACAATTTTAAGTTTTGTATTTTACTGAAGCCATCAAACTACTAAACTTATGGACTAAACCATAAATGTATGGGTGGGTAAGAACTGTAACTTAGCAAAAGGGACTATTCCAGGGTGCAACTAAACAAAAAATAATTCCTTTAGATTTTGAGCTAGCAGAGTAGGAAACAGAAGGATGGACAACAAAATAGTGCTCAAGATTGAGGGGCTTGATGTATGCATCAATATAGTAGTCCTACAAATTACCCTTAGAGCCTGCACATTAGCAGATTTGATGCCAAGACAAAATGCAACTGATAGATGACTAAGATCTATGCAATATTTGCATTAAGTAAGTATGCTGCAGACTGGAAGAGCACAAACATATTCACCCATTTATTCACTGACGATTTTGTGGTGGCCACCCAGATGGCTGGAGCTGGGTCAGCTGATCGATCAATCTCCATCTGCAAAACACATTGAAATACGACGACATTAAAAGGAAGCACAAAATGTAATACCTCTTAATGACAGAATGAACCTCAATGAAGACGAAGAAAGTGCTATGTTGAAATGATTTTCTTGATATTACTGAAAACTTACTAGATGCTCAGGTCTCTTGTAATCGGGATTTATATTTTAATACATCAATTGCTGCACAAAAATATAAGGATTTCATTGAAATGGATTTGGCCCACTTTCGTGGAAAGGGATTACTGAAGATTTTTTAAATGACCAACTGAACATTTGGTGGGGAAGCCTGAAAAAGTGATCATCTGTGCAACAACTGATATACTTTGGAGTGAAATGGACAGCATCTTCCACAATTGCTTAATGAATATTAGCAAACAAGATGGAGCTATGTATCAGCCTGGTCCAAAAACCAGCAATCACAAGCTGGAGGAGCAAGAACATCAGCAACTGAGACATTACTGATGGCCCTCGTCTACTCAGAGTGCCAGTACAGACCAAAAGTAGTTGGGCAACTGTGTTCTCCGAGAATAGACCACAGCATAAGTGCAAAATTAAAGTTCTTGCTCGACACTTGCATCGTAACAAGAAAGAAAAATGGTAAATCTGCCAAGTTGTGCACTACTGCAAAACTGAAATGGATCTATGCACAATTACGGGCAGAATACCATGCAAGCACAGAGTGCATTTGAGGTGATGGGGGTCAGGCAGAACAAAATTAAATCAAATGGAGGTCGAGGATACACATTTTACTCTTCTTAGGTGAACAGAATCCTACTGCATGGGTAGGTTGAGAAGTTGGTGAAATCTTTCAAGGAGGATTTATGGAAAATAAAAGTCGTCACAACATTGAGGCAAATTGTACAGAAAATAATTTGCAATTTATACACCTTCCTGGAATTGCCTGATCACCCACAAAAAAATTAGATAGGAGCCTTTTGACAAAGGAATCCTGAATTGGGTGTTGCTCTGCATTTTTTCTTCTCCCAGAAATGCAGAAAATACAGCTAGCTTCTGTATCTAGAACAATCAAAATAGCCCAACCAGTCCAAGCCATTCTTATGCTCCACTTGATCCACCTTCTATGTTTCTTCATCTAAATCTATTACTGTAACTCTCTCTACCTTCCATACAATTTGTTTCAAACACTTCCTGGATGATGAGGAGAAAGTGAGGACTGTAGATGCTGGAGATCAGAGCTTAAAAATGTGTTGCTGGAAAAGCGCAGCAGGTCAGGCAGCATCCAAGGAGCAGGAGAATCGATGTTTCGGGCATAAGCCCTTCTTCAGGAATGAGGTGGGTGTGCCAAGCAGGCTAAGATAAAAGGTAGGGAGGAGGAACTTGGGGGCGGGGCATTGGGAATGCGATAGGTGGAAGGAGGTTAAGGTGAGGGTGATAGGCTGGAGGGGGGTTGGGGCAGAGAGGTCAGGAAGAAGATTGCAGGTCAAGAAGGCGGTGCTGAGTCTGAGGGCTGGGACTGAGAAAAGGTGGGGGGAGGGGAAATGAGGAAGCTGGGGAAATCCGCATTCATCCCCTGTGGCTGGAGGGTTCCTAGGCGGAAGATGAGTCGCTCTTCCTCCAGGCATCATGTTGCCATGATCTGGCGATGGAGGCGGCCAAGGACCTGCATGTCCTTGGCGGAGTGGGAGGGGGAGTTAAAGTGTTCAGCCACGGGGCGGTTGGGTTGGTTGGTGCAGGTGTCCCAGAGGTGTTCTCTGAAACGTTCCGCAAGTAGGCGGCCTGTCTCCCCAATGTATAGGAGGCACATCAGGTGCAGCGGATGCAGTAAATGATGTGCGTGGAGGTGCAGGTGAATTTCTGACGGATATTGAAAGATCCCTTGGGGCCTTGGAGGGAAGTAAGGGGGGAGGTGTGAGCGCAAGTTTTGCATTTTTTGCAGTTGCAGGGGAAGGTGCCGGGAGTGGAGGTTGGGTTGGTGGGGGGTGTGGACCTGACGAGGGAGTCACGGAGGGAGTGGTCTTTACGGAACGTTGATAGGGGTGGGGAGGGAAATATATCCTTGGTGGTGGGGTCCGTTTGGAGGTGGCGGAAATGACGAAGGATGATACGCTGTACATGGAGGTTGGTGGGGTGGTAGGTGAGGACTAGTGGGGTTCTGTCCTGGTGGCGACTGGAGGGGCGGGGTTCAAGGGCGGAGGAGCGGGAAGTGGAGGAGATGCGGTGGAGAGCATCATCAACCACGTCTGAGGGGAAATTGCAGTCTTTGAAGAAGGAGGCCATCTGGGTTGTTCGGTATTGGATTTGGTCCTCCTGGGAGTAGATGCGGCGAAGGCGAAGGAATTGGGAATATGGGATGGCGTTTTTACAGGGGGCAGGGTGGGAAGAGGTGTATATTTTCCAGTTTTACCAGACTGCAAACTAAAAGTGTCTTAAAAATAAGTTTCTTTCCCCCCTGAATTTCCTATTGGATTTCTTGACTATTTTATGTTGATGTTTTTCATCACGTGGAAAGATTCTCTGCAATTCACTGCCAAACCTTTCATTATTTCAAAGATCTTTATTAGATACCTTCTCAGCTGTTTTAAGCAAAAGAACAAAGATCCAGTCTGTTTATCCTTTTCTGAAATGTTGTGCCCGATTGAACCAAGGTTCAATACAGGTTCAGCTCAACTTTCTTAATTGCTAATTTTATCCTTCTAGAAACATAAGAACATAAGAAACAGGGAGCCAGGGTAAGCCATATAACTCCTTGGGACTGTTCGGTAAAATCACGACTGATCTGATGGTAGCCTTAACTCCATTTCCTGCCAGTTCCCCCATGATCAAACTCGAACTCAACTTTGAATATATTCAATGACCAGCCTCCAATGATTGCTAGGAAAGATAATTCCAAATACCAACCACTGTCAGAAGACATTCTCTCAGCTCCATCTTAAGCGAGAGACACCTTATTTTAAAAGTCTGCATTCACTAGTTCTAGAGCTCCCATGAGGGGCAACATCCTCTCAGCATCTATTCTTTCAATCTCACTCAGAATCATCGATGTTACAAATAAGATGGCCACTCGTTCTTCTTGAGATAAGGTCTAGTGCTTGGTTTTCTTTATGGCCTTGCTAACCTGTGATATCATTTTGTTGCTAGTGTCTAAGTGCACCAAGATTCCTCTATTACTCAATCGCATTTAGATTTGTACCTTCCAAGTAATTAATGAGTTTATTATTCTTCCACAATCTCAATTGTCTGAACTTAATCTGTCAATTATTTGCCCATTCTCTAACTTTATTAATGTCTTCCTATAATGTCTTCTACTGGAATATAAAAGTAAAAGTGTGATTAAACAGGCAATTAAACATCAAACAGGGGACTTTCACTTGGATGTAGGGAACATGGCTGAGATGTTAAGTTAATACAAAAGAGAAGGATACTGCCCAAGCCATGATGAGAGAGGAGAAAACACCATCTCTACAAGGGTTTAAAATTAATAAGGAAGAAGTCTTAGATAGATTGTCAGTTCTTAAAGTACATCCCATCTGCTTTAGTCTTGCATGCTAATTTATGTGGGTCTTTCTGAAAGGCTTTCTAAAATCCAAATCCACCAACTGGTTCTCCCTTAAATATTCCACTAGTAACATGCTCAAAACAAAAACCTCCAGTAAGTTTGTCAAATATGATGTGATTTTTCTTTTATAAATCCTTGTTAATTTTGTGTAATCCCATTGTAAATTTACAAATGCCCTGCTATCATATCCTCATAGTAGACTATGAATTTAAAAAAAAATTAATTCATGAGATGTGGCTGTTACTGGCCTGACCAAAATTTATTGTTGTACCCAACTGCCCAGAGGATAAGTTCAAACCTCACAAAATCACATTAGCCTAGACCTCTGGATGACAGGTCTAGTGACATGAACATTATACACCACCTCTCCCAATTGACATTAGACTAATTAGCGTGTAATTCCCTGTTTTCCTATTTTTTTTTTTAAAATAGTGGGACTACATTTGCTACCTTCCGATCTGCCAGGAATGTTTCAGAATTTACAGAATTTTGGAAGATGACAACCAAACCATTCATGAATTTCATGGCTGCCACCTTTAGGAGTTGGGGATTTAGATTTTCACTTTCAATCCCATTAATTACTCCAGCAGTTTTGTTTTTTAAAAAACTAATACTAACTTCCTCCTCCTAAATTGACTCTTGCTTCTCAATCATTTCTGGAAAGTTATTTGTCTTCTTCTGTGAAGAACAGAACTGAAACGGTTATTCAATTGCTATGCCATTTTCTCCTCCAATAATTCTCCTGTTTCAGACTGTAAGTGACCTACATTTATCTTCACCAGCCTTTTCCTTTTTACATACTTAAAAGCTGACTCTAAAAGCTTCTGTACATTCCTTGCAAGTTTACTCTCAGACTCTATTTAGCCCCCAGTCAATCACTTCGCTCTCCTTTGATTTCTAAACTCCACCCAGTACTCTGACTTGCTACTATTTTTCTAGCAACTCTACGAGTCTTCTTTGGATTGAATACTACAGTTACTTTCTTTTGTTAGCCATGGTTGGGCCGCTTTATTGGTTATATTTTTGTACCAGAATGGAAGGTATAACTGGCACAATGAATGCCTTCATTTCTAAATGTCAGCCATTGCCTATCTGCTGTCATGCTTTAATGAAGTTACCAACTGGTTGTAGCTAACCATGCCTCATAACTTAGTAGTTCAATTTGTTTCTTATTAAGACCCTAGTTTTAGGCTGGGCTACTTCAATTTCTAAGCTAAATGAAGAATTCTATCATATTGTGGTCAGCCTTCCCCAGTGATCCTTGCATAAAAATATCAATTAAATCCCTTCTCACTGCACAATACCACATTTTGGGCGGCACGGTGGCACAGTGGTTAGCACTGCTGCCTCACAGCGCCAGAGACCCGTTTTCAATTCCCGCCTCAGGCGACTGTGTGGAGTTTGCACGTTCTCTCCATGTCTGCGTGGGTTTCCTCCGGGTGCTCCGGTTTCCTCCCACAGTCCAAAGATGTGCAGCTCAGGTGAATTGGCCATGCTAAATTGCCCATAGTGTTAAGTAAGGGGTAAATGTAGGGATATGGGTGGGTTGCGCTTCGGCGGATCGGTGTGGACTTGTTGGGCCGAAGGGCCTGTTTCCACACTGTAATGTGATGTAATGTAATCTAATCTACGACAGACTCTTCACTAGTTGGCTCCTAAGCATACTGGCCTTTTAAAAAAAAAAATTTAGGAATTCAGCCATTGTTTCTAATGTGATTTACTTGGTCTATGTATACTAAAGTCACCCATGATTCCTGTACCTCACTAATTGCTGGTTGAATGCCATCCCCTACCATCCTGCTACTGTTTGGAGGCCTTCAGACAATACCCATAAATGCTCCCATCGCTTTGCTTCTTGGCTTCACCCAGATAATTTTCACAGTCAATATCCTTCACCACTATTGCACTATTCCTTTAGTGATAAAACATTAATTACCTACTTTTCTTTTTCCCTATCCTTGCTAAATATTGAATATCTCTGGATATTTAATTCCCAGCCCTAATCACCCTACAGCCATGTACTGTTAATTGCAATCATATTATATTTTCATGTCTATTTCTACTGTCAGTTCATCCATTGTAGAGTGAATGCTGGATATATTCAGATACAGTACCATCATAGAGATGTACAGCACACAAACTGACCCTTTTGGTTCAACTCTCCCATGCCAACCAGATATCCCAACCTAATCTAGTCACATTTGCCAGCACTTGGCCTATACCTCTCCAAACCCTTCCTATTCATATACCCATCCAGATGCCTTTTAAATGGTGCAATTGTCCCAGCCTCCACCACTTCTTCTGGCAGCTCATTCTATACATGCACCACCTTCTGCGTGAAAACGTTGCCCCTTAGATCTCTTTTATATCTTTCCCCCTCACCCGAAACCTATACCCTCTAGTTCTGGACCCCTCCCCCACCCCAGGGAAAAGACCTTGCCTATTTACCCTATCCATGCCCTTCATGATTTTATAAACCTCTATGAGGTCACCCCTCAGTCTCCAACACTCCAGGAAAAACAGCCCCAACCTATTCATTCAACTCCTCTCTATAGATCAAACACTCCAACCCTGCCAACATCCTTGTAAATATTTTCTGAACCCTTTCAAGTTTCACAACATCCTTCCGATAGGAAGGAGACCAGAATTGCATGCAATATTCCAAAAAATGGCCTAACCATTGTCCTGTACAGCCACAACATGACCTCCCAACCCCTGTACTCAATACTCTCACCAATAAAGGAAAGTATACTAAACGTTTTCTTCACTATCCTATCTACCTGTGACTCTACTTTCAAGAAGCAATGAACCTGCACTCCAAGGTATCTTTGTTCAACAAAACACTTTTTTTGTGCTATGGACCTATTTGCTGCCAGCAGTAATTTGCTCTGCTTTCAATTTTTCTCTTCAGTTTCTCACTTTGTTTCCTTTCTTGTTTCTCCCTACTCCAATCCCCCTGCCACTTGAGTTTAAACATTCCCCACAGTATTAGTAAATGACTTGGGAGGACATCAGTCCCAATACAGCTTGCCCATGAAAAAAGACAGTTTCTTGTTGCCTGCCATTTCAATACACCAAACTGTTCCTTGGCCAACATCTGTTTCAGACTTGCTGCAGTGCTCCAGCAAAGTTCAGCGCAAGCTGGAATAACAGCACCTCATTTTCTGCTTGGGATCCTTGCAGCCTTCTGGACTCAATATCCGTAACAAGAACAACAAGAACAAAGAAAATTACAGCACAGAACAGGGCCTTTGGCCCTCCAAGTCTGCGCCAATCCAGATCCTCTATCTAAACCTGCCGTCTATTTTCTAAGATCTATCTCCCTCTGTTCCCTGCCCATTCATATATCTGACTACATACATCTTAAATGACAGTATCGTGCCTGCCTCTACCACCTCCACTGGCAACGCATTCCAGGCACCCACCACCCTGTGTGTGAAGAACTTTCCACGCATATCTCCCCTAAACTTTTGCCCTCTCACTTTGAACTTGTGACCCCTAGTAATTGAGTCTCCCACTCTGGGAGAAAGTTTCTTGCTATCCACCCGGTCTACACCTCTCATGATTTTGTAGACCTCAATCAGGTCCCTCCCCCCCCCCCACCTTTAACCTTCTTCTTTCCAATGAAAATAATCCTAATCTACTTAACCCGTCTTCATAGCTAGCACCTTTCATACCAGGCAACATCTTGGTGAACCTCCTCTGCACCCTCTCCAAAGCATCCACATCCTTTTGGTAACGTGGCAACCAGAACTATACGCAGTATTCCAACTGTAACATCAGCTGCCAACTCTTGTACTCGATACCCTGTCCGATGAAGGAAAGCATGCCGCATGCCTTCTTGACCACTCTACTGGCCTGCGTTGCCACCTTCAGGGAACAATGGATCTGAACACCCAGATCTCTCTGTACATCAATTTTCCTCAGGGCTTTTCTATTTACTGCACAGTTTGCTTTTGATTGATTTTCCAAAATGCATCACCTCGTATTTGTCCGAATTGAACTCCATCTGCCATTTCTCTGCCCAGCTCTCCAACCTATCTATATTCTGTTGTATTCTCTGCCAGTCCTCTTCACTATCTGCTACTCCACCAATCTTAGTGTCATCTACAAACTTGCTAATCAGGCACCCTCCAACTTCCTCCAAATCTTTTATGTATATCATAAACAACAGTGGTCCCAGCGTGGATCCCTGTGGAACACCAATTGGTCACAGGTATCCATTTTGAGAAAGTCCTTTCCACGACTACTCTGTCTCCTATTGCCCAACTAGTTCTTTATCCATCCAGCTAGAACACCCTGGACCTCATGCAACTTCACCTTCGTGAGCCTACCATGGGGAACCTTATCAAATGCCTTACTGAAGTCCATGTATATGACTTCCCTTCTCTCATCAACCAACTTTGTCACCTCTTCAAAGAATTCTATTAGGTTTGTAAGACATGACCTTCCCTGCACAAAACCATGTTGCCTATCACTGATAAGCCCACTTTCTTCCAAATGGATATAAATGTCCTATCGCTCAGTATCTTCTCCAGTAGCTTCCCTACACGGACGTCAGGCTCACCAGTCTGTAATTACCGGGATTATCCTTGCTACCCTTCTTAACCAAGGGGACAACATTAGTAATTCTCCAGTCCTTCGGAACGTTAACCGTGTTCAAGCATACTGCAAAGATATCTGTTAAGGCTAGCTATTTCCTCTCTCGCTTCCCTCAGTAACCTGGGATAGATCCCCATCCAGACTTGGGGACAAGTCCACCTTGATGCCTTTTAGAATATCCAACACTTCCTCCCTCCTTCTGCCAAATTGACCTAGAGTAATCAAAGATCTATCCCTAACCTTAACATCCACCATATCCCTCTCCTCAGTGAATACTGACGCGAAGTACTCAATAAGAATCTCACCCCACTTTCTCTGATTCCACACGTATCTTTCCTCCTTTGTCCTTGAGTGGGCCAACCCTTTCCCTTGTTATCCTCCTGCGCCTTATATATGAATAAAAGGCTTTGGGGTTTTCCTTAACCCCACTCGCTAAGGGTATCTCATGACCTGTAGCTGTATGATGTGGGATCTGGCAATGTGAACAGCAACGACCACATCTGCAGCAAGTGTTGATGTGCAGATTAGAATTGATGATCTAGAATCTGAGCTTCAAACACTGCAGCACATCCGGGAGGGGGAAGAGTTACCTGGACGCCTTGTTTCAGAAGGCAGTCACATCCAGTAGACGAAGTAATTCAAATTCAGTAAGTGATCAGGGACAACAGGGTGTGACTGTAAGTGAAGCAGGTAGGGGGATTCTGAGTTCAGGACTGGAGGAGCCTCAGCCCTTGACCTTGTCCAACAGGAATGATATCCTTGCTCCCTGTATGGATGAGGGAAAGGGCTGTGGACAAGATGAGCCAGTTGACCACGGCACCATGGTGCAGAAGGCCATTCAAGAGGGGGGAGCAAAAAGACAAGTAGTTGTTATAGGGGATTCTATAAGGAGGAGGACAGATAGTATCCTTTGCAAGCCGGATCGGGGGTCCTGCATGGTGTGTTGCCTGGCCAATGCCAGGGTGCAGGACATCACCGGCCGGCTTGAAAGGATATTGCAGCGGGAGGGAGTAGATCCAGTTGTTGCGGTTCAAGTTGGCACAAACAACATAGGCAAGGCTAGGAAGGAGGACCTGTTTGGGGAGTATCAAGCACTAGGAAGGAAATTGAAGAACAGGTCCTCGAGGGTCATAATCTCTGGATTACTGCCCGAGCCACGTGCGAATTGGCATAGGGATAGGAAAATTAGGGAAGGAAACACGTGGCTAAGAGATTGGTGTGGGTGAGAGGGATTGCATTTCATGGGACATTGGCATCAGTTTTGGAACTGGGGGAATCTGTACCAATGGGACGGTCTCCACCTCAACCGATCTGGAACCAATGTTCTGGTGAAAAGGATAAATATGGTGGTTACTAGGATGTTAAACTTGTGAGTTGGTTGGAAAGGAAAGGGAAAGCAACAGGGATTATGGAGTCAACTAGAAAGATAAGCAGCAGGTTAGCACGTTTGCAGGGTTTAAGTTCAAGGCAGACTAGGAATAAAGCAAGCAAGGAAGGAAGGATAACGTAGGACATATTACTAGAGATTTTGGAAATCATGAGGATAAGAAAACTGGAATTAAGGCTTTACCTGAATGCTTGTAGTATTCATAACAAAGTAAATGAATTAACAGCACAAATCATCGTGAATGATTATGTGGTAGGCACCACACAGATGTGGTTGCAGGGGGTTCAGAAGTGACAGTTAAACATCCAAGGAATTACAACTTATCGAAAAGACAGGGAGATGGGCAGATGGGATGGGGATGCCTTGTTAGCTAAGAATTAAATTAAATCTATGGCACTGAATGACATAGGGTCAGATGATGTGGAGTCTGTGTGGGTGGAGTTGAGGAACCACAAAGGCAGAAAAACCATAATGGGAGTTATGTACAGACCTCCTAACAGTGGTCAGGACCAGGGGCACAAGATGTACCAGGAAATAGATCGGGCATGTCAGAAAATAAAGGTCAGGTGACCATAGGGACCTCAATTGGCAAATGGACTGGGTGAATAATATTGCCGGTGGACCCCACGAAAGGGAATGCTTACAGGATGGCTTTTTGGAGCACCTTGTGATGGGGCCCACAAGGGAGCAGGCTATTCTGGACTTAGTTCTATGTAATGAGCCAGACTTTAGAAAAGATCTTAAAGTAAGGGAACACTTAGGAGGCAGCAATTAGAATATGGTAGAGTTCAGTCTGCAGTATGAAAGAGAGAAGGCAAAATCGGATGGAATGGTGTTACAGTTAAATAAAGGTAGTTACAGGGGCATGAGAGAGGAACTGACAAAAATCGACTGGAAGCAGAGCCTAGCAGGGAAGGCAGTACATCAACGGCAGGAATTTCTGGGTGTGATGGAAGACACAGTACAAAGGTTCATCCTTCGATGACTGGAGGAAGAATGCCTCATCTTCTGCATTGGGACCCTTTAATCACAAGACATCAACAGCGACTTCACTCGTTTCTAACCCTCCAACCCGGCACTGTCCTCTTGACTGGATCTGTCCATCTTTCTTCCCACCTATTCACTCCACCCTATTACCATTATCCCCCATCTGCATCCACCTATCACCTTCCCAGCTATCTTCCTCCCTCCCACCTCTAAGTTATCTCTCAGCCCTCTTTCTCCCACCCATCACATTCCTGAAGAGATTATTCCCGAAATGTTGACTCTTCTGCTCCTCAGATGCTGCCTGACCTGCTGTGCTTTTCCAGCACCACACTCTTGACTCTTTCCTACAATGAGGAAACTAAATCAGATACGGGGGAGCATCAGTTTTGTGGAATACATCATAAAGTTTGCCAACATGACCCCAACTGTCCATGTGCTTGCCATTTTCTCAAGGTGACCTTTCTGCCCTAGGACCGCTACAGTGTTCTAGTAAAGACCATAGCCAGCTGAAGGAACAGCACCTCACTTGCATTTAGATTCTTTACATACTTTGGACTCAACATGGAGGTCAACAAAGCACAAATTCTGTCCTCCATTTTGATAGTTTCCCCTCCTCCTTAGTATCCGTACCTTCTTTTTCATGCTTTCCCTTCAGTCAGAGTTCATCTTTAGTCTGTCATGAGCATCTACACTTACCCCCTTCACAATAACAAAAAAGTCCCAAGATTTCCACCTTTCTCATCTATTCCAAAGAATTATTGGACTCAAAATGCTAACTATGTTTCACTCTCCACAGATACTGTCTGCTGGGTTTTCTTTTTACACCACAATTTTATATTGCTTCCTATTTGAGAGTTCAGAAGGTTGAGTTTTGTTCGTAAATAGGAAAGTACATTGATAGTGTTCTGCTTACTATTTTCACTGCTTTACCTTTGGTCTGTCTGCAGTCTTCTATCTATTTTACTTGAGCACGGCAGTGTTGCCAAAAGTTCTGCCCAATTTTTACGGCTGTACCTTGAGAACTGGTGCTTTTTCCTCACAAATCAGAACTCTAATATCTGGGTTCCGGAGGTCTGTGCAGTAGATTTTGCGGTCTCGCCCTCCCGAGTAGACATGCGTAAAGGCTTCATTGACTTGCAGTGCCCAAACTCCTTCATCGTGGACCCTATACGTTGCTATGCACCTCTGCTGTCCCAAGGACCACAGGCGGATGGTCCCATCAGAGCTGCCAGATAAACACTAAGGGATAAAAATGGAATGATGCTGTTATCAACACCAAAAACAAATGTTAAATTGTCACTTTTATTGGCTTGTGGAATGTGGATGTTGCTGGATTGGCAAGCACTTATTATGCATCCCTAATGGCAAACAGAGTTGGTGTGGTGGCCCACTCTTCACACAGAAACCATAGACAAATTAATACAGCAAACTTTTTATTAACCAGCATCTAGAGGGGCCAGGAATGGGCCGGTTTATCAAAAGGTCGTGTAAAAACATAAATGTGTATAGGGGGTCATACACCGTGTGGGCGGCACGGTGGCACAGTAGTTAGCACTGCTGCCTCACAGCGCCAGAGACCCAGGTTCAATTCCCGCCTCAGGGGACTGACTGTGTGGAGTTTGCACGTTCTCCCTGTGTCTGTGTGGGTTTCCTCCGGGTGCTCCGGTTTCCTCCCACAGTCCAAAGATGTGCAGCTCAGGTGAATTGGCCATGCTAAATTGCCCGTAGTGTTAGGTAAGGGGCAAATGTAGGGATATGGGTGGGTTACGCTTCGGCGGGTCGGTGTGGACTTGTTGGGCTGAAGGGCCGGTTTCCACATTGTAATGTAATGTAATCTAATCTAATACACATCACTGTTGTGCTTTATTTACTGCATAAATCACTTAAATAATAATGCAACTTTGCCTTAAACAAAACTTACCAGTAGAGAGCTTTCTCACTTGTACCCTCAACTTGGAAATCACAGAGATCGCAAAAACACAATAAACTTCCAACATTTGAGGTATGTAATTTTTGATGCTTTACCAAGAGTGCCAGTTAAAACAAAGTTTGCTGTATTCCATTTTCACATAAACACAGTCTATTGTGTCAATTGTGTGCAAGGTTCCTCCAACTCCTAGCTATCAATGAAATATTATGTTTACACTTGGCATCTTGCCACAACAATCAGGCAAAGATCAGTATATAGCTTATTGAAACAATATTCCTCAGTACCACAGGAATCCCCAGTGTTGAACTGTTCTCAATTTTGTGACACTGACAAAAAAAGTATCACATTAAACACTCCACTTGCTATTAGCTACTTTTATGACAGTCAACAGACGAGATTCATGCATGAGGGGTGCCTATAATTTAGGTGCAGTTCCTGATGATAGGTATCTACTCAAGGATCCAAGTCAATCAGAGCAAAAACAAAGTATGTTCCAAATTGTTTAAATACAGTTTTCATTGATAACCTTCTTAAATTTATTTTTAAATGCAACAAGTCCCAGAGGACTCTGGGTTTATATTCGATGGATTTTAGAAGGATTGGGGGGGGGGGTGGGGGGAATCTAATTGAAACATACAGAATACTGAATGGCCTGGACAGGGTAGATGTTTCCATTGGTAGGAGAGACTAGGACACAAGGGCATAGAGTAAAGGGAAGACCTTTTAGAACGGAGATAAGGCAAAACTTCTTCAGGCAGAGTGTGGTGAATCTATAGAATTCATTGCTGCAGAAGGCTGTGGAGGCCAAGTCACTGAGTATATTTAAGACCGAGATTGATAGGCTCTTGAGTATCAAATAGATTAAGGGCTATGGAGAGAAATCAGGAGAATGGGGTTCAGAAACCTATCAGCCCTGATTGAATGGTGGAGCAAACTCAATGGGTTGAATGGCCTAATTTCTCCTTCTATGTATTATGGTCTCAATCTCAAGGAGAATTAAATCAGGCCACGTGGCTTATGTAGGTAGTGAGGAAAAGAGGAGAACCCCAGGTAAGGTAACTGCGTGCATCAGTTTGCAACTTTTATGTTAACTATTTATTTTTTAAGTTACGAAATGAGCTTGCAAAAATGTAAAAGAAAACATGATACTACATGTTTTAGTCATTTGTTCTATTTTTACTCAAGTTGGGCTCGTACTTAAAGCTCAAGATCAATATACTTTAACATTCTTTAGCTGCGTTGTTAAGGAAAAAAAGACTACAGTCAGAGTAGCCAAAGGAAACAATTTGCAAAGGACTCCACGTATTACTCAAGTGCAGTAAATTGTTCTTCTGGAAGTAAAACCACTATGATAGACAGAACAAGGCACACATACAGGGATAGACCATAAACAAAGACAAATTCTAGAGTAAAATCACTTATTCAAAATCTAAACGCAGGTTGGAAACGTATTGTACCATAAATATTTGCTGGGAATGGGAATCGGTCAATGGCTCTTCAATATGCCAACATCACAAAGTGAATAAGTACAAAGTCCATTATCTTTAAAATCCTAATCATTACTTTGCAGTACTCAAAAGATTCAAAAATAACAACTGTTATAACTTAATATTAAAGAAATAGAAAAAGCTACACTATGGCAACAGTGAGCGAGAGAGAGAAAGAAACAAGTTAAAAGGCAGAAGGGGATGACAAAAGCAGCAGGAGAAGGAGAAGGAGAAGGAGAAAACAATTTAAATTTATATAGCACCTTTAGCCAAGGTTGACAAAGAGTAATATAAAATGATCTTTATGAGAACACTAACAAGAAATATGGAATACCTGTGTGCCATCTCGGTTCAACAGTAGAGCTTTCACGTTATCAGTATGACCTTTAAGCTTCATCAGTTTTGCACACGTTCTGGGATCCCATACTCTCAGAACCTGTTAATGACAACCAATATCTCAATACTACTTCAGAACTGTTGGGACAAGCAACATTAGCCCTAAAAACAAGCAAGATTTGTCTTGAAGAGGTTCTCCTCCTCGCTCCATAAGAATCTCAGGGAGTCTCTCGCTCTCACTGCAACCCCCAGGGCAGCTCTTCTGCCCTGAAGCTCTTCCTCTTTGCTACCTTCCCCACCCTCCCCTCTGACCTATCACCTTCACTCCCCACCCCCAATTCACCTATTATACTCTTTGCTACCTTCTCTCCACCCCCACCCTCCTCCTATTTATATCTCCACCCTGGAGGCTGCCTGCCTCCATTCCTGAAGGGCTTTTGCTCCTCACATGCTGCCTGACCTGCTGTGCTTTTCCAGCACCATTCTAACCTAGACTCTGATCTCCAGCATCTGCAGTCCTCACTTTTGCCTTCCAACATTATTTACCAATTCTTAAATTCAAACATCAACTCTAAGCAAACCAAATAGAAGACAATTACACCACATTCTTAGATAATATACAGTACACAAAACAAATTTCAAAAAAACTGACATTGTTCACTAGTCGCTTCTTACATTTAGCGCCCAATGCAACTGCAAAGTATAATTTCCCCATTCACACCTGCAAGTTTTTGTGTGTGAAATTTAATACATGCATTGTTTTTTTGCCCCAACTTTAATTGCATGGAACCATTAAAAAAGGTTAATCAAAAGTTCAAGTGCTATTTGATATTGGAGATATGTGAAACATTTGAGATATGTGAAAAGATCTTCTCAGCTACATGAACCAAACAAGCGTGGCTTTCTTCATAATTTAACTTACTTTTTCAGTAGATCCTGAAACGATTACTGTTCCCATCTGGTTCATTGCAAGGCTATAAATGGAATCTTTGTTCCCACTCAGTGATGATGCTGTTGTTACAAAACAAAAATATGCACTTAGCAATAAAATAGTTTTCCTGTGCAAAGTCCTCACATCTTGATTAACACACCCGAAGATATAATGGGTAGGGGAAACACAGGGAAAGCAAGGCAATAGAATCAGTCTTTCTGCTAATTCTCCTCAAAATTATACTAATTTCCTATGAAACAGTCATAAACTGGAATATTTTAGAAATGTACTCCTAGGATGAGGATATCACCGGCTAGTCCAACATTTATAGAGCATTCCTAATTGCCTTGCGGGCACTTAAGACCGCATTATTGTGGGTCTGAAGTCACAAACAGGCCAGACCAGGTAAGCATAGTAGTTTCCTTCCCAAAACAACATTAGTAAACCAGATGGGACGATAATAAAATCCTGCAAACAGTGGTTCCCACTCTTAGTTAATTTTGTCCATGTTTATTAAGTTCTTGGATAGTTTGTAGTAATCGTTACAAGCAAAACATTTTGTGACAAGAGATTTGCAGAAGTAGTCAAGATCAATAAACTGCTTTGCAGAGTATAGTAATTATTAGAGTTCAAAAAAATTGCTCCTAACTAATTCTTATGCCAGGTCTAGGGCTAAAAGTCTGACTTTTTGGCATTACTAATTCTTAGAAAGTGTTCAAGTCATTGAGTCATCCTTTTATTTAATCTTTCATGTAACATGGTGTCATTGGCAACGGCAATATCTGTTGCCCATCCCTAACTGTCCTTGAACTGAGTTAGCTTGTTAGGCCATTTCAAAGGACAGCTTAGAGTCAATCACATTACTGCAAGTCTGGAAATACCTGTAGACCAGAACAAGCAGATTTCCTTCCCTCAAACTATATTAGTGAATCAGTCTTTCTCACAATGAAAGCGCTATGCTCACTATTACTGAGACTAGCTTTATAATCCAGATATTAGTTGCAGTGGAATTTGTTCCATGTTCCCAAATTGTTGGCCCAAAAGCATCATATACTAAAACAGTGTGATTATTAGCACATACCATCTCCTTGTACTGTGAGATCCCAGCCAGTCTACAATATTATGGACAAATATATACTCAAATTAACCATTTAATTGCATTCATCTATGACAGTGATTAATCAACTTCCCCTAAATTTGCTAGTCTTTTACCCTAGTGTTAAATAAATTCAAATCACCGCATGCAGCCCATGATTATGTGAAGCAGATAAAACCCCATCAAAGTGAACACAGTACTAAAATTCTGCAAGTCTGCCACTATTACATTTTACTGGAACAATGACACTATATGTTGCGGTTCCGTTCGCTGAGCTGGGAATTTGTGTTGCAGACATTTCGTCCCCTGTCTAGGTGACATCCTTGGGACAGGGGACGAAACGCCCGCAACACAAATTCCCAGCTCGACGAACAGAACCACAACAACGAGTACCCGAGCTACAAATCTTCTCACAAACTTTGAATGACACTATATTTCTTCACAATCAAACAGAATAAAAATGAATTAAAACTAGTGGACTGTGATGAACATACAACTGATCCACTCGTTTGCTTCGAGAAAGACTGTGTAACATGCTCCATCAAGTCTAGTCCATCCATTCCTACATTGACCTGCAGGCCAATCCGAAACGTCGATTTCAAAGCTCCTTGGATGCTGCCTGAACTGCTGGGCTCTTCCAGCACCACTAATCCAGAATTTGGTTTCCAGCATCTGCAGGCATTGTTTTTACCTTGCCAATCCATACTTACGTGCCTTCTGAAGACATCTAGCAAGCCACAGCCTCCTACTTTTTTTTGTTTGAGGACAATTACAAGAAGTTAATAAATGCATTTTGATCAAAATTGTCAAAATCTCATCCACAAATTAAAAACACAAATAACTCATTTATTTATAAACCTTCCAAGAATTTATTTGCGTTGTGATAAAGGACATCTTCTCAGTTCCATTCCCAATCAAGAACTTACTGGTGACAGTGTTGTTTGAAGCAGTCAGTGCTGTAAGAGTATTTACATCCCAGAGGAAAATCTGTCTGTCTAGCCCAGCTGAAGCCACCAACTCCTTGTCTTTTGCATAAGCCAATGCCTTAACATAATCCTAATAAAATAAAGAAAAAAACTGTTAACTTTCACCATTTTCTTCTCTCTCTCTCTAAACTTATATTTCAATTCCACACAACTACGAAGTGAGTGAGTATTCACCACAGTACATCACAACAGAACTTGACATTAACAAGCACATTTCCTAATAATTAGAAGTCAGAGATCAGGAATGGGAAGCACATTTTCCATCTGTTGAGTTTGCACAGTTTAGTTCCACAACAGGGAAAATAAATGCAAGTTTCCTATTTCAGTCTAGAACCATTCCTAAACACATCTATTGCAAAACTCCTACATTACTAAAACCAATTCCAGTAGCATTTTCTCTCTAAACACCAGGTTAGAAGTATTTAGAATTAATTCCACGAAATATGCCTGAGCCAACAGATTAAACAGACAGGAAATTGGATTTAAAATCTTATTCAGTAAACATGTGTAACAATACAGTGTCCCAATCATATTGCAGCATGGCAGTCTAGACTACATACTCAAATCCTGCTCCTGTGCTGTTTTAAACCACAAGCATCTGATTCATGAGACAAAACTGACGTTGACTGAGTAAATGCGATGCTTTTATTGATGAGAATATTTCCTGTGATACATCTCTTTTAGTACCATAAGTAACCAATAAGGTGATTACTCAATGAATTAAGTTCTAATTTACTAAAAGCAAAGGATTTACATTTTCATTCTTCAAATTAACTGTATTAAAGTGGATAATTCCATTTTTAATATAAACTTATTCTGACATTCTCAAAACGGGATGTGTACATACACATAATATGGAGCGCAAGGTCCGTAACAGTTGCTTTACTCAAAAGGTCACCTTCACAAGAAGATTAATTTATAACTGTCCTCACCATGAATGGGGGTTAAAAACTTTAATAAAAGCATTAAGATTTATTACAAATAAATACACTTTGCATATTACTGAGGAAAGGAATACAAAACTTTCCCATTACAAAAAAAACATTACCTTATGAGTTCGTAATGTGGACATGCAAAATCCTTTATGAGCATTCCACACTTTCACTGTAGTGTCAGATGAAGCTGATATTACTAGAAAATTAAAAAAAACTAGTTCAGGATCATCTCTAAAGTGGTTCTCCAAAACAATACAACACAATTCTGCAAAATAAAAACACTGGAACCAGCAAATTAGGATATTGGAGTATTGTATGATCTTGCTGCACTATTGAGTCTATGTACACCCTCATGGATCAGACAGAAAACCTAAGGGCTTTATGTTAGTTAAGTAAGAAAATGGAGCAAACTGCAAATTCAAAATTAGCAAAAAAAAGTGCATGTTCAAAGCGGCAGACATGGTGTCACGCAAACTTGTTGTTTTGCCCTGAACAGCATTAAGCATCTTGATTGAGAGGTGACCTAATTGAAAGATTTTTCAGGATAGACGCAGAGAAAATGTTTCTCCAGGTTGGGCATCTAGGAAGTCACAGTCTGACCACAAGGGGTCAGCTATTCAGATCAGGAGGAGAATATGTCTTCAAAGAGCTGTCAATATTTAGGATTCCTTTCCAACCAGGCTGTGTCGCCCAGGAGTTCAATATGTTCAGGACAAGTGATGATAAATTTTTGGTTACCAAGACAATTAAAGGATGTGTTGATTCTGTGGTAAAGTGGAGTTGAGATGGAAGAAAGATCAACAAAAATCTTATTGAATGGCAGAGCTGGCTTCAATGGTCAAATAGCTTATTCCAGCTCCCATTTCTTGAATTTTTATGGAGATAGAGCTTGATGCACAGTGGCAAAAGATAAATCCAAACTAGGGCAACCAATGATTTGGAGATGCCGGTGTTGGTCTGGGGTGTACAAAGTTAAAAATCACAACACCAGGTTATAGTCCAATAGGTTTATTTCAAAGCAATAGCTTTCGGAGCGCTGATCCTTCATCAGGTGGCTATGGACTTTTGAAGAGGTAACAAGTAGGTTAGACCAGGGAAACCCAGTGGATGTGGTCTATCTAGACTTTCAAAAGGCCTTTGATAAGGTGCCACACGGGAGGCTGCTGAGCAAGGTGAGGGCCCATGGTGTTCGAGGTGAGCTGCTGGGATGGATTGAGGATTGGCTGTCTAACAGAAGGCAGAGAGTGGGGATAAAAGGTTCTTTTTCAGAATGGCAGCCGGTGACGAGCGGTGTCCCGCAGGGTTCGGTGCTGGGGCCACAGCTGTTCGCATTATATATTAACGATTTGGATGAGGGAACCGGGGGCATTCTCGCGAAGTTTGCCGATGATACGAAGTTAGGTGGACAGGCAGGTAGTACTGAGGAAGTGGGGAGGCTGCAGAAGGATCTTGACAGGTTGGGAGAGTGGTCCAGGAAATGGCTGATGGAATTTAACGTGAGCAAGTGCGAGGTCTTGCACTTTGGCAAAAAGAATAAAAGCATAGACTACTTTCTAAATGGTGAGAAAATTAATAAAGCCAAAGCACAAAGGGATCTGGGAGTGCTAGTCCAGGATTCTCTAAAGGTAAACATGCAGGTTGAGTCCGTGATTAAGAAAGCGAATGCAATGTTGTCTCTTATCTCAAGAGGGTTGGAATATAAAAGCAGAGATGTACTACTAAGACTTTATAAAGCTCTGGTTAGGCCCCATTTGGAGTACTGCGTCCAGTTTTGGTCCCCACACCTCAGGAAGGACATACTGGCACTGGAACGTGTCCAGCGGAGATTCACACGGATGATCCCTGGAATGACAGGTCTAACATATGAGGAACGGCTGAGGATACTGGGATTGTATTCGTTGGAGTTTAGAAGATTAAGGGGAGACTTAATAGAGACGTACAAAATAATACATGGCTTGGAAAAGGTGGATGCTAGGAAATTGTTTCAGTTAAACGAGGAGACTAGGACCCGTGGACACAGCCTTAGAATTAGAGGGGGTCATTTCAGAACAGACATGCGGAGGCATTTCTTCAGCCAGAGAGTGGTGGGCCTGTGGAATTCATTGCCACGGAGTGCAGTGGAAGCCGGGACGCTAAATGTCTTCAAGGCCGAGATTGATAGATTCTTGTTGTCTCGAGGAATTAAGGGCTACGGGGAGAACGCTGGTAAGTGGAGCTGAAATGCGCATCAGCCATGATTGAATGGCGGAGTGGACTTGATGGGCCGAATGGCCTTACTTCCACTCCTATGTCTTATGGTCTTATGGACTATAAGATCGGAGGACACAGAATTTATAGCAAGAGTAAACTTGATACTTCCTTAAAAATAAATATTATAGCAAAACTGTAAACTTTTTCCATAAATTGTGTGTCCTATGATCTTATACTCCACAACCTACCTGATGAAGCAGCAGTACTCTGAAAGCTAGGGCAACCAATGGTTATCTTTAATTTCAGATTCAAGATTATATGGAAACAAGACAACCCATATCTGAATACAAGGTCTGCATGACAGGCTCGGGCTTACAAATGACAATTAACACACTTTCAGTCAAGTTCCATGCAACGACCTTTTAAAGAAAAAGGTATAATTACCTCCTGATGTCACAACAGCATTATAACCACTGAACCCCCATTAGGATCATGGAGTCACCAAATTAGCTATTGAGGTGGACAAGCCACATGGCTATAATCAACAAGTCACTATAAATGTCGGAGGAAACATCACAGAAGCGCTTCGCAGGAGGCTCCCAAGCACTGAGGATGTCACCGAGACAGGGGATGAAACGTCTGCAACACAAATGCCCAGCTCGGCGAACAGAACCACAACAACGAGCACCCGAGCTACAAATCTTCTCCAAACCTTTGAAGGTAAATTGTTAGTATTACCACCAAAACAGCAACCGTGTTGCAAAAGTAAAACTTATAATCTGTCAAGCCGGGTTTCACTCTGGGGTAGAACATAAAGGAGCACAAGTAGGTCATTCAGCCCATTGAGGGCAGTGGAAGCCCAGTCTCTGGATTCATTTAAGAAAGAGTTGGATAGAGCTCTCAAGGATGGTGGAATCAAGGGTTATGGAGATAAGGCAGGGAAGAGGATACTGATTAGGAATGATCAGCCATGATCATATTGAATGGCGGTGCAGGCTCGAAGGGCTGAATGGCCTACTCCTGCACCTATTGTCTATAGTCTGCTCTGCCATTGAAAAATGGCTGACAAGTTTCTCACTTACTCCCAATAACCCTTTATCTCCTTGACACTTAGAACCTGTCTACCTAGTCTTAAATACACTCAATGGCCTGGCCTCCACACCCTTCTGTGGTAATGAATTCCATAGATTCACCACTCTCTGGCTGAAGAGATTTCTCCTTAACTCTGTTCTAAAAAAGGCCTTCCCTTCACTCTAAGGTTATGCCTTTAGGTCCTAGCCTCTCCTAACAATAGAAACATTTTCCCAACATTTACTCTGTCCAGGCCATTCAGTATTCTATAAGTGTCAATCGGATTTCTCATCCTTCTAAACTCCGAGTATAAACCTAGAGTCTTCAAACGCTCATGTTAAGCTTTTCATTCCTGGGACCATTCAAGTGAACCTCCTCTGAGCACGCTCTGGGGCCAGTATATCCTCCCTGAGATATGGGGCCCAAACTGCATGCAATACTCCAAATGTGGTCTGACCAGAGCTTTACAGAGCCTCAGGAGTAGATCCCTGCTTTTATATTCGAGCCGTCTCAAAATAAATGCCATCATTGAATTTGCCTTCCTAACTTGACTCAACCTGCATGTTTACCTTGAGAGAATCCTGGACTGGAACTCCCCAAGTCTCTTTTGCACTTCAGACTTCTGAATTTTCTCCCCATTTAGAAAATAGTCCATGCCTCTATTCTTTCTGCCAAAGTCTGTGACCTCATGCTTGTACTCCATCTGCCACGTCTTTGCCCACTCTCCTAACCTGTCCAAATCCTTTTCCAGCCTCCTCACCTCCTCAATGCTACTTGTCCCTCTACCTATCAGCTGCAAGCTTAGCCAGAATGCCCTCAGTTCCTTCATCTAGATCATTAATGTCCGAAGTGAAAAGTTGTGGTCCCAACACCGAACTTTGGGGAACACCATTTGTCACCAGCTGCCATCCTGAGAAAGACCCTTTTATCCCCACTCTCTGTCTTCTACCAGACTGCCAAGCTTCTATTCATGCTAGCACCTTGCCTCTGACACCATGGACCCTCATCTTACTTAGTAGTCTCCTGTGCAGTACCTTGCCAAAGGCCTTCTTGAAGACCAGGTGGATAACATTCAATGTTCTGCTCGGTCAAATCTGCTTGTTATTTCCACAAAGAGTTCTAGCAGGTTTGTCAGACATGACCTCCCCTTGATCAAACCATGCTGACTTTGCCCTATTTTATTATACATTTCCAAGCATTCAGAACTCTCATCCTTCACAATGGATTCCAGGATCGTACCCATGACCGAGGTTAGGCTAATCAGTTTATAATTTTCCAACCTTTGCCTTACGCCCTTTTTAAACAGGGGTGTCATGTTAGCGATTTTCCAGTCCTGTTGGGACCCTCCCTGATTCTCGCGATTCCTGAAAGATCACCACTAATGTCTCCGCTATCTCTTCAGGTATCTCCCATAGACTTCCCTTAGGTGCTGTCCATTTGGTCCAGGTGATTTATCCAGCTTCAGGCCATTCAGTTTTTCCAGCACATTCTCCTTGGGGATGTCCACCGTACTCAGCTCTGCCCCCGCACTCTCGAATTTTTGGGATATTACTTATGCCTTCCACTGTAAAGACTGACACAAAATAATTATTCAGTTCCTCACTACTATCGATCCATTTTCCAACTGCTCAATGTCCACTTTTGCCTTTGTTTTGCCCTTTGTAAGAGTTCCTTTGGATATATAGTCTTCCTTTATATTATTGGCTAGCTTACCCTCATATTCATCTTCTCCCTCATATTTCTTCATTGCCCTCTGTTGGTCACTGCAAGCTTCCCAATCCTCTACTTTCCCACTGCCCTTGGCCACATTACATGCTTTCTCTTTTGCTTGTATACTATCCCTGACTTCCCGAGTCAGCCACAGTTGCCTCATCCTCCCTGTACCATGCTTCTTCTTCCCTGGGGTGAATCTCTGCTGTGTCTCCTGAATTACTCCCAGAAACTCCTTCCATTGCTGTTCCACTGTCTTTCCTGCTAGGCTCCCAGTCAATTCCACCCAGCTCCTCCCTCATGCCTCTATAGTTGCCTTTATTCAGCTGTAATACCATTACCTCGGATTCTATCTTCTCCATCTCAAATTGCGGAGCAAATTCAACTATATTATTACTGCCTCGTAAGGGTTCCTTCACCTTAAGCTCCCTTATCAAGTCTGCCTCATTGCACAACACTAAATCCAGTATTGCCTGTTCCCTAATGGGCTCCATCACAAGCTGCTCCAAAAAGCCATCTCTTAAACATTTCTTTTCTTGTAAATCATTCCCAACCTGATCCTCCTAGTCCACCTGCATTTTGAAATTCTCCATGATCATTGTACTTTGCCTTTCCTACACATCTTATGTATCTTGCACCCCTGCTCCTGCCTATTATTTAGAGGCCTGCACATAACTCCAACTATGTTTTTTTTAAAACCTTTGCAGTTCCTCAATTCTACCCACACAGATTCTGCACCATCTGACCCTACTTCATTTCTTACTATTGATTATTATCTGACTTGCCCACGTTTACCACCAAGTGGGATCTCAATCCTACAAGTTTGGTATTTTGAAAGTGGTTCAGCTCCTGACTCTCCAAAATCACTCCACTGGCTTGGACTTGAGTCATTACAGCAAAGAGAGAGACCTTTTGGCTCAAGTCCATGTAGACTCTCTGTAGAGTCATAGAATCCCTACAGTGTGGATACAGGCCATTTAGCTCAACGGTTCCACACTGAACAGCATTCCACCCAGACTCATCTCCATACACCTGCATTTCCCATAGCTAACCCAACTAGCCTGCAGATCCCTGAACACTACAGGCAATTTAGCATGGTCAATCTGCCTCACTTGCACATCTTTGGACTATGGGAGGAAACCCACACAAATACAGGGAAAATTTCTGTGTGCAGCTTTGCACCAGTCTCCGAAAGGTGGAATCGAACCCAGGTCTCTGGTGTTGTGAGGCAAGAGTGCTAACCACTGAGCCACCGTGCTGCCCCGTACCATGATCCCTGTAGAGAAATTGATGGAAGCAGAGATAATCACTGTCATAACCGACAGGTTCCAGGTCATGACCACTTGATGTGCAGAAAATGTTCTTCCAGATGTCCACCCTCATCACTTGCCTAGTGCCCTAATTCTTTGTTCCTTTGCCCTCGTACATCAGCTAATGTGAATGGTTTTCCTTTGTTTACCTTGTCTAAGCCTGTAATAATACTGTACGTCTCCATCAGATCCCCCTTCAATCTTCTACACTCCGAGGAGGAGTAACACCAATTTCTCCAATCTAAAATTTGCAGTACAATCCCTCAACTACACACTGCCATATAATATTAAACACACTGCAGCAACTTCCCAAACCTTTCCCAGAATCTCCCAAATATACCACCTTCACCATCTAGAATGACAACTGCAGATGATGTATGGGAACATCACCTACCGGATATTCTCCAAGTCAAAGAGAATTCCAACTGCAACATACACATTTCATGGTTATAAGTCACAACTCTGCAACTTCATGTCTTCCAGTGCAGTGGGAGTATACAGACTACAACACTTCAAAAGCTACCATCTGTTTTAACAACAAGAAAAGGACAATAAATGCTAACCTTGTAGAGCTAAAAAAAATAAAACAAGCAAGCCTTAGTTACTTAGTAAATCAGTTTAAGAAAGAAGACGGCGGATGCTGAAAATCTGAGCGCCCCCGGCAATTTCCATTTTTGTACTCCTAACACAATTCTGGATTGTTGAGGTGGGCAAAGAACACAGTCATAGAGATGGACAACACGGAAACAGACCCTTCGATCCAACCCGTCTGTGCCGACCAGATATCCCAAACCAATCTAGTCCCACCTGCCTCACCCGGCTCATATCCCTCCAAACCCTTCCTATTCATATACCCATCCAAATGCCTCTTAAATGTTGCAATTGTACCTGCCTCCACCACTTCCTCTGGCAGCTCATTCCATACACATGCCACTCTGTGAGAAAAAGTTGTCCTGTAGGTCTCTTTTATATCTTGCCCCTCTCACCCTAAACCTACGCCTTCTAGTTCTGGAATCTCCCAACCCAGGGAAAAAAACTGAAGAAGGGCTTCTGCCCAAAACGTCAATTCTCCTGTTCCTTTGATGCTGCCTGGCCTGCTGCGCTTTTCCAGCAGCACATGTTTAAGCTCTGATCTCCAGCATCTGCTGTCCTCACTTTCTCCCAGGGAAAAGACTTTGCCTATTTATCCGATCCATGCCCCTCATAATTTTGTAAACCTCTATAAGGTCATCCCTCAGCCTTTGACACTCCAAGGTAAACAGCCCCAGCCTGTTCAGCCTCTCCCTATTGCTCAAATCCTCGAACCCTGGCAACATCCTTGTAAATCTTTTCTGAACCCTTTCAAGTTTCACAACATCTTTCCGATAGGAAGGAGACCAGAATTGCATGCAATATTCCAACAGTGGCCTAACCAATGTCCTGTACAGGTGCATCATGCCCTCCCAACTTCTGTACTCAATACTCTGACTAATAAACAAAAGCATACCAAACGCCACCTTCACTATTCTATCCTTCTGCAACTCCACTTTCAAGGAGCTATGAACCTGTACTCCAAGGTCTCTTTGTTCAGCAACACTCCCTTGGACCTTACCATTAAGTGGTAAGGTCCTGCTAAGATTTGCTTTCCCAAAACGCAGCACCTCGCATTTATCTGAATTAAACTCCATCTGTCACTTCTCAGCCCATTGGCCTATCTGGTCAAGATCCTGTTGTAATCTGAGGTAACCCTCTTCACTGTGCACTACACCTCCAATTTTGGATCATCTGCAAACATCTGGAGCAATCCTGGAGAAAAAACAAGTGACAATAGGAGGTCACTTTTGGTCCAAGGTTGCTTAAAGGATATTTTGTTCAGCCACTTGCATTATTGAGCACTTCAAATGGCCAATACCAGCCTTGTGTTGGCCTGATGAAATAAAAATCACATGGTGCAAAGCAGCAGTAACCTGTTGCACAGCCCCTCATAAAACAAGGGGACAAACCAGACTGTCTGAAAATACTGTATTACTGTTAAATACTGTGTTCAATGAAGTCAGTCTGAATTACTCACAGGTCTTGCCATTACAGCACAACACCACATCATTCACCCAGTCTGTATGGTGCTCCATGGAGGCAATATAAGGATCTTGCTGAAACAGAAAAAAGAAAAAATGATTAGATGGACACACAGGGGGCAGCAAACTTCAAAGTTAGATCACAATTTGTCCACAGAGTAAAGACCGTCAGGGACAGCACCCTTATATTGCCTGGGTTTAATGTCACATGGAGTGAAATGCACTTGTGTTGTGAGAAGTGAAATGAACCTTGGTGTAGGTGACAGTGCTGCAGTTCAAAAATCTCGTCGGGGCTTCCTTCAGTATTTTGGAAACATTTTTTAAAAAATGTCTAACAGTATAACACTACAACTCAAGAAAGAAGGTTAAAAGAAAATAGGGAACTAGAGAGGAGTTAGCCTGACAGTCGTGAGGAAATTTCGAAAACACGTCAAGGAAGCCATAACAATGCACACAGAAGGGAATTTGTATTGGACAGATTTACAGCACTTTTTGGAGTGTGGAGCACAAAATGAAGAGGAACTACTAGTTGGAGTGTACTTGTACTCTGAATAAGCCATTTGATAAGGTGCAACACAAAAAGTGAGCACAAAGATACGCAGTAGAGGGTGTTAATATGGATAGAGGGTGTTAAAACATATCGATAGAGGGTGTTAATATGGATAGAGGATTGGTCAATAGACAAGAAGCAAAAAGAGTAGAGACAAATGGGGAATTTTCAAGTTGGCAAGCTGCAACTAGTGAATGTAAATATTGGTGCCAGGGTTACAGTTATTTACGATACAGAAGATTTAAGATAAAGAAAGGTGCTGCTGCTGCCCTATTGAAGTGTAGGAAACTACAGGACCTTGGTCTACTGTGGTCAAAGAAAACCATTCCCTGGGGAAGCAATGGCCAAGTGGCATTAATTGCTGAAATACTAAATCCAGAGACACAGATAGTATGCTGGGGATCCAGGTTCAAATCCCACTATGGCAGGTGGAGGAGCTTGAACTCAAAAACAAAAGTCTGAAATTGAGATAATGTAGTGATGAAACTATTGTTAATTGTCAGAAAAACCTACCTGGTGCACTGGTCTCCTTGAGGGAAGGAACTTGTGGTCATTACCTGCTCTAACCTACATGTGACTCCAAACCATAACAATTTGTTTGAATCTCAACACTCCTCTGGCCAATAAATGCTGGTCTAGCCAAAACAGCGCACATGCCATAAATGAATTTTTAAAAAAGATTCTAAATATATTTAATTTGCAGCTTATGGCACATTCACAATTAGTCAAACCATACACTGGCATGCTCGACATTGTTACAGAGACTTTGAGAGGGGCCAATTGTTCAGTCTCTTCCCTCAAGATCTAAACAGTCCTACTCTCAGGTCTACCTGATATTATCATCGTATATAGTGCTTATGGTACTTCCTTTTTAGACCCAAATACAATCATCTATTTAGACTTACAAAGGTTCTGATGGGTCTTGACATGGTACTCACAGTTTGGGTTTCCTGACTGGGCATCTAGACCATGGAAGCACAATCTCAGAATAAGGCACCATTCATTTAGGACTAAGATGAAAATATGTGCCTTCACTTGGCTTATTAAATCTTGGAAATAAGAGCTGGAGAAGACAATATAACAGAGGGCAACTTTGCCATTCAATACAAATAACTTCGCAGTGTTTATCCACAAATCCCTAAAGGTGGCAGGGCATGTATACCATGTTAGCCACTTTAGTAACAAGACCTTTTCCTCAGATGATGACGTCAGCTTGTATGACAGGGCATAACTATAAATTGAGGGGTGATAGATTTAAGACAGATGTCAGAGGTAAGTTCTTTACCAGAGTGGTAAGGGTGTGCAATGCTCTAACTGCTAATGTAGTCAACTCAGCCTCTTTAGGAGATTTAAACAATCCTTAGATAAGCACATGGATGATTTTGGGACACTAGGGAGACAAGCTGAGAATAGTTCACAGGTCAGCACAACATCGAGGGCAGAAGGGCCTGTTCTGCCCTTAGCCTCACAACCTTTTAACAGTGCTTGGATAAACACTTGAGTGTCATAACATTCAATGTCTGGACCTGTATTGGAAAATGAGGACTAGTGTAGATTATATATAGCTTTGTCAGTACAGATTCGACAGATCAAAAGGGTTTGACTGTATTATATGATTCTAAGACTTATCTTCAGTTTCAATTACACCTTCCTGCCCACACCCCATATCCCTCGATTCAGAGACTAAAAATCTGCCTATCCCAGCCTTCAGTGCACTCAACGATAATACATTCACAGCCCTCTGTTCTACAGCATTCTAAAAACAGATAAAAAGAAGAGGAATAAAGCTTGTGATTACAAGCTCACCAATTTCATGTCTGCGGTGGGAAAAGTACAAAACACTTTAATCAGGAACAAAATTAGTTGTTATTTGGGTCAGTGTATGTTAGTAAGGGACAATCAATAATTTCTGAAAGCAATTGGAAGCGACTAACCCGAATGAGTCACTTGAAAAATCAAAGGATTGATGAAAGTGATACAGATATGTATACACAGAATTCTCAAAAGGCATTAGATGAAGTACCATCTAACAGACATACTTAAAAAATGGTAAGGCTATAGTACGAAAAACACAGTAGTATCTTGAACCCATATTTGGTTACAGTTCAGGGTGCAGAAAGTAGCTGGAAATGGAGCTTTTCTGACTGAACAAAAGAGTGCAGTGATTCAGGCAGCATCCGAGGACAGGCAAAATCGACGTTTCGGGCAAAAGCCCTTCCTGATGAAGGGCTTTTGCCCGAAACGTCGATTTTGCCTGTCCTCGGATGCTGCCTGAATTGCTGTGCTCTTCCAGCACCACTAATCCAGAATCTGGTTTCCAGCATCTGCAGTCATTGTTTTTACCTAAAAGAGTGCAGTGAGCCCACCAGGGGTCAGTATTGATTTTCTTGATTTACACATAACTGCAGATTAAACAAATTTATTACCATAGTGAGTAGTGAGTGGAGCAATAGCAGATTTCAGGATATTATGAACAGACTTTTAAACTGTCCACTGCAAGTTAGGAGACTCTAAAGGTGGAGCTGAGACCAACACAGTTTAATGTATATAAGTACAAAGCTAAAAACATAAGTAAAAGGATATAGACCAAGCAGTTCCTAGTGCTCATTCCAAATGGGTACAGCCCTCTGTGTAAAAAGTAGTTGCCCCTCAGGTTCCCTTTTATTCTTTCCCCTCTAACCTTAAACTGATGTCCTCTCCTCAATTCACCAACCCTGGAGAAAAAGACAGTGCTTTCACCCTTTCATGATCTTACACACTTCGATAAGAATCCCCCCTCAGTCTCTTACGCTCCAAAGGGAAAACAAAAAGTCCTAGCTTGTTCAACCTCTCCCCATAACTCAGACCCTGGAGTCCTGGCAACATCCTTGTAAATTTCTTCCGCACTCTTTCTAGTTTAATAACATCCTTTCTATAGCAACTCAGCATAATACTCCAAGTACAGCCTCACCAATCTCCTATACATCTGCAAAATAACTTCCCAACTTCTATACTCAGCTCTGACTGACAAAGGCCAGTACACCAACTTCACTTATCTATATTTAACTCCATTTGCCATTTCTCAGCCCACTTCCCCTACTGATCAAGGTCCTACCGCAATTTCTGATAACATTCCTCACTGTCTACGTTAGCGCCTATATTAGTCTCAACTGCAAACTTACTAATAATGCCTCCTACATTCTCATCCGAATCATTGGAGTGCAGGTTCATAGCTCCTTGAAAGTGAAGTCGCAGATAGATAGGATAGTGAAGGCGGCGTTTGGTATGCTTTCCTTTACTGGTCAGAGTATTGAGTACAGGAGTTGGGAGGTCATGTTGCGGCTGTACAGGACATTGGTTAGGCCACTGTTGGAATATTGCGTGCAATTCTGGTCTCCTTCCTATCAGGAAGATGTTGTGAAAGTTGAAAGGGTTCAGAAAAGATTCACAAGGATGTTGCCAGGGTTGGAGGATCTGAGCTACAGGGAGAGGCTGAACAGGCTGGGGCTGTTTTCCCTGGAGCGTCGGAGGCTGAGGGGTAACCTTATAGAGGTTTACAAAATTATGAGGGGCATGGATAGGATAAATAGACAAAGTCTTTTCCCTGGGGTCGGGGAGTCCAGAACTAGAGGGCATAGGTTTAGGGTGAGAGGGGAAAGATATAAAAGAGACCTACAGGGCAACTTTATCATGCAGAGGATAGTACGTGTATGGAATGAGCTGCCAGAGGATGTGGTGGAGGCTGGTACAATTGCAACATTTAAGAGGCATTTGGATGGGTATATGAATAGAAAGGATTTGGAGGAATATGGGCCGGATGCTGGCAGGTGGGACTAGATTGGGTTGGGATACCTGGTCGGCACGGACGGGTTGGACCGAAGGGTCGGACCGAAGGGTCTGTTTCCATGCTGTACATTTCTATGACTCTATTAATATAGAAAGCAAACAGCAATGGGCCCAGTACCGAACTCCACTATTCACAGGCCTCCAGTCCGGCAATCATCCTTCCCCTATTACCCTCTGCTTCTTACCATCAAGCTAACTGTGTATCCAATTTGCCAGCTGCACCGGATTCCATGCGATCGAACCTTCCAGAGCAGCCTACCATGTGGAACCTTGCTGAAATCCATACAGACTCTGTCTATCACGCTGCCCTCGTGAACCTTCCTTGTCACTTCAAAGAACTCTTAAATTTGTGAGGCATGACCTCCCACACACAACGCCATGTGGACTACTTCTAAATACATATATATCTTATCTCAGGGAAGTTTACTTGAGAAGATTCTATCACAGATGTTAGGCTTACTGGTGTATAGTTCCCAAGTTTTTCTTTGCAGCCCTTCTTGAATAAGAGCACAACACTTGCTATCCTCAGCCTCTGGGGCCTCACCCACAGCTAATGACGATGCAACAACTTCAGCCAGGGCCCCTACAATTTCTTCTCTAGCCTTTTGCAGTGCTCCTGGATATATCTGGTCAGGGCCAGGAGACTTATCCACCTTCATACATTCTAATACATCAAACATCTCCTCTACTTTGATATTGACTGTGCACAAGTTTTACCATTAATTTCCCCAAGTCTCCATGTCTTTCTGCACGGTAAACAGAGGAGAAATATTCATTGAGGACCTTGCCCATCTCTTGCAGTTCTACACATACATGTCCACTTTGGTCCTCGAAAGATCCTATTCTCTCTCGTTATTCTTTTCACTTTAATATACTGGAAGAACCTCTTTGGATTGACCCTAATCTTCTCAGCCAAGGCTATCTAGTGCCCACTTTCGCCCGCTTGATTTCCTTCTTCAGTAAACTCCTGTATCCTCTATATGCCTCCAGGGATTCCCTTGATCCGAGCTGCCTGTAGCTGAGCCATGCCTTCTTGTTTCTGGTCAAAGCCTCAATATCTTGTCATCCAAAGTTCCCTATTCCTGCCAACCTCGCCCTTCATCCTCACAGGAATATAGATCTGGAACTCCAGCTATCTCAGTTTTAAAAGCCTCCCACTTGCCAGAGGTCCCTCTGCCTGCGAACAAACCACTCCAATCAACCCCTACAAGTTCCCGTTTTAATTCCATCAAAATTTGCCTTACCCCAGTTTAGAACCTGAACCTGTGAACCAGTTTTGTCTCTCTCCATAACTATTTAAAAATTAACAGAACTATGGTCACTGGTCGCAAAGTGCTCCCCCATGTCATCCGCCCTACGCTATTTCCCAGGTCTTCTCAATCTTATTCCTCTAAATATTGGGAAATATAGGTTCATTCTATTCAAACTTTCCTCCTATAGCATTCTCATCCCAGCAATCTATCAATCGACTGAACTTTGCTGTGGAATCCTTAAGAGAGTTGTTATCTCTTCCTTGGATATAGAGACTTAAACAGTAGTGATGCACATGGGAAGACAGACAGTGAATCAGTATAATTTGAATCAAATATTTTAAGGGGCTCAGAGTAGAGACCGCATGGTGCACATTGACAATGTTTGAAAGTGGCAAGACAACTTCAACAAGATGTTTAAAAAGAGATCGTTTTCTAAATAGAAAGACTACACAGAACATTACAGTGCAGTACAGGCCCTTTGGTCCTCGATGTTGCGCCGACCTGTGGCACCAATCTTAAGCCCATTTAATCTACACTATTCCATTATCATCCATTTATTTATCCAATAACAATTCAAATGCCGTTAAAGTTTGCAAGTGTACTACTGTTGCAGGCAGGGCATTACTACTGAGTAAAGGAATTATCTCTGACATCTGTCCTATATCTACCACCCCTCAATTTAAAGCTATGTCCTCTCATCCTCACCATCACCAGAGGAAAAAGGATCTCAGTATCCACCCTATCTAATCCACTAATCATCTTGTATGTCTTTATGAAGTCACTTCTCAACCTTCTCTCTAACGAAAACAGCCTCAAGTCCCTCAGCCTTACCTCGTAAGACCTTCTCTCCATACCAGGCAACACCCTTGAAAATCTCCTCTGCACCACTTCCAATGCTTCCACGTTCTTCCTACAATGCGGCGGCAAGAACTGTATGCAATACTCCAAGTGTGGCCGCACCAGAGTTTTGTACACCTGGAACATTACCTAATGGCTCCGAAACTCAATCCTTCTATCAATAAAAGCTAATACACTGTACCCCTTATTAACAACCCAATCAACCTGGGTGGCAGCTTTCAGGGATGTACATGGATACTGAGATCTCCCTGCTCATCCACACTACCAAGAATCTTACCATTAGCCCAGAACCCTGCATTCCTGTTGCTCCTTCCAAAGTGAATCACCTCACACTTTTCTGCAATAAACTCCATTTGCCACCTCTGAGCCCAGCTGTGCAACTTATCTATGTCCCTCTGTAGCCTGCAACATCCTTCCGCACTATCCACAACTCCACCGATCTCAGTATCATTCACAAATTTACTAACCCATCCTTCTCCGCCTTCATCCAGGTCATTTATAAAAATGACAAACAGCAGCGATTCCAAAACAGATCCTTGCAGTACACCACTAGTAGCTGAACTCCAGAATGGACATTTCCCATCAACCACCACCTTCTCTCTTCTATCAGCTAGCCAATTTCTGATCCAAACTGCTAAGCCACCTGCAATCCCATGCCTCTATTTTCTGCAATAGCCTACCATAGGAACCTTAACAAATGTTTTGTACCACATCAACTGCTTTACCCTCATTCACCTCTTTGGTCACATTCTCAAAGAACTCAATAATGTTTCTGAGGCACAACCTACCCTTCACAAAATTGTGTTGACTATCCCTAATCAAATTATATCTTGCCAGATGATTATAAATCTTCTCTGTTATAATCCTTTCCAACATTTTACCCACAACCGAAGTAAGGCTCACTGGTCTATAATTACTAGAGTTGTCTCTACTCCCCTTCTTGAGCAAGGGGACAATACTTGCTAATCTCCAGTCTTTTGCCACTATTGCTTAGATTACTTAGTGTGGAAACAGGCCCTTCGGCCCAACAAGTCCATACCAACCCACACGTACATTTACCCCTTCGCCTAACACTATGGGCAATTTAGCATAGCCGATTCACCTGACCTGCACATCTTTGGACTGTGGGAGGAAACCGGAGCACCCGGAGGAAACCCACGCAGACATGGGGAGAACGTGCAAACTCCACATAGTCAGTTGCCTGAGGCGGGAATTGAACCCAGGTCTCTGGCGCTGTGAGGCAGCAGTGCTAACCACTATGCCACCCGTATTGCTGTAGACAAAGATGACAAAAAACAAAGCCAAAGGCTGTGCAATCTCCTCCCTAGCATCCCAGAGAATCCTAGGTAAATCCCATCCAGCTCAGAGGACACATCTATTTTCACACTTTCCAGAATTGCTAACACCTCCTCCTTATGAACCTCAATCCCATCTAGTCTAATAGCTTGTATCCTAGTATGCTCCGCGACAACATTGTCTTTTTCCAGTGTGAATACTGATGAAAAATATTCATTTAGCATCTCTCCTATCTCCTCAGACTCCATGCACAACTTCCCATTACTGTCCTTGATTGGCCCTAATCTTACTCTAAACATTCTTTTATTCCTGATATACCTATAGAAAGCTTTAGAGTTTTCCTTGATCCTACCTGCCAAAGACTGCTCTTGTCCCCTCCTGGCTCTTGTAGCTCTCACCTTAGGTCCTTCTTGGCTAACATTTAACTCTCAAGCATCCTAACTGAGCCTACATGTCTCATCTTTACATTAGCCTCATTCTTCCTCTAGACAAGCGATTTAACTTCTTCAGTAGTATACTGGAGTCATGAGATGTACAGCACGGAAACAGACCCTTTGGTCCAACCTGTCCATGCCGACCAAATATCCCACCCGCCAGCACCAGGGCCATATCCCTACAAATCCTACCTATTAATATACCCATCCAAATGTTGCAATTGTACCAGCCTCCACCACTTCCTCTGGCAGCTCATTCCATACACGTACCATCCTCTGCGTGAAAAAGTTGTCCCTTAGGTCTCTTTTATATCTTGCCCCTCTCATCCTAAACCTGGTTCTGGACCCTCCCCACCCCAGGTAAAGACCTTGTCTATTTACACTATCCATGCCCCTCACGATTGTATAAACCTCTATAAAGGTCACCCCTCAGTCGATGCTCCACAGAAAACAGCCCCAGCCTTTTCAGCCTCTCCCTTTAGTTCAAATCCTCCAACGCCAGCAAATTCGTTTTAAATCTTTTCTGAACCTTTTCAAGTTTCACAACATCCTTCCGATAGGAATGAGACCAGAATTGCACACAATATTCCAAAAGTGGCCTAACCAATGTCCTGTACAGCCTCAACATGACCTCCCAACTCCTGTACTCAATACTCTAACCAAAGCACACCAAACACCTTCTGCACCTGCACCTCTACTTTCAAGGAGCTATGAACCTGCACTCCAAGGTCTCTTTGTTAGCAACACTCCCTAGGATCCTACCATTCAATGTATAAGTCCTTGCCCTGATTTGCCTTGTCAAAATACAGCACCTTGCATTTATCTAAATTAAACTCCATCTGCTACTCCTCAGCCCATTGACCCATCTGATCAAGATCCTGTTGTAATCTGAGGTAACCTTCTTCGCTATCCACTACATCTCCAATTTTGGGGTCATTTGCAAGCTTACCAACTATACAGATTATGCTCACATCCAAATCATTTATATAAATGTCGAACAGTAGTGGACCCAGCACCGATCCTTGTGGCCCTCCACTGGTCACAGGCCTCCAGTCTGAAAAACAAACTTCCACCACCACCCTCTATCTTCTACCTTTGAACCAGTTCTGTATCCAAATGGCTAGTTCTCCCTGTATTCCATGAGATCTAACCTTGCTAATCAGTCTTTCATGGGGAACCTTGCCGAATGCCTTACTGAAGTCCATATAGACCACGTCCACAGCTCTGTACTCAAACCTCTGAGTTTTTTGAAGAAGTAACAATCAAGTTTGTGAGACATGATTTCCTATGTACAAAGCCATGTTGACTTTCCCTAATCAGTCCTTGCCCTTCCAAATAAGTGTACATGTTCCTTGAACAAGCTCCACATTTCAATTGTGTACATCCCTGCAGTTTCTTCCGCATTCTAAATCTTACCTAATTGCACAATAATTGCCTTTTCCCCAGCTTTAGCTCTAGCCCTGCGGTATACACCTGTGCATTTCCATCACTAAAGTAAACGTAACCGAATTGTGGTCACTACCAAAGTGCTCACCTACCTCCAAATCTAACACCTGCCCTGGTTCATTACCCAGTACCAAATCCAATGTGGCCTCGCCTCTTGTTTGTCTATCTACATACTGTGTCAGGAAACCCTCCTGCACACATTAGACAAAACCTGTCCCATGTAAAGTTCGCTAACGATAGCATTTCCAGATAATATTTGGAAAGTTAAAGTCTCCCATAACAACGACCCTGCTACTTTTGCATCTATCCAGAAAAATCTTTGCAATCCTTTCTTCTACATCTCAGGAACTTTTTAAAAGAGATCTACAGAAAAATCCCAACAGGGTGACCTCTCCTTTCCTGTTTCTAACTTTAGCCCACACTATCTCAGTAGACAAGTCCTCATCAAATGTCATTTCTGCCACTGTAATACTGTCCTTGACTAAAAGTGTCACGCCTCCTCCTCTTTTACCACCTTCCCTGTTCTTTCTGAAATTTCTAAACCCCTGAACCTGCAACAACCATTCCTGTCCAGTCTCTATCCATATCTCCAAAACGGCCACATCATCAAAGTCCCAGGTACCAACCCAAGTTGCAGTTCATCAACCTTATTCCAGATGCTCTTGGCTTTGAAGTAGACACACTTCAAGCCATCTTCCTGCCTGCCAGTACACTCTTGCGATCTTGAAACCTTATTTATGACCTCACTACTCTCAACATTCTGTACACTGGGGCAACAATTCAGGTTCCCACCCACCCCTGCTAAATTAGTTTAAATCCTCCCGGAGAGCATTAGCATCTATTCCCATAACATCTATTCTCACTGCTCCGAATTCCCAAAGAGACAACTGAAAAAACAAACTAGCAACCTTACCAATCCGGCTCACAGAACTTTTTTTTTAAAGTTAGAGGAGGAGGATGTGTGGGAGATACTGCCTAAGTAGCGTTCTGGGTAAAGCAACTGCCCAAATATACCGCACTTCCTCAGCAGTCCCTGTCTGCTCCTGCTCAGTGTGCACTCTGCCTATACACGAGTTAAGTTTTAAAAGGATTAATGTACCTTCCCGGCAGTCCCTTGGTCCTCGCTCTTGCTGCTGCTGAAAATAGAGGAGTGGGAGCATTTGTAATGACTCAGTATGATTGACCTGCTTTAGAGACTGAACGCTAAAGCAGGTCAGTCATAATAAATCATTACAAATCTCAGATTAGACCTTAGATGAAATAGAGTATGAAGTTTAAGATACCACACTTTAGAAAGGATGTGAAAGTCTTGGTGAAGGTACGTTGAAGATTTAACAGTAATATAGGAAATACCATGAATAGAAAACTTCACATATGTGGAGAGATGGCAGACGTTGAATTGTTCTTAGAACAAAGGATGTGGGAGAAGAAAGAGAGGAAGAAATTCAAAATTATAAGGGTTTAGATAGAGCAACTAGGGCGAAATTCTCTCAGGAAAATGAGTCAGTTCCCAGAATCATCTATATTTCATACAACTGTTCAGAGAAGCACAAGGAAAAGGTGGAGATTTTTCCCTATACACACACACACACAGGCTTGTAAAAATCTGGAATATTCTACAAGAAAGGTGAGTGGAAGCAGATACTCGTACATTCAAACCTCAACTGAACTTGCCATTGGGGATGACAGTTTGTAGAATAATGGGGGAAAAAACGGGTGTGGGTTTAAATTGCACAGCTCTCCCAGGCTTTTAAGGAAATGACATACACGTAGCAGCTTGAATGACCACCTTTAGTCTGGCAAAACTCAATATTCAAATTCTTCAGTTACTTTACTGCCATCCTGATACTATACAAATATTAATAGAGATCATGAGCAAGTTGGCAAGGGATACATGAGTTCTTGAGGCAATGGGGATTGATGATTGACATTGTTAATGCATTAATAAATTTCTAGATTTCTCAGTACTTAGGCCTCAATCTCTCTTGACATTTCAAACTTTATTACCAATAACAGACTTCTGCAGCATGGAACAAACTGTGCTAAGGAGCGGAGGAGGAAGGGAAAAAGCATTTATTTTTAGCAAGATCAACTGTGCTCTTTGCAATTTAACTGCAGACATTTAAGTGATTTATTTAAGTGAATGGCACAGGCCATTTATAATAAATAGAAACCCAATTTCTATGCTGTTATTCACAATCTTAAAAAGTGACAGTTTTGCTAGACTATTTGCAGAGTCATGTGGAGAAGCGTATTCACTTCGGGTGGCACAATGGCCCAGTAGTTAGCACTGCTGCCTCACAGCGCCAGGGATCTTGGGCAACTGTCTGTGTGGAGTTTGCACATTCGTCCGGTGTCTGTGCGGGTTTCCTAAAATTTACAGTTTGTAGGAATTGTATTAGGTTCCAAAAAGGATATGATTAAGAAAAGAATTATTGGAATGATACAAGAACAGAGACATATCTAGCTATCAGGAAGGATTAAACAGACCAGGCAATTTTCTAATTAAAACAGGATTAAAGAATGCACGCTAGAGATCTTTAGAATTATTAGGGAGTTTGATCGGGTAGATAAGTCCAGAGCTATTGACCATAATAGTCACCAATAAATCCAAGAAGGAACTCTGAGCAACATCATTAACCAAAAGTAGTTAGAAGTGGAGATCACGATGACAGAAGGTGTTTGACGCTAACAACACCAATGCATTTAAGAAGCTAGAGAAGCACAAAAGGAGACAGGTTCACAAGGAAATGTAGAAGCAATTCGATAAAAGGTGCTTTGTGAGAAGTATAAACACCAGTGTATGCTCCAGTGGCATTAATTACAATGGCCAGGCTATGCTATTAGACCACATTATTAACATTGTTTAGTAGACAATAATTAATGGGAGACCCTGGCGATACCAGCAGACATGTTGGGTACGCAGGAACTAAGGTAGAAGGATTCATGCACGTGGGACATTATTTCACGTCAGTTGATTTGATTTGATTGCTGTCACATTTACCGAGATACAGTGAAAAGTGTTGTTTTGCTTGCACAACAGATAGATCATACCACACAAAGGGCAGAGTGCAGAGTTACAGCTGCAAAGAAGGTGCAGACAGAGAGAACAACATTAACATTCAAGAGGTCTGTTCAAAAATCTGATAATAGCAAGGAAGAAGCTGTTCTTTCACATGTTTGCACTTGTATTCAAACTTCTACATCTTCTGCCCAATGGAAGAGGGTGGAAGAGTGTGTATAACAGGGGTGGGAGGGGGTCTTTGATTATATTGGTTGCTTTCACAAGGCAGCAGGAAGTATAGATGGAGTCACTGGGCTACGTTTGTAACTCTGTCGTCTTGGGAGAAGCAGGCGAGGCTGTAATACATCCAGATAGGATGCTTTCTATGGTGCACCTATAAAGATTGGTAAGAATCTTTGTGGACATGCTAAATTTCCTTAGCCTCCTGAGGAAATAGAGTTGTTGTGCTTTCTTGACTATCACATTGATGTGGGTCGACCAGGACAGATTGTTGGTGACCAACACTCCCAGGAACTTGACACTCTTGACTATCTCCACCTCAGCACCACTCCACTTTCTGAAGTCAATGACCAGCTCTTTTGTTTTGCTGACATTAAGGGAGAAACTGTCATCTTTACTCCATGCTGCAAAGCACTCAATCCCTTCAGCGTGTTTTGTCTTGTCGTTGTTCGAGATCCAACCTACAATGGAGTTGTCGTCAGCCAACTTGTAAATGAAGTTGAGGCAGAATATAGTAGGGTCTGAGCATGCAGGGCATCAATGTTGAGGACTACGGTGGAGGAGATACTGTCGCCTATTCTTGCTGATTGCAGTCTATGGATCAGGAAGTTGAGGACCTAGTTACAGAGGCGATAGCTGAGATCTAGGTCTCAGAGTGTGGCAATGAGTTTGTTTGGAATTATGTTGTTGAAGGCAGAGCTGTAGTTAAGTAGGGGCCTGATGTACATATCCTTGCTATCCAGATGTTCCAGGGATGAGTGCAAGGCCAGGAAGGTGGTACCTGCCATGGATCTGTTGTGCTGTTAGGCAAATTGCAAAGGATTAAGGCATTGCCATAGTTGTGGGCATGTTCACCGAGTTGGGAAGGTGATTTGCAGATGTTTCGTCCCCTGTCTAGGTGACATCTTAAGTGCTTTGGAGCTTCCTGTGAAACGCTGCTGTACTGTCTCTTCTGAATTTATTTGGTTCTGTTCCAGCTACTTTCGATTGCAGATTCTAATAATTTGTTGTAGCAGCCAATATATTGGGTCTAGGTCTGTGTTTGTTAATGGAGTCTGTGAATGAGTGCCATGCTTCTAGAAATTCTCTGACTGTCCTTTGTCTAGCTTGTCCTATGATCTTTGTGCTGCCCTAGTCGAATTTGTGCTCCTTGTCATTGTGTGTATGGCTACTCGGGATAGCTGTTTGTGGCAGTTAGTGGCTAGTTGGTGCGCGTGAATACAGATTGCTAATTGTCAGCCTGTTTGTCCTATATAGATTTTTGTGCAGTCTTTGCATGGTATCTTGTAAATTACATTAGTCCAGCACATCATGGGTAGAGGGTCTTTTGTTCTAGTGAGTGGTTATGAGCGTGGCTGTTGGTTTATGGGCTATCATGGATCCCAGTGGTTGAAGAAACCTGACTGTTAGTTCCACAATGCTTTTTAATATACAGTAGCATGGCTAGTGTTGAGTTGTGGCATGTCCTTATTGCGTTGTCTGTTAGGCATCTGCGGATAAAGTTGTGGGGGTATCAGTGCTTGGTGAATACTCTGTGGAGGTGTTCTTCTTCCTTTCGTAGGTCAACAGTGCATTGTAGCCCTTTTGAACAGGGTTCTAATGCAGCTTCTCTTGTGTGTTTGGGTGGTTACTGTTGTAGTGCAGGACCTGGTCAGTATGTGGGGCTTACCTGTACGCTTTTCTGGTACATTTACCGTTCTCTGTTGTTTCTACCATCACATTCAAGAACGGGAGTAGATTGTTGGTTTCCTCCTCTCACATAAATCTGATCCCTGTGAGTATGGTGTTTATAATCCAGCGTGTGTTCTCAATTTCTGTTCTCTTAATGATAAAAAAAAGTGTAATCCACATTTCTGATCTTGAGTTTGGGTTGGATTCGTGGGAGGGCTGTTTGTGCCAGTCTCTGCATCACTGCTTCTGCTAAGAGCCCAGAGATGGGTGAGCCCACAGGTTTTCCATTGATCTGTTCACATATTTGGTTGTTGAATGTGAAGTGAGTCTAGTGATTTGAGTATGCTGCCCTTGTTGCTAGGTTTCCCATCATGTCAGCTGTTCTGCTTGTCCAGGAGGTTGGCTGTTGTCTCTATGGCTAAAGTTTTGTCAACTGAAGTGAACAGTGCTGTTACATCAAATGAGACCATTGCTTTGTCCTCGTCTATGTTTTTGTTCTTGAAGTTGTCTAGGAATTCCGGTGACGGTTGCATGGAGTGATTGGATCCACTGACAAGATGTTTAGTTTTTGCTGAAGTTCTTTGCATCAGATTGGGATGTCGAGTCAGTACAAATAAGTTGGACCAAAGCGTTTGTTTCTGTGCTGTATGACTGTAATGCTTTAAGTCCAATAAGACACCTCATAAAACTAGAAATAAATGAACCATCTAAAAGGTCATCAACCTGAAAGATTAACTTCTTTTTCTCTCTCCACATGTCTGACTAAAATATCTCTAAGCTTTTTCTGCTTTCACTTCAGGTTTCTAGCATCTTTAGTAGCTTATTTTAGAATCTGACTGGTTTACCCTCAATGGCTCCCTTTTCTATTAGCTCAAAGACCAGATTTATTAAATTTACTTTCAATGTGGCACACCTATCGTTGACCTGTTTATCCAGGACAACAATCACCAACACCCTTACAAATATTGCACTTAATCAACCTTCAATAGCCAGAAATTGTTAATACTGTTGGAAAGATATAATTAGTTTGAATTCTGAATGACAGATTGACAAATTTTTCACAATCCCAGGAATTAAATTAGTATTTAGATATGAACTTGTGATGCCATTGCATACAAGACTATGGGCGAAGAATGGGAAAATGGGCTTAGAACAGTGAGGTATGTGGATATGACTGGTACAGACTTGATGGACAAAGAGCCTTTCTTCTGTACTGCAAACCTCTCTGACTCGAAGATTCCACAGGGACAGAGGAAGAGGAATGGGCCAATCAGCCCATCAAGCCTACTGATTTGATCATGACCGATTCTCTAGCACAAGACTATTTTCCCCCACACAATCTCCAAATCAAAATTAATGTACATTAGCCCTATAATCTCAATATTTCATGAAAATATTTTCAGGTATTTTGCATCGTGATACAAAAAGGTTGGTGGGAACTCTATTTACACAACGTACATTTTGTACAGATGGAAACTCAACATTCTCCTACTGCCAATTCTAGAATAAATATTGAGATTGCACATTTTAATACTCTTACTGTGTGCAGTGTCAAAGACATGCTCCCAAATTTCTCACCTTGTGTTGGTTGACGCTCCATATCCGGATTATTGAATCGCGACCAGCTGTAAACAGTCTGTTTAATGTGGGATCTAGCTGAAGTGCATTAACGCCATTACGATTATACTTCTCTACTTCATCTCGAATCACATACGATACCTGAAGTCAATAACAGTCAGCCATTAATAACATTACTGCACAAGGGTCGCATCATTACATAAAACAAAAGCTGCCATATAGGCTGAATTATGTCGTGACTACTTATAGGAACAAATATTATTGACGCAGGGAATTAAGATTGCAGCAGCCCTTTTTAAAAAACACCTTTCTTCACATACAGGCGAAAGGAGACTATTTATGAAAACATCCTCCCTATTTTGGTAATTTGTTGAGCAATGTTGAACACTCAGTCAGCCTAGTCCTTTATGTCTATTGTTGTCAAGCCAAACTAGGCACTAGAACTAGAGTTTAACAAATGTAAATAAGATACTACATAACACATACTTACACATACTGTAACTTACATAGGAGGAACTCACTAGAACGTCTGTAGATCTCAAAAGCAGGATAAAACTTTATGATGAAACTTTTCAAAATGCCAGCTTGCAAATCAAAGAATTAGACTGACAATTCTTCACTGCTCTCATAAATCCGGATTTATGGTCAGATTGTATTAACCTTTCCAACCTATTTTACAACTACTTTGCAAGTAAAATAGGCTTTTAGTATCTGAGTGATATTTTAATTCTGGCCATGTGGAACACAGAACATGGAACAGTACAGCACAGTACAAACCCTTCAGCCCACGATGTTGTGCCTAGCATTTACCTTAAACTAAGATCAACCTAACCTACACACCCCTCAATTTACTGCCGCCCATGTGCTTGTCCAGCAGTCGCTTAAATGTCCCTAGTGTCTCTGACTCTACTACCACTGCTGGCAGTGCATTCTACGCACTCACCACTCTGTAAAGAATCAACCTGACATCTCCCCAATACCTTCCTCCAATCACCTTAAAATTATGACCCGTGACAGCCATTTCTGCTCTGGGGAAAAGTCTCTGGCTATCCACTCTAGCTGTGCCTCTCATTACCTCTATCAAGTCAGTTCTCTTCCTCTTCCTTCCAGTGTGAAAAGCCATGGCTCACTCAACCTCTCTTCATAAAACAAGCCCTCCAATCCAAGCAACATTCTAGTAAATCTCCTCTGCAACATCCTTCCTATAATGAGGCGACCAGAACTGGACATAATATCCCAAGTGTGGTCTAACCAGGGTTTGAGAGAGCTGCAGCAAGACGATGCAGCTCTTAAACTCAATCCCTCGTTAAATGAAGGCCATATGCCGCCTTAACAACCCTATCAAATTGGGTGGCAACTTGGAGGGATCTATGTACGTGGACCCCAAGATCCTACTGTTCCTCCACACTGCCAAGAATCCTGTCTTTAACCCTGTATTCAGCATTCAAATTTGACCTTCCAAAATTAATCACTTCACATTTATTTAGTTTGAAATCCATCTGCCACTTCTCAGCCCAGCTCTGCATCCTGTCAATGTTTTGTTGTAGCCTGCATCAGCCCTTGATGCTATCTACAAAACCACTGACGTTTGTGCCAGCAGCAAATTTACTAACACACCCTTCCACTTCTTCATCCATGGCATTTACATAAACTACAAAGAGCAGAAGCCTAAGAACAGAGCCCTGTGAGACACCACTGGTCACTGACCTCCAGGCGGAGTACTTTCCATCCACTACCACTCACTGTCTTCTTTCAGCCAGCCAATTCTGTATCCAGACAGCCAGATTTCCTTGTATCCCATACCTAACTTTCTGAATGAGCCTACCGTGGGAACATTATCAAATGCCTTACTGAAATCCACATTCAGCACATCCACTACGCGACCTACATCAACTTGTCTCATCACATCCTCAAAGAACTCTATAAGCCTTGTGAGGCATGACCTGCCCATCACAAAGTCATGCTGACTATTTGGAAAAACGTAGTTTGATTAAAGAGTCATAAATCCTAGCTCTCAGAATCCTTTCCAGTACCTTGCTTACTACAGACATAAGACTGACTGGTCTATAATTCCCAAGGATTTCCCTATTCTCTTTCTTGAACAGAGGAACAACATTCGTCTCCCTCCAATCAGCCTGTACTACTCCCATGGAGAGAGTGAGGATGCAAAGATCATCGCCAGAGGTGCAGCAATCTCATTCCTCACTTCCCCTAGTAACTTTGGATATATATCTGATCCTGCTCTGGGGACTTATCTATCTTGGTGTTGCCTAGAATTTCCAGCACATCCACTTTCTGAATATTGGGCGGCACAGTGGCTCAGTAGTTAGCACTGCTGCCTCACAGCACCAAGGTCCCAGGTTCAATTCCAGCCTTGGGTGACTGTCTGTTTGGAGTTTGCACATTCTCCCAGTGTCTGAGTTTCCTCCGGGTGCTCCGGTTTCTTCCCACAGTCCAAAGATGTGCAGATCAGGTGAATTGGCCATGCTAAATTGCCCGTAGTGTTAGCTGCATTAGTCAGAGGGAAATGGGTCTGGGCGGGTTACTCTTCGGAGGGTCGGTGTGGACTTGCTGGGCCAAAGGGCCTGTTTCCACACTGGAGGGAATCAAATCAAAATCTGTTCATGCCTATTAACCTGGTCCATGCTGTTCTCACCATCAATAAGACCAGTCTCTAATGAACACTGAAGCAAAAAAACTTATTTGGGGACTCCCTCCACCTCTTCAGATGTGAGGCACAAGTTCCCTCCACTATCTTTGATTGGCCCTACCCTCTCTCCGATTATTCTCTCATTTCTGATCTAAGTGTAGAACATCTTTAGGTTTTCCCTAATCATACCACCAATGCATTTCATAGCTCTCCCCTCAGTCCATTTTGGAGTCCTTTCCTAGCTACCCTGTAATCTTCTAAAGCTGTGTCAGATCCTTGTTCCTCAATCTTAAGTAAGCTTCCTTCTTCCTCTTGATGAGAAACTCCTCTTGTCATCCAAGGCTCCTTTATCTTACCATTCCTTACCTGTCTCAACGAGTATTCAACCCTCGTAACAAGTGCACCTTAAACAGCCTCCACATCTGTGGAGGGGCCAGCGTTGGACTGGGGTGGACCATGTTAAAATCACATAATACAAGGTTATTGTCCAGCTGGTTTATTTGGAATTATAAGCTTTCAGAGCACTGCTCCTTTGTCAGGTAGCTAGTGGGGCAGGATCACAGTACACAGAACTTATAGCGAGAGATCAAAGTGTCATACAACTGATGTGATGTATTGAACAAACCTAGATTGCTGTTAAGACTTTAATCATTTAGAATGGATTGCAGGTTTCAATTCATTAATATGTAAATCCCAGAACTTCTTTTGTGTCACATTGCTGAGATAACTTAAGATGACTGCCTACAGATTGTGTGCCTTTTGACAAAACAAAATGTATTTGCCAATATAAATTCACTCCCACAAACATACGCGTAGAGAGAGAGAGTTTGTGCGTGAGGGAAGAGAGGGAGAATGTGCGCACGTGTGTGTGTGTGTGTGTGAGTGTGACAGTATATGCCTGCGAGAGGATGCGCACGCGAATGCAGGTGCGTGTATGGCTGTGTGCACATGTGAGAGCGGGGTCACCTGTATTGTGACATGAACACACCTTCAATGCATTGCCTGAGCTGAGATTTCACTTCTTTAAAATATATAAAACCTTAAGCTATCTCAGGAATGTGACTTGAAAGAATGAGATTTAGATATTAATGAATCCTGCGCCCATTCCAAGTGATTAAAGACTTAACAGCAATCTAGGTTTGTACAATACATCACACCAGTTGTATGACACTTTGCATAATGAAATGCAGTCAAAGGTACGGTATGAGCGCAATATTTTTCCCCTTTCATTCCTGCATTTCATGAGAGACTCCAGTGGTAATGTTGGTCCATCTCAATAATTGAAACATCATTGCTGGATGTGGAAGACAGCTAGATTCCCACTCATTAACAGCTTCAGCAACTTAATTCATCCATAGAGGCAGGTACTACTCCACTTTTGACTACTTCTGGATACCTGGTACGTGACCAGACAGAAGCTTGAGCATCTGCCCATAAAATCAGACAAGAGCATCATTTGCTCGATAGCTGCATTCACAGAATAGCCTCGTGAAGACTCAATACTTTTACGCCCATCATTGATCCAAGTAGTTCAGCATCCATTTTGAAAGAAACTGATTGACCTCAGTGTCAGTTCAAGAATGGGATTTGCAGCTTTCATACCTGCATCGAATTGTTTTGCAATTTTCTTTTCAGAAAATGATTGCATTTACTTTGTGCAGTGTCCAGTTCACTTCATGTTCATGTCTACATAAAAAGGAGACCTGAATTTGGGACAGACATGGGAGCAACTGAATTTACTTACTACCACTTACTACTAAACACTACAATATTGTTTTACAACTGCTAAAATATACCACCTTACAACATTCATCTTTATTTTCTTGCCATTAAGTACTTTTTTTCTGAATGACAGTTGTACTACATTTCAAATGATTGCTTCCCAGGGATTAAGATCCATTTGCTTCACGTCTAAAAGTGCAATTAAAAAGAAAATGATTCTTTACTCAAATGATGAACCACAGCAGGGCCAGCACATTAACAAACCACTGATTCTAGATCAACGAGGACAGCTGTCAAGCCTAAGTTTCCCCCACCACACCACATCCAACCCTCAACCCAGCACATGCCAACACCCTTCCCCCCACCCACCCCCTCACCTCCTTCAGCCCCGTTAGGAGCCCCCAAAACCCCACCCCCAAGCCTTGCCACATATTTACTATCGCCCCTGACTTCAAACACTGAGACTGAATGGTCTGTCCTCAGGAAAGGGCTCACATTTGTGCCCGTTTGCCCCCTGTCACAACATGGAGCTGTTTTGCCACTACTGGCTCCGTGCCCCCTTCTTTGACACAATCTCCCAAACTCCCTTTTAACCCCCCCAATTCTCCTGCCTCCAACCTTCCTCCTCCACTTGGTCACCTCCCGCCAGCCTTGTACGCACCCTAGACGTCTTCATTGCAGACTGCCAACATGACATCGGCTGCCTCAATCTCTCCACACCCCTCACCCACTCCAATCTCACCCCTCCGAATGTGCAGTGCTCCACTCTCTACCCCTGTGTCACCAAACCAGCTGACAAAAGCAGGACGGCGGCAGTCTATGTCACAGAGGCCAAACGCCAACTCTCCGCCACCACATCCTACCTCCCTCTTGCCAATGACCCCACTGTGACCCATCAGGCCAAAAACACTTGCACTGTCTGTGCCCTCATTGCCTCTGGTGATCTCCCAACCACTGCTTCCAAACTCAGTTCCCCAGCACCATGTTGCCCAGTTCTGCCTTCTCCAAGATCTGCAAGCCCAAACTACCCTAGCCGACCCATCATCCTGGCATGCTCCTACCCCACCAAACTCATCTCGTCCTTATCTCAAGTCCATTCTCTCCCCCTTAGTTCAGGCACTTCTTACCTACATCCGGGACACCAACAATGCTGTCTACCTCTTCAGTGACGGCCAGTTTCCTGGTCCCCAGAGCTTTACCTTCACAATAGGCGTGCAGTCTTTATAAATGTCCATACCCCACAAGACTACCTCCAAGCTTTCCGCTCCTTCCTTTCCAACAGTCCCATCAAGTCCCCCTCCACCCATACCCTCCTCCACCTTGCCAAACTGGTCTTCACCGTTAATAACATTTCCTTTAACTCTTCCCATTTCCTTTAAATCCAAGGGATGGCCATGGGCACTTGGATGGGCCCCAGCTATACCTGCCTTTTTGTTAGCTAAGTCAAATGGTCCCTCTTCAGTACCTACATAGGCACTGTGCCTCAACTCTTCTGCAGTTGCTTCAATAACTGCATTTGTGTAGCATCCTGCACCCAGGTTGAATTGGAACAGTTCAGTGACTTAGTCCACAACTTTCACCCAGCCCTCAAATTCACTTGGTTGATCTTGGATACCTCCCTCCCCTTTCTTGATTACTCTATTTCCATCTCTGGCGACAGTCTCCAGATATTTACTACAAGCCCGTAGACTTTAAACTTTCTGGACTACACCATCTGTTACCCAGTATTCAGCAAGAAATCCATCCCATTCTCCCAATTCCTCCGCTCAGACAAGGAGACATTCCACTCCCAAACATCCCAGATGTCCATCTATTTTGAACGTGCCTTTCCCCCCCTCCATTAGCCAGACAGTCTTCCACCGCACCACTTCTATTGGGTTTGGGGGAGGGTGGGGGTTTAGAGCAGTGGAACGTGGAATAAAGTCACAGGCATCCTTGTCCTCACCTACCACCCCATCAGTCTCTGCATTCAATGCATCATCCTTAAACACATCTGCCAACTCAAACTAGACCCCACCATCAAGAACATCTTCCCCTCCCCACCTTCCACAAGGACCGTTCCCTTCACCAATCCTTGGTTTGCACCACTCTCCCCACTGAACCCACAGGTACCTTCCCTTGCAACCAGAAAATATCCAAAACCTGCTAGCACACTAACCCCCCCTCCCCCCCATATCTTCCACCTGGGCATCCTAAAGTAAGGACGACTCAACATCGAGTTCTCCAATTTCAAATAACCTCCCTTCCCAGCCCCTCCCAACACTTCCACTCTTTCTGCCCACCTACTGGATTCATTCCTTCCATTGACCAACCAGCTTGTACCCTCTACCTGTCTTCACCTATCCCTACTTCACCACCCTGCCCCCACCACCCCTTCACACATACACACACCCCACCCTGCGCCCTGAAGGGTTACACCCACAACATCGCCTTCTCCAGCTCCTGATGCCACCTGGCTTGCTGCATTCTTCCAGCCTCTTGCAGTAAGCCTCAGTTTACAGCAGAAACTCAAAACACAGCCTTTTACAAGGTCACTTTCAGCCCTTAGCAAGGCTTGAGAGACATATGCTTGAAATATTAAGATTTATTAATAAAATCAGTCAAAATAAAATTGAGGCAAAGATGGACATTAACAAACTATTACCCATTTTCTAATGGAAGAGGTTGAAATTATCTGTTACATTAATAAATGCAAGGTCCACATTTACGTTTTTGTGTTGCTGTTGAAAACAATAAAAACTTGAATTAACTTCATTACTCTCATAACTGTCAAATTAGTGCAATTATCTTTATAAAGTAGAAATCAATCCAACTTTACCCAGTTAAAAAAAAATCAGCCTGATTTGCGCAAATAAATTTTTTGAAAATATAATTCTAAACACCAAAAACAAAAGAAACATCTTTACATCTTCACCCGGGAACCTCAGCATCACAGATACCAGTCTTCAACAATTCAGTTCACCCCATGCAAAATCAAAAGATTTGAAGACACCAATATTGCAATATCCCAATAATAATACTGAAGATTTGTGCTCCAGAATTAGCTGCATGATAGTCAAACTGTTCCAGTAGAGGTACAACACAACCCAATGTGAAAAATTGCCCAGATATATCCTAAACCTAATGAAGAAAGAGCAGGACAAATCCAACCCTGTCAATCACTGCTCTTTCAATCTACTCTCAAATGGTCAAAGTGATGGAAGTAGTAATGAACAATACTATTATACATCACACTCAAAAGAAATAATCAGCTCAATGACGTTCAGTTTGGGTTCAACCAGGATCACTTGGCCCCTGACCTCATTAGAGTTCATGATGAAGGGCATTTGCCCGAAACGCCGATTTTCCTGCTCCTCGGATGCTGCCTGACCTGTTGTGCTTTTCCAGCACCACTCTAATCTAAACTCATTAGAGTTTTGGCCCAGTAATGGGCAAAAGAGTTGAACTGGAGGCGACTGCCCTTAACTATAAGGCAGCATTGAACAGAGTATGGCATCAAGGAGCCCAAGCAAAAACTACAGTCAATGGGAGTTCAGGGTAAAACTCTTTTCTGATTGGAAACATACCTAGCAGAAAGGGTGATGTTTGTTGTAGTTGGATGTCAACAACAGCAGGTATGTGGGAACATTAATGCATGCAAGTTCCCCTCTAAGCCACACAGCATCCTGATTTGGAATGTATCTCCATTCCTTCAGAGTTTTTGGGTCAAAAACCTGGAACTCCATCTAAACAGTACTGAAGGTGTCCTATACCCCAGGATTTGCAGCAGTTCAAGAGACAGCTTATCAACACCTCCGCCAAGGCAATAAAGAATGGACAATAAGCACTGGCCTTGATCTGACTTTCTGGTGCAAGTTAATAAATAACTATTATTAGTTATCACTACCTCTAAGCCAGGAGTCCTTTGAGTTGTCCCACCTGCTCCATAGATGTTTCATAACATATTAGATTAGATTAGATTACTTTACAGTGTGGAAACAGGCCCTTCGGCCCAACAAGTCCACACCGACCCGCCGAAGCACAACCCACCCATAACTCTACATTTACCCCTTACCTAACACTACGGACAATTTAGCATGGCCAATTCACCTGACCTGCACATCTTTGGACTGTGGGAGGAAACCGGAGCACCCGGAGGAAACCCATGCGGTCACGGGGAGAATGTGCAAACTTCACACATTGAACCCGGGTCTCTGGCGTTCTGAGGCAGCAGTGCTAACCACTGTGCCACCGTGCCGCCCATGCTGATTAAAAAAGATTGGCCTAGCCAGCAATGTCCATGTGGACAAATGTAAAAAAAGTAGAAGTTAATGAAGCAGTTAATAAAAAGATCTCTCAAACATGGCATCTGCCAAACTGTCAGAGGAGCACAGAGATCACCTTGCCAGTGTTTTAAATATTAAACAAAATGGGGCGAGAGGGGTTCATTTGGGCTGGGTCATAATTTGGTGCAGCAAGTCTGCTAATGGCATCATGCAAATTTAGCTTTTTAAAAATCATGTGGCAAGTTTCTTTTAAAATTCACCTTGGAATGTGAATATTGCTGACAATACCAACATTTATTCCCAATTCCTAGTCACCCTCGAGACCAGTGGTGAGCCATTTTGTTGAACTGCTATGATCCATGTGGTGTGAATATTCCCACAGGGATTTTAGGAAGGGAGCTCCAGAATTTTGACAGAGTGGCAGTGAAAGAATGACAATTCAGGATGATGTGAGCTTGGATGGAAAATAGTGGTATTTCAATTAATTTACAGCCCTCGTCTTTCCCTGGTTCACAAACTGGTTCCTGGAATGAGACAATTGCAGGTTTGGAAGGTGATGTCAAAGGAAGACTTGGCAAGTTGCTGCTGTGCATCTTGCATAAAGTGCATGCTGCTGTGAGTGTATGCCTTGGGTGAAGAGAGAGAATGCTGCAAGTGGTTGATAGGGTTCTAATCAAGACAGCTGCTTGGCACTCAATGGTGTCAAGCTTCTCGAATATTAGAGCAGTTGCACTCATCCAGGCAAGTGGTCAGTATTCAATTACTCTGCTGACTTGTGCCTTATAAATGGACAGTTTTTGATGAGTCAAGAAATAAGCTTCCTCAGAATTCCAAACAACTGACCTAAAGTCATAATGTTTTATGACTGATTAGAAATTAAACTAGACTAAATGGTAAAGCCCCAGCTTCATGCCATTGACTGTGGGCAATTCAATAACAGGATTGTACATGGGATGTTAAAAAGGAGAGTAATCGTGAATTCAAGCTATATTCAATTTACAGGGTTGCACTAGATCAAACGTTTAAATTGTCTCAAGTGTTCAGCTTGCGGTGGTGGTAACCAATTCTGAAACTGGATAGATGCACAGGATCAAGAGAAACCATTATTCAACCATTTGAGCCTGCTATATATCATTCAAGATGATCATGGCCGATCTTGGTCTTCAAATTCACTTTCCCATCTTCTCTCCAGAGAAACCAAAAATTTGTCTATCCCAAACAGAAATGCCTGAAATGATGGCACATCCACAATTCTATTAAAAATAGGATATCCTACCTCAGCACACTTAAATCCTTATCCTAAAATAGGGCACCTCATTGTTTTGGATTCCCCAAACAAGAGAAATAAACATCTCAGCAGATCCTGGTGAAACCTCTTTGTAAGCTTGGATATTTCACCAAGACCACCATTCTTCGTCTCAACTACACAGAGATTGTGGGTTCAAAGTACTCAACCTTAAATCATAGGACAACTGTCTTATACTAGGAACCAATTAGTGAACCTTCAAGACACCGACTCCAAACTAATTATATCCTTCTTTAAAATACAGAAACTAAAACTATATATAATATTCCGGGGCAGGTAAGAAATATTCCCCACACCACTGTAACACAACTTGATGTAAAGTGGTTTCAGAGGTATTTGGGCAGGTTTGTAAAATGATCTGACTGAAAATATAAGTGGTCTGATTAGTAAGTTTGCAGACGACATGAAAATTGATAAAAGTTTTGGATAGTGAGGAACATTGCCAAAGGATACAGCAGGACATAGATCAATTGGAAAGTTGGGCAGATAGAATTTAATCTGGACAAGAATCAGGTGATGCATTTTGGGAGGTTAGATATAAGAGGAAAGTGGACAAGTTGACATTGCAATTGTATAAAACTTTACTTAGGCCAGGAGTAGTATTGCATGCAGTTCTGGTTGCCATACTATAAGAATAAGGACGTTTGGGAGAAGTTGCAAGAGAGGTTTACCAGGATGCTGCCTGGATGGGAGTGTATTAGTTATAAGAAGAGGATAGACAAACTTGGATTGTTTTCGCTCGAGTGTCTGAAGCCAAGGGTAACCTGATAGAACAATATAAAATTATGAGAGGCATAGATAGAATGGATAGTCAAAGTATTTTCCCCAGGTTGGAAATGTCAAATACTAGGATGCATAGCTTTAAAATAAAAAGGGGAAAACGTTTGAAGATGAGTTGCACAAGGCAATTTTCTTTTTGAAACCTCAGAGGGTGGTAGATGTGTGGAATGTGCTGGACACATGAATAGGCAGGGAAAAGAGGGAAATAGACCATGTGCAGGCAAGTGGGATTAGTTTAGAATGTCATTATGGTCAGTGTAGATGGTAGGCTGAGGGACCTGTTTCTGTGCTGTACAGTTCTACGTTCTAAATAAATGGGGCAAGAACATGGCAGATGGAATACAATGTAGAAAAATGAGGGGTGATCCATTTTGATATGAGTGACAGAGTATTTCTTAAACGGTAAGAGGTTGGAAAGTGTAGATGTACAAAGAGACCTAGATGTCCTTATCAATGTCACTGAAAACTAATTTCCAGATGCAGCAAACTATTAGGACATTAGAATATTAGTGAGAGAGAGAGAGAGAGCGAGAGCGAGAAAAAAAAGGAAAGAAAAAGGAAAGAAAGAAGAGAGAAAGAAAAAAAAAGCGCAGGGACATGAGTTGCCAGCATTCTCTGGAAGAGCAGTTTCTCAATGAATTATATAGTCATTTTACAGGGAGAAGCATCCAGATAAGGCAGCAAACATTAACTGGGTGACTGTTACAATCAACGAGTATCAATAGCAGAGACCAAGTCCTTTACTGTTGTACAATGAATGTTCTTAACCTTGTTAACTGGATTCATACAATGGATACGTTTCCCCATGTTAGCTGACCTTGCATACTGAATGTTTCCAATATTATTAAATAGATCTACATAATGACTGCTTTTCTACCTTGTTAACCCATTACCCTTGTCTCCACTACCCCATTGTTAACTAAGTTCTTACCTGATCTGAGTCATGCTTAGCTGAACCTCTTGTTTCACAAAACACAGAACTTAACTCTTTCCCTGCCTGCTTATACCCTATACACATACTCATTTGTTCAAAGAATAGCAGGTCAGCCCCATGAAGAGACATTGAGAAAACAGGACCTTTATTTTCTAGAGTTTCAATGAGTGAGAAGTGATCTCATTGAAATATACAAAACACTTAGGTGGAAACACAAAGAAACAAACATGAAGCTCCACACTATGTTCATATTCTATGGCAAGCTTCACCCCTTTCAGACTTAATAATAGAAATTGCTGGAAAAGCTCAGCAGATCTGACAGTATCTGTGGAGAGAAATCAGAGTTAATGTTTTGGGTCCAGTGACCCTTCCTCAGAACTTTTCAGACTTATTCTGTTTAAAGCCCACATTCATGCCAAACAAGTATTGTTTACCCTTTCTGTATATAAAGACAGAATGGCAAGGCAATGTGGTTTCAAGCTGAAATTGTCAGAGAGAGATCATAATTTCTTGCTAAAAAGGTATGAAAAGTGAAAACTTGTGCAGTTATGACTGGCTCAATAAGGGCCAAATGCTTAGCAGGCCAGCTCAGGTGAGCATCTCAATATTTAGCATTTTGTACTGCTGATTTTCAGAAGCTTCCAACAACTATAATCAAAGTAGCTTGCATGGAATAGGAAGGTGCAAGATTATTATTGTATAGATTTTCATTTGCGCAATTGTAAAGATTATGCAAGAGGGTCGTGGGTTGGGATGATAATCACACAGAAGCCTGAACGGACTTTAAATTTTATCTCAAAACACACTTTTGTGCTTAACTTAATTTACCAATCTTGCAACATTTACCATTCACAGTTCAATGCAAAGTCTATTACTGCATCACCAGGTGTGCTCCACAGCACAAAGGTCAAATTGCATAATTTAATTGAAATCTAACAGAGAGGAGATATTCAGATTTACTCAGAACCAACACAGACCTTACAGAAGGAAAGGATATGAAAAAAAATTCAGGATGTAATTTATGCAGAAGTGTCAACACACTGTTACCAATTTCATGCTACACAGACACAGAGGCAGCATACCAAATGCTGATTCAGTGCCTGACAATAAGCAGACAGCACCCAGTAGAAAAAGCAAAAACAGGCTTGTACCAAGCACAGAATTGAAGTGCAAGGTCTCTTTTCTTTTTTCACCAACATGTCAGTGTTTAAAGAGTGGGATTAACGGTATTTCCAAGAATCAAATTGGCAAATGCAACTTACAGGTAGGTTTCTAATAAACAGTCAAGCAAGCATAGGACAAACCAGACGTGGTTCACTTTGTACCCCTGTTGTCTCTGAATGAGGGGGTGTAGGCTTGGGCACAAAAAAATAACATCTGATGTTTCTTGCGTATTTACCAATGGAATGCTTCACTGTTGAAGTTGCTTAAGGTTTTGTCTCCTCAGGTAAGACATAAAATGTCCCATTGTACTATTCTGAAGAACAGCAGAGAAGCTACTTCCAGTGTCTGCTAAATATTTATCCCTCAAATCATTAAAAGTGGCTGTGCTTGTGGGATCTTGCTGTGCGCAGTATTACCTTCTTAAAAGTAATATTTTCCCAGATCAAGACTTGGAGTCTTAAAGACTTAGGAATTCTAAGTTTAATGATGAAAGTACATTATCTATTAAATAGGTTTTCATACCCAAACCCAAACACAGGAGAATTTGTACTAATTATTTTCAGATCACTCCAACATTCCAATTCAGTACCACAATTGGGCGAATTGCTTTCTTTTTGCAATATTTCCTTTTGATTGTCAAATTTCTGGTTACGTATTTTTCAATTCATGATTTGTGTTAATATATGCAATGTCTATATCATGGGGTTCCAAAATTATTGAAGATAAGGAGGTAATGAGCTTTAGTTAAAAAAAAAGTCTTTAAAAATGTTCCTTTGCCGAAAATGCATCATTTGCCAGTCAGGTGACGACATGCAGAGACACAAAAATTAATACATAAAATTGAAAAAATAATGAATGAACATTAACCTCAAAGCAATGACTTGGTAGATGACCAGATCTCAACATTGAACGTACTCTTCAATTCTACATAAAGCAAATTTTGGGCAATTACTTTCTTCACTCCAGTGAAAAGCTGAAATGATTTTCCATGGGTGTAGCAAAGAGGAACAAGAGAAATTCAATCTACCAACTCAGACCAGCAGCAAATTTAGAAAGCAGCACTGATGCCCCAAGAGAGGTCCAAGTCTAGATCAACAACATCATCATTCCTAGCAAGTCACTGAAGATGCCCAAACATGAGCGGAAATGGGGAAAACTAAACATTTTTAAAAGTTCAAATTGTGAGAGATAGCCTAGGGCTCAAATTGGACTACAGTAAAATACAGATTTGAATTCTTAATTGTGCAGAGCATTAGAATACCAGAATGGTAGGATTTAGGATTGCACAAAGTATTCCCAATCATGCATGCAGGAGCAATGCAAAGGCTGGAAACTTCCACACAGAGAGGGACAGAATCTCAGAATTGTCACAGCTCTGGGCAGTAAATGAGATGCTTTACCTTAAAAGGTGCAGCCATTGTCAAAAATGCAGATCTGTATCCACAGTGGGCTTTAAGTACATGTTTGGATTTATCTTACTCTAATGATAAGATACTTGTTATTCCACTGGGCTCTATGCCCTCCATGTCTGTTGTTTCTGGGGGTTACACGTAAGCAGGTGGAAACGTAAACAAGCCCAGTGCACAGAGACCTGGGAGCAAGTTGCTTGACGACATGTTCAGCTGGATAACTTAAAAACATTTTTGCACCCTCAAATAAAAGAGAAAAACAGAGAATCCAACATGGATCATTTGTTCAAATTGGAAAAAGACAAGGGGAAAATGATGTCAGGATATAGTTGTTAAAGCTAGACTGTTCCCTTCTATTATTTAGCAGTGTTGAAGTCTATCATAAGTAATGGTTTATATAGTAATTGCATTTGCCAAACAGAAGCACTGGGTCACGGTATTTACTTCATATAAAATCTCATAGCTATGACAGTTGATCAAGTGTTTAAAATAGCTGGAGTTTGAAATCTAGCATTACAAGTCTAAAATGCATTCTAACAGTAGCACAGAATTGATGCCAAACAGAGATACTTCAATTGTTAAGCCTGCATGTTTTGGCTGCTTATACATTTTGACAGCCAGTGACAATGTCAGGAAGCTCTCTGCACAGTGATTCCACATGCAGCTACCCAGTTAGGGCCATGAATTCATTATTGTATACAGGGAGGCTTTTCAGCCCATTATGTCAATGCCAGTTCTTTGTAGAGTAGTCTAGTCAGTTCCAATTTCCCTGTCTATCCCGTAGGCTTAGTCACCTCAAGCGCCCTCTCAATTTTCTTTTCTGAAATCATTAGTGTAAGGTAAAATTACGCTAACACTTGGTTATTGTGATCAGAGATGGTGAAAGAGAGCAAATGAGATTTTTCCAAATAGATGAGTCAAAATGGTATTTTCTCATTGAGTCACATAGTAGAATCAAACACTTATTACATAGAGTAATGAGTTTTTGAATATTTCAAAGGTTAAGGCAGGAGCACAGGATGATCTGTTATATGGGCTTTGCATCTCTCTATACTGGGTAAAAACTGCAGATGCTGGAAACCAGATTCTAGATTACAGTGGCGCTGGAAAGGCACAGCAGGTCAGGCAGCATCCGAGGAGCAGGAAAATTGATGTTTCGGGCAAAAGCCCTTCATCAGGGCTTTTGCCCGAAACATCAATTTTCCTGCTCCTCGGATGCTGCCTGACCTGCTGTGCTTTTCCAGCACCACTCATCTCTCTATATACTGTCAGGGGCATATTTTTACAAGAGCGGAAGTCTGAGAGATGCAATGAGTTAGAACAGAACCCTTTCATCTGTGGGGACTAGGGTGCGAGTCCAGCCAAAACAGATCATAAAACCTCTTCTCAAGCCCCTGAAAGCTTTAGACTACATTCCTACTGGCTCTAAAAGTGCAAGCCTGTCCCAATCTGGCTGCTGTTTATGCCAGAATAGTAAGCACACTGTAAAGTGGCTGGGAAGTGCTTTGGTGAATCCTGATGTGATGGAAGACACTGTATTATCATGTCATAACTGGGAACAATGCACTGATGACGATGCATACAAGGTGTCACAAAATGTATAAAACCCAGTGAGATGATCAAAATGGCAAACTGCTTGACTGACTACTACTCAAGACAAAAGCTGTTCACACCAGATTATAAGTAACAGTAACTTTTTTATATCACAACTTTTAACAGCAGTGAAAAGGACTTCTCATTTATGAAACTCAAACCATCTCCATTTAAAACTGCAAATATACACACAAAATCACAAACAAGACTAAAAAAGGCAAGTATTTAACACGTAAATAATGGATAGAAACGTAGACAGTAAACAAAATCCCAAACATCAGAGTTCCCGATACAGACAATGAGCAAAACTATCATTTACAAAATATCATGCAAGAACTGATGGGCGGCACGGTGGCACAGTGGTTAGCACTGCTGCCTCACAGCGCCAGAGACCCGTTTTCAATTCCCGCCTCAGGCGACTGACTGTGTGGAGTTTGCACGTTCTCCCCATGTCTGCGTGGGTTTCCTCCGGGTGCTCCGGTTTCCTCCCACAGTCCAAAGATGTGCAGGGTCAGGTGAATTGGCCATACTAAATTGCCCGTAGTGTTAGATAAGGGGTAAATGTAGGGGTATGGGTGGGTTTCGCTTCGGCGGGTCGGTGTGGACTTGTTGGGCCGAAGGGCCTGTTTCCACACTGTAATCTAATCTAATCTAAAAACTGTAACAAACACAACATTGTACAAACAGGCAGAAAACTAGCCACCAGGACACATGAACACCAACGAGCCACAAAAAGACAAGCCCCTCTCTCACTAGTATCCTCACATATGGATGAGGACGGACACGATTTCAACTGGGACAACACATCCATCCTAGGACAAGCCAAACAAAGGCACGCACAAGAATTCCTAGAAGCATAGCATTCCAACCGGAACTCTACCAATAAACATCGAGTTAGACCCCATCTACCACCTTCTGAGAAAAGGAACAGGAAGTGACTTCACCACAGGAAATGACATCACCAACCCAAAGAAGCCCAAACATATAAATAGAAAGCAGGAATTTTCAGCATTGCTTCACCTGAGGCCCACTGATGATGTTACCTAGTAGGGTAACGGAACATCTGGAAATGAACCTTCTAGCTCAGCGAGCAAACCTACATCCAAAACCTCAAGGTGAGCTAAAAATCTTCTCAAAACTCGCTAAGATCAGAGTTCAACCTACAAAAAAAAAGGAAAACTATTTTTCCCCAGTCTTTTTTGTTTTTGCAATGACAACACGCTGTTGCCTATGGGTGACATTTGCTCTTCAATCTGATGACTGATTTGGTGAACTTGATCTTTTCTTGTATGAATTCTCCTTTTTGAGGCTCTGACTGATTTATTGTTTTCAGCCTGGAAAGATGGAGGAAGAGAAAGATACTGTCTCTTGACAGCCTCTGTATGTTCCTTCCGCTCTGCTTCTCTTGGCATTTACAGCTTTTCAACTCATTTGTTTAACAGCAGACAGCTGTTGTCAGGTAGAAGTTTCTTAATTTGAAATATTCTGTGCTGTTCAGTCTCTAATTCATTCGTTACTGCTTCCAAAAAGCATTGTATAGCAAAGCTGAACAATCTGCAACACTTGATTTTCAAATTATAAAACTTTACTGATATTCCAGTTATAGCAGTCCAACTTTTCTTTCAAGTGAAAACAGCCCAAAAATTGAAAAAGGACAAGGTCTCTTACACCATAAATTGGAAGTCTGACTTTCTTCACTAACCAACCATTATCCAAGTGCTCAGTGATCCCCCCCCCCCCCACCCACACCCTCTCCTTTCACCTTCCTGCTCTGGATCCAAGTATGCTAAAGATTAGCACGGGAATGTTGTGCCTATTTGGGAAATATCAAGGGGGAGAGAGTGCATCTCAGTGCACATGCCAGGCAATCCTAAAATTGTGTAAACAGTTTTAACTGGAAGCAAATGTATTTAATATTTACCACAATCCTAGAATAGGCCTGTAAAGTTGAAGTGACTTCGGTAATTTGTATCATAAACCTGTGCAACAAATCAGCACAGTGTATCATTCTTAAGTAGCCATGGCAATACGGAAAACAATTTTATTTTCATTTTAAAGGCAACCGAAAGTTGAAAATATAGATACAAATGTATTTCAAAAAGTGGTTTCAATTAATGACAAGAACGTAAAGATTAGAATATTTACCAATTTAAATAATCATACCTCGAGAGTGCTTTAAAAAAAAACAATAAATAATACAGAGAAAATGCCCTGCAGTACAAGGTTGTTTTAAATTTTAAAGCTAAATGTTAAATTTCTTAAATTGAGTTTAAAAAAAAACAAGTTGAAAAGTAAGCTTTTGTTTAAGAAACATGTGCCTAGAATAAAGTGCCATGAAGTTCACTGAGGCAACCTGCAGACAAGACAGAAAGTCTAACCCATTGGCTACTTTTGCTTTCAAGTCCTCCACTGTTGTAGCTTGGATTTCTGCAATACGTACTGAAGGGCTCCTGAAATTTCAATTTGCTCAGAGTATAGAAGACAGACAGGAGTACAGGCAGCTTTTCAAATAAATCAAACTGCTGGAGAAACTTTGCAGGCCTGTCAACATTTGTGGAGACAGAAACAGAGTATATGATTGGAGAGAAACAGTAAACATTTTGAGCACAACAGGACTCTTCAGACCTGGAGACTTTGTCCTACTAAACATGGTATAAGGCTCATCACCATGTTGACACCAGACTGGAGTTGAAGAATTCAGAGCACTGCACAACATCCAAATTAAATTGATAGAACCAAAGCAAAGTTACAAATTTAAAAACTTCTAGACATGAGCAATTCGTGCAAAATATCTTAAATCAAAATAAATACGGATATCCTTTTCTCTCTTTTCCACCTGCACAGAATTAGCATTTTCCCTCACTGATCATCTGGCTACCATAAAGGCTACCCTACAGCCTACTATACCAATACATTAAACAAATTAGTGGCAGGTTTGCAATCAGTGAAACAAGTGTCTATCCCAATATTAAATTGAAACTGAAAAGGTATTTGCAGATTGTTTCTAAAACCAATATTCTGACTCTAAATAGTCTGATTTCTTCCACCTTACATTGTAATTCACTTAAAAGCAAACTACGATTTAATCTTTAATAAATCACCCACTTCTTAAAAGGTGCCATTGTATTTTCCACTTTATGATATGCTATCCAAGAATCCATTAGAATGTACTTCATATGAATGGAGCACTTAACTGTTCTCCACAGGGTAAACATCCACAGATAACATAATGGGTCAGATTTTGTTGGAATAATAAACGATAAAGCTACTCATTGTTATTACAGAAAGGCTGATAGCAATTTGTGCCATCCTCACATGTGCAGTTAAAGATGAAAATCCAGAAGTGCTGCCAGAAGTCGGCATTCTACACTGAAATTACCGTGACACCATGTATTACAGGACTCACCCACTCGTTCTACATTAAAATAGCTGAAAATGCAAAGATGGCACATTTAGGAGTGAGCGAGCTTTGAAATAGTGTAACAGGTGATATTCACTTCTAAACAACCCCTGTGGATCTGAAAAACTAATTTTACAGTTAGAGGTTCTCAAAAATAAGTTAGTTTTGTTTCTGATTAAAAATTGATTTTAAAAGATGCTGTTAATTTCTCTCTCTCTCAATCCCAAAACTATGTCCCAATCTTCATTTTGTTTCTCATGCACGATTTAAATACAACTTCCTGCTTTAGTGTCCCAATAAAGATACTGCAACCTGGTTGATTGAAGAGCCTCACTGTTTCATGCACTGCTCATACATACCACAGATCTTCCGGGCAGAGCAGACACTTGACTGGAAAGGTCAGCTGTCTAGTCTCTCAGTTTTTGCACACTATACGTCTGTTCCCTTGCCATCCGAGCAAAATCAAGTCTGTAAACCATGTGGTGCTGGGGAACAAAGTTTCTGGACATATGCTAAAATAAATCAACTGATCTCAACTGTTGACTACACAGGAAAACATATTGCTCTGGGTCCAACCATCGTTTGCTGCAATGATGTTTCCTTCATCAAAGTCAGGAGTGGCATGCTTCGTGATGAATACACAATGCTCAGCACCATATGAATTCTCAGATACTGAAGAGGTCCATGTCCAAATGCAGCAAGGCCTAGAAAACATCCAAGCTTAGATTGACAAGCAGCAAGTAATATTTGAATTCGACTGGACAACACTACTATCATAGGGCAAGCCAGACAGAACAGCCAGGGAATTCCTAGAGGCATGGCATTCATCCACAAACTCCATCAACAAACACATCGACCTGGACCCAATATACCAACCACTACAGCGGACAGCTGAAACTGACAACCGGAAGCAGCAGGGACAGACCACTATAAACACCGGAGGAAACATCAAAGAAGCGCTTCGCAGGAGGCTCCCAAGCACTGATGATGTCGCCCAGCCAGGGGACGAAACGTTTGCAACAAAAACTTCCAGCTCGGCGAACAGAACCACAACAATTTGCATTAAGTACTGAACAATGACCTTGTCCAACAAGAAAGAATTAACTATCCCCCCTTACATTTAATGGGATATTCATTGCTGAATTCCCTTCCCCAGCCAACTCCTGGGAGTGGAACTGTATAAATACTGTGCTATAAGAACAAGTCAGAGGTTAAGAATCCTGCAGGGTATAACACACTTCCTGACACCCCAAAGCTGGTCCACCACCTATATTGCATAGGTCAGAAGTAGAGCTTACGCTCAAAACTTCGACTCTTCTGCTCCTTGGATGTTGCCTGGCCGGCTGTGCTTTTCCAGCACCACACTTTTTGACTCTGATCTCCAGCATCTGCAGTCCTCACTTTCTCCTCGAGGTGTAGTGCTCCCCATTTGGTTAGATCTTTGCAGGTCCAGCAAGACAAGGAGCTTGACACCATTCAGGACAAAACAGCCTGGCACTATGTCCTGAAACATTCACTCCCTTTGCCACCTATGCACAGTTGCGGTGCATACTATCACAATAAGCCTGATGAAGGGCTCATGCCCGAAATGGCAACTCCCTGCTCCTCGGATGCTGGCTGACCAGCTGTGCATTTCTAGCTCCACACTCCCAGATACTGACCCAGTGTCCACTTGCATCACGACCTACACAACATGAGGGAATCTAACCCTTAGCATTTAATGGGATTACCGCCAATGAATCGTCCACCAACAATATCACTGGTTTACCTGGTGTTCAACCCTATGCTATTCCAGTCCTGGGAGTGTTCGATGGGAATAATGTCAAAGAATCTTACTTTCAGTTCAAAAGAGTTAAAGGAATTTTCATTCTAGTTTACTTTTAGATCCAGGATAGAAGGATTTTTAATTCATAATCCACCCTGTGCTGGTCGGGACACGTGACATACACATGAAACACTCTTCCAGGCCACAAAAATAACATGTGTCTGAACTTACTCACTTGGACATTGCACAGGAGCACCACGTGCAGCACTCTTCACCCAAGATCCACAACGTAATTGGAAAGAACCCCTTTATAGAGGGCCCTCCACTGGGGACCCCCTGCCAGAGGGTAAAACAGCTCACAAAAGTGTATCCGAGCGGTGGGCGAAAGCACAGAAGTGGAGAGTGTGCAGCAGCAGCCCACATAGGAAACGCCTCCGTGCCGCTTGAAAGGGCCATGGGAGGATTTCCCGAGACAGCTCAGAACGTGAGCATAGTCACACAGGAGGGTCTGCTGCATTAAGTTCTGATAGACAGTGGTCAGTTCAGTTGGAAGCTCACTGTGCACCTGAACTGCATTAAGGAAACATAGTGGAACCTTTGAACAGGCCTATTCCAAGGTGAAGGGGAGGCCCTACACAGTCATCCGAGACAGATTGTGAAGAGGGTAACTGAGGATAGGCACAAGTTCATTAAATTACTATAAGCAATTGATTCTAGTCTCATTAAAGAAAGGATGTGTCCCATTATATGAACAGTAAAACAGTTAAACCAAGGAGTGTAAATCTCAGCCCATGAGGCAGTCAACTAACTCACTACGCAGCTATAAAAACAGCAGCTAAAGTTATTTTGTAATAATTAGCTGTTGCTTTGAAATTATTCACAATATTAAGAAATAGGTTCTAGTTAAAGGTTCTTCAGATAATCATAGAGATCTCTTTCAACAGAATTATGGATACACATATTTAACCAAAGTAGAATAGAAACATTAGGGGAAAATACTTAAACATTGATGTGAAAAGTTAATTTTTGGAAACGCTTTCCTTCTCTTTAAAAAAATGCCAGACACGAAATAGATTGTTCGCAACTCATTAGTTCAGAAGTATTAATAGTAGAATTAGCTGTATAACTTTATAACTAACTTTATAACAGAAATGGATATTATGAACGTTGTAGCAGTTAGTTAGACCCAACTGTCTTTTTTTAAAAATATATAATCGGGACACTGGAAAATATAAGAGAAATAACAGAATTTGAGAGATAGCACATGGAATGAAATGAACAACATAGTTCAATCAATTCTTACAGATAAGTAAGTCTGGGAGGCCCGAAGGAGTATAACGATTAACTCTTGAATATGAATTAATAGGCTGCATAGAAAGATCCCATGGCCTGAAATTAAAATATCTGTTAAGTATCACAAGATCATGGTGGTCTAGTGGTCAGGATTCGGCGCTCCCACTGCTGTGGTCCAGGTTCAATTCCCAGGCAGGCAGGCGCCTCACAGCGCCAGGGACCCGGTTTTGATTCCAGCCAAGGGTGACTGTCTGTGTGGAGTTTGCACGTTCTCCCTGTGTCTGCGTGGATTTCCTCTGGGTGCTCCAGTTTCCTTCCATAATCCAAAGATGTGCAGGTCAGGTGAATTGGCCGTGCTAAATTAACCATAGTGTTAGGTGCATTAGTCAGAGGTAAATGTGGGGAATGGGTCTGGGTGTATATTCTTCAGAGTGGACTTGTTGGGCTGAAGGGCCTGTTTCCATATTGTAGGGAATCTAATCTAATCATGGGAAACTGGGTATGTCCATAGAAATGTCCATCATTGATTAATTGTTTCACAGAATTAGGAAAGTGAGAGTTTATGCACTTTGGTAGGAATAGCAAAGGTATGGACTATTTCCTAAATGGGAAAATGCTTCAGAAATCTGAAGCACAAATGGACTTAGGAATGCTGGTTCAGGATTCTCAAGCTTAACATACAGGTTCAGTTGGCAATCAGGAAGGCAAATATTAGGTTAGCACTAATTTTTTAGGGGGCTAGAATACAAGAGGTTGCATAAGGCTTTGATCAGAAGCACTTGGAATACTGAGCGCAATTTGGGAGCCTGTACCTAGGGAAGGAGGTGCTAGCCTTGGAGAGGTCTAGAAAAATGATCCTGGGGATAACGGGAGTAGTTGAGGACTCTGGGTCTGTAAGTCAGTAGAATTTAGAAGTATGATCTCACTGAAACCTACAAAATACCAAGAGGCCTGTACAGAATGGATGTGGAGAAGATGCTTAAACTAGTAGTAAAGACTTTGGACCCATGGAAACAACCTCTGAGTGAAGGGATGAACCTTTAGAACTGAAAAGACGAGGAACTTCTTCAGCCAGAGGGTGGTGAATTTGGGAGCTCATTACCACAGGAGGCTGGAGGCCAAGCCATTCAGTTATTTAAGACAGAGATAAATAGATTCTGGTTTGGTAAGGGGATCAAGGGTTACAGGGAGAAGGCAGGAGAAACAGATCAGATTGAATGGCATAGCAGACTTGATGGGCTGAGTGGCCTAATTCCGCTTCTGTATCTTATGGTTTTATGTCCCCTTTACATTGGCACTGCACCATTCTGATAAGTGCAAGTGAGGAAAGTATTAACAAAAGCATGTTTTTTTTCACTCCCCAGAGGTTTCTTGGTATTAAAGAAATACCCATATCCACAGAATTGTGGGGAAATGTGATGTTTAGGATCATAACCAGTTGTTATTTTCTGACAAGAGGAAAGAGCACATGAGTGAGAACATACGAGTGTCGGAGGTAACCCAGAAAGATGAAGGAAATTGGGATCTGGGAGACATCGGGAAGAAAGGGGAGGGACTGGTGGGGAAAGGGTATCCTAGCTCCAGTGCTCTGCTCTTCTCACTGAAACAGACAGATTCCTCCACCATTACAGGCACCTCTCCCCACCACAGAAGCCCATTCAAACTCTCACACACTTCTCTGTGCATATGCAGTGAAACATTTGTACATGACAACAACATTTGGAACTGTCTGTCCCTGAATGAGCACACGTGCATAGTTGCTTCCAGTTGTCAGGGTCAGCAGACTGTCTTCATAATTGGTCACGTGTATCCTTATAGCCATGATCTAGTTGAATGGCAGAGCAAGTCCGAAGGGCTGAATGGCCTACTCCTGCTATTTATTATGCTTCTATTCAAATACCATGGCTACAAAAACAGGTCAGAAGCGAGAAATTAGAAAAAGCAATGTAGATGTGAGGAGAAATGTTTTCATGCAGCACAAGGTTAGGATCTGGAATATACTCAGGGAGAGGCCGATTCAATAGAAGCATTCAAGAGGTAGTTGGATTATCTGGAAAGGAAGAAAATGCAGGGCCCTGAGGATTGGCACTGTGTGAATTGTTACTTCAAATAGCTAATACAGATAAGAGGTTGAATGGCCTCCAACTATGCTCTAACTTTATAGATTAACTCAGCTCCTGACTCCTTAATGCCAGTCTACCACCAACAAGGTGCAAGGCATAAGTCAACAAGTGTGATGGAAAACTACCGCTTGCATAAATGAGAGCAACTTGATATGTTCAACACCATCTAGGACAAAACAGCTTGCTTGACGGGCACTCCATACACTATGTTAAACATCTTCTCTGTCCAGCATCAACACATGGTGGCAGTAGTGTGTACACAAGGCAAACTGCATTAACTCAGTCGTTCCTTTCATAGCACCTTCCAAAACCATGACCTCGAGCATCTTGAAAGAAGGTGGTGCGCAGATGCGTGTGAACACTCCGGCCTGCATGCTTCCCTTTAATCCACACAACATCCCGACTACTTCACCTTTCCTTCACTGTCGCTTGGTCAAAATCCTGGAAATCACTCAAAAATCACCCAGAAGTTTAACACAAAGTATAACACAGCATCAATGACAGTTGAAATTATACTTATTAACAAAAGTTTAACAAAATATTTTTAAAAATGTAAACAAAAAAGCAGCTCTCTGTATAGTACCTCTCACAGAAAGCTGCTTTTCTGCGCATGCGCAGAATGGCACAGAGACTGCTGCACATGCACCGACCGGCATGAAGACTGGCACTAATATCACACACGTGCTGTCACTGGTGCATGTACAAAACGGCATGGAGATTTCGGCACGCACAAAGATGCGCAAATCGATCCCTGCTGGAATCGCGCTATTGCCAACGAAGGTAAGTGTTCTCCAAAATACCGCTCCCTAACTCTTCAGTGATGTCATAGCCAAATCATGCTGCTGAAACATGCACTATGCCAAAACTACCTGCAGATGTCAAATGTTTGCCTCCAGTAAGTGGAACAGGTTCCATGTACCTCCCAAATGTTGAGAGCCATTTGATAATGTTTAGACCAATTTACATCAAACGACCTCCATTCTGCTTCTTCACTGTAATAATATGCATCCTCTGCAATGTCAAGTGCAGGTTACATTCATAATTTTTAACTGGTCATGGGGCGACAGAAACTTTAGGAACTTAGAGTCAGAGATGGACAGCATGGAAACAGGCCCTTCCGTCCAACTTGTCCATGTTGACCAGATATTCCAACCCAATCTAGTCCCACCTGCCAGCACCCAGCCCATATCCTTCTAAACCCTTCCTATTTGTAAGCCCATCCAGATGGCTTTTAAATTTTGCAATTGTACCAGCCTCCACCACATCCCTCTGGCAGCTCATTCCATACACGGACCACCCTCTGTGTGGTCTCTCTCATATCTTTCCCCTCTCACCCTAAACCTGTGCCCGCTAGTTCTGGACTCCCCCACCCAGGGTAAAGACTTTGGTCTACTTATCCTATCTATGCCCCTCATGATTTTATAAACCTCTATAAGGTCACCCCTCAGCTTCCGACGCTCCAGGGAAAACAGCCCCAGCCTGTTCAGCCTCTCCCTATAGCTTAAATCCTCCAACCCTGGCAACATCCTTGTAAATCTTTTCTGAACCCTTTCAAGTTTCACATCACCCTTCCGATAGGAAGGAGACCAGAACGGCATGCAGTATTCCAACAGTGGCCTAACCATGTCCTGTACAGCCGCAACATGACCTCCCAACTCGTGTACTCCATACTCTGACTAATAAAGGAAAGCATACCAAACGCCTTCTTCACTATCCTATCTACCTGCGACTCCACTTTCAAGGAGCTATGAACCTGCACTCCAAGGTCTCTTTGTTCAGCAACATTCCCTAGGATCTTACTCAACATTGGAGCCCCCCCCAGGGGTCCGTTCTCAACCCCCTACTGTACTCACTGTATACCCATGACTGCATCACTAAATACCAGACACTTTACAAGCTTGCTGATGACACCACCATAGTCAGTCGAATCTCAGGTGGCGATGAAACAGACTATAGACAGGAGGTGGAAGACCTGGAAAAATGGTGCACTGAGAACAACCGAGCTCTCAATGCCGGCAAAACTAAGGAACTCATTATTGATTTTCAGCAGGATATTACTCATGCCCCCCTGCACATTAACAGCACAGAGGTGGAACAAGTGGAGAGTGTCATCCACGACAAGCTTTCTTGGACTCATCTGAAAGCACTGATTACAAAGGCCCAACGTCTCTTCTTCCTCAGGCAACTGAGGAAGTTTGGCATGACGGTGAATACTTTTATAGGTGCGCTATCGAGAGTATTCTGTCTAAATGTATCACTACCTGGTATGGCAACTGTACCATTCAAGATCGCAGACGGTTACAGAGAATAGTGAACACGGCTCAGACCATCACAAAAGGCCTACCTCCCATCTACAGAATCCATCTAACAGGCCCACTGTCAAGGAAAGGCCGCCACCATTCTCAAAGATCCATCCCACCATTGGGTAGAAGGTACAGAAGCCTGAATACATGCACCAGCCGGTTTCGTAACAGTTCCTACCCTACTGTTGCTAGAATACTGAATGGGCTCACAAACTCTTAACATTCGCCTGTACCTGTGTTTTTTGTTTTTGCCACTGTTTACCTATTATTTACTCTCTATGCTACTTAATTCTGTGATCCGACTGTCTTGCTTGCACGACAAAGCTTCTCACTGTGCCGCAGTACATGTGACAAATTCAATTCAGTATAAATCCTGCTAAGGTTTGCTTTCCCAAAATGCAGCATCCTCGCATTAACCTAAATTAAACTCCATCTGCCACTCCTTAGCCCATTGGCTCATCTGATCAAGATCCTGTTGTAATCAGAGGTAACCCTCTTCGCTGTCCACTACACCTCCAATTTTGGTGTCATCGGCAAACTTACTAACTGTACCTCTTATGCTCACATCCAAATCATTTATATAAATGACGAAAAGTAGTGGACCCAGCACCAATCCTGTGGCACTCCAACCTGAAAAACAACCCTCCACCACCACCCTCTGTCTTCTACCTTTGAGCCAGTTCTGTGTCCAAATGGCTAGTTCTCCCTTTATTCTGTGAGATCTAACCTTGCTAACCAGACTCCCATACGGAACCTTGTCGAATGCCTTACTGAAGTCCATATAGATCACGTCCACTGCTTTGCCCTCATCAATCCTCTTTGTTACCTCTTCAAAAAATAAACTCAATCAAGTTTGAGAGACATGATTTCCCGCGCACAAAACCATGTTGACTATCCCTAATCAGTCTTTGCCCTTCCAAATACATGTACATCCTGTCCCTCAGGATTCCCTCCAACATCTTGCCCACCACCAATGTCAGGCTCACCGGTCTATAGTTCCCTGGCTTGTCCTTACCACCTTTCTTAAATAGTGGCACGTTTGCCAACCTCCAGTCTTCTGACACCTCACCTGTGGCCCAGCAATCACTTCTCTAGCTTCCCACAGAGTTCTCGGGTACACCTGATCAGGTCCTGGGGATTTATCCACTTTTGTGCGTTTCTAGACATCCAGAATTTTCTCTTCTTTAAATGGACATTTTTGTTGTGAACATTTCATAGAATGAAAAAAAGCATTTCATACAAAGCAAAAAAACTCGGACAATATTCAAATCACTTTGACATTTTTATAATAAATGGAGTATTAGAGAGATCAATGCTGGAATCTCAATTATTTATAATCCATATCAATGATTTTTGTATTGTTAGAACAGCAACAGCATGTGGTGGATCCAATTAGGGATCAGAGCATTTGGATATGGTGATCTGTAATGAGGCAGGTTTAATAATGATGTCAGAGTAAATGATCACCTCAGAAACACTGACCGTAGTATGGTCGAATTTAACATTCAGTCTGAGACAGAGAAACTTGGGTCAGAAACAACAGTGCTAAGCTTAAACATAGTAAGTACAAAAGAATAAAGGCAGAGCTGGCTGGACTGAAAAGGAACTTAGCAGTAAAGATAGTTCAGCGACAACAGGAGACATTTAAAAAAATAACTCATTGCTCATAGCAACAACATATTCCAGTGGGGGATAAGGATTTTAAGAAGGGAAGAACATGGCATTCCTTACGTGATTAAAATCATGTATTGGGAAAATGTTAGATATAAGGATATATTGCAAAGCATTTATAACAGAGTCTGCAGAGGGATATAGGCAGATTACATGAGTGGGCAAAAACTTGAAACATGGAGAAATGGGAGGTTATGCACTTTGGCAGGAAAGAGGGGTGCTGACTGTGACTTCAGGTCAAAAATCACATGACACCAGGTTTAATCCAACGGTGATCACCTCACGAAGGAGCAACGCTCCTAAAGCTAGTGTAATCCAGAATCTGGTTTCCAGCATCTGCAGTCATTGTTTTTACCAAGTTGATTTTAACCCTACTGCGAATCCTCTTGCAAGGATGCCTTGAAGAAGTTTTCCTCTTCTCTCTACGAGAATCTCAGTGAGTCCCTCTCCCACCGCAACTCCCAGGTCATTTCCTCCACCTATCCACTCTAGCCTCCCCCCCCCCATGACCTATCACCTTCATCCCCTCCCCCACTCATCTATTGTACTCTATGCTACTTTCTCCCCACCCCCTGACATATGAATGACGAAAAGTCAGTTTGCAGGTAGTGATTAGGAAGCAAATTGATTATTGTGCATTGCAAATGGAACGGAATATAAAGTAGGGAGATTTTGCTATTACTTTACATTGTGTACTGTGTATAGTCTCCCTACTGAAGAAAGAATGTAATAGCATTAAAGGCAGTTTAGGGAAGGTTCATTTGACTCATTCCTGGAATGAAGGACTTATCTTGAGAGCATCTATGTCTAGGCTAGCATTTAGTTCCCATTCCTAATTGCCCAGAGGACAGTTAAGAGTTAACAATATTGCTATGGGTTTGGTGTCGCATTTCGGCCAGACCAGTTAAGGATAACAGATTTCCATCCCTAAAGGACATTAGTGAACCAGATGGGTTTATCTGACAACTGATGATAGTTAATGCTCATCACTAGACTTTTAATTCCAGATTCATTACTGAGTTCAAATTCAACCATCTGCCATAGTGGGATTTCAATCCGCTCTCCAGCGTATTAGCTGAGTTCCTGAATTAATAGTCCAGTGAAGACCTTTGATCTTCTCCTGCTGAACACTCTCTGCTCATTCCTGAAGAAGGGCCTGTGCCCGAAACGTCGAATCTCCTGTTCCCTGGATGCTGCCTGACCTGCTGTGCTGTTCCAGCAATAAAGTTTCAACAGTGAATAATAACACTAGACCATTGTCTCCCCAGCTTAATTTGCAAACCTGTCACACCCAGGATTGTGGGGGTGGAAATGTGGACGTTATTAAAAGGTGAGAATTCATAAACTTTCAATTTTGATAGCATTCATGCCAAGTCTTCACAGCTTACAGGAAAGAACTGGGGACAATCAGTTAAACTGAACTTAAAAGATTTGATATAGAGGGCTAACTTCGCCAATGTGAAACTCTAATGAATGCTGGGAATTACTGCAAATGGTCATCTCCTCAGGAATTATCTTCCTGGCGAAACTGACATTCGACTCTTTTCAAAAAGAAAAAAGGAAACTTGCTTTTCGCTCCTGTTCTCAAACCATTGCCAAATCTCTATCTTCTCTTTTCTAGAAGATGTTTACAATGATCATCTCTTTGCCTTTGATTTTTTTTTTAATTCATTCCGGATGTGCTGTGGCAGCATTCATTGCTCATCCCTAATTGCCCTTGAACGAAGCCATTCCAGAAAGCAGTTAAGAGTCAAGCACTTCAAAGAGAATCAGGTGCAGGCCAGACCAGATAAGGTTGGCAGGTGTCCTTTTTAAAAAAAGGGCAGTATAGATTCACAGAATCCCTACAATGTGGAAATAGGCCATTTGGCCCAACAAGTCCACACTGACCTTCCTAAGAGTATCCCATCCAGATCCACTCTCCTACCCTATTACTCTACATTTTTTCTGACTACTGCCCTAACCTATACGTTCCTGACCACTATGAGCAATTTAGGATAGCCAATTCACCTAACCTGCACATCTTTGGATTGTGGGAGGAAACTAGAGAACCCTGAGGAAATACATGCAGACACGGGGAGAACACCACACAGACAGACAGTCACCAGAGGCTGGAATCAAACCCAGGTCCCTGGTGCTGAGCTAGCAGTGCTAACCACGCTGCCACCATGTTCAGCGATGGGATTTTATAGCAAACAACAAAACCAGACGTTTCACTGATTCAAATTTCACCATTGCCTCTTGACGTACAATGGCATTACCATGTCTGCACAGCATTAGCTTGGGTCTCTCGGTTTTTAGTCCGGTGACCATACTGCTACTCCAGGCCTCCACTAGCTTCAATTAGAAGCTATGCTATCTCAATGCATCAAAATTGCTCTAAAGTCCTGTGAATAAGCATAATGTCTTGACAGTTTATCATATTGCCTCTCTACAATAGTTCTGTTGTCCAGATCCATCAATGTGGCTGCTTCCACTCTAAACTAGGTCAGAGACAAAAAAAACTGCAGATGCTGGAATCCAAGGTAGACAAGCAGGAGGCTGGAAGCACACAGCAAGCCAGGCAGCATCAGGAGGCAGAGAAGTCAATGTTTAGAACGCAACCCTTTTTCAGGACTTGGGATGGGTGTAAGGAGAGCTGCAGATAAAGCTGGGGGGAGGGTGCAGGGTGGTAAGGTCGGGATAGGTGAACACGGGTAGAGGGAGGAATAAATCCGGTTAGTGGCTGGAAGGAAGGGTCGATGAGAGGAATGGAAGGGAGGGGGAGGGGCTGGGAAGGGAGGTTATTTGAAATTGGAGAACTCAATGTTGAATCTTCCGGGCCGTAGACTGCCCAGGTGAAAGATGAGGTGTTGTTCCTCCAATTTGCAGCGGCAATGGAGGAGGCCAAGGATGGTCATGTTATGTGGCTGTAGTAAGGAGCTTGTTTCATTGCGTGGTCAAAGAGCTGGAGGGCTAAAGAGGGCATAAGAAGGGGATATGGAGGGTAGGTGCAGGGGGTGGGTTGGAGGTGGTGTGAGGGAGATTGAGGACGTGGTGGTGCGAGGGAGATTGAGGAGTTGGTGCTGGGGAGGGGGGGGGAAGTAGAGGAGAGGAGGTGGCGCGGAGGGGGGAGGGTAGAGGAGAGGAACCGGCGCAGGGGGGATGGAGGAGAGGAACCGACGTGGGAGGGGGGGGGGGGGGATGGAGAGGAGAGGAGCCGGCGCAGGGGGGATGGAGGAGAGGAGCCGGCGCGGGGGGGAATGGAGGAGGAGCCGGCGCGGGGGGGAATGGAGGAGAGGAGCCGGCGCGGGTGGATTGAGGAGATGGTGGGGAGCTGGTGCGGGGGGGGGGGGGGGGGGGGGGGGGGTTGAGGAGGTGGAGCTCGTGCGGGGGGGGGGTTGAGGAGGTGGAGCTCGTGCGGGGGGGGGGTTGAGGAGGTGGAGCTCGTGCGGGGGGGGGGGTTGAGGAGGTGGAGCTCGTGCGGGGGGGGGGTTGAGGAGGTGGAGCTCGTGCGGGGGGGGGTTGAGGAGGTGGAGCTCGTGCGGGGGGGGGTTGAGGAGGTGGAGCTCGTGCGGGGGGGGGTTGAGGAGGTGGAGCTCGTGCGGGGGGGGGGTTGAGGAGGTGGAGCTCGTGCGGGGGGGGGGTTGAGGAGGAAGTGGTGGTGCGGAGGGGGGTTGAGGTGGAGGTGCGGGGGGGTGGTGGTTAAGGAGCAGGAGGCGAGGACAAGTGACAATTTTAACATTTGCACCACACAAATGGCAGGCAACAATGACCATCACCAAAGGCAGATCAGACAATCTAACCATTGCCTCTTGACATACATTGGTGTTATCATTACTGAATTCCCCACTATCAACATCCTGGGGGGTTACCATTGACTAGAAACTCAATTGGACTCGCACATAATTACAGTGGCTATAAGAGCAGGGTCAGAGGCTAGGAATACTGCGGCATGTAACTTACCTCCTCACCCCCAAAGCCTGTCAGGAATGTGTTGGAATACTCCCCACTTGCCTGGATAGATGTTGGAGGTAAAAACAATGACTGCAGATGCTGGAAACCAGATTCTGGATCAGTGGTGCTGGAAGAGCACAGCAGTTCAGGCAGCATCCAACGAGCAGCGAAATCGACGTTTCGGTCAAAAGCCCTTCATCAGGAATAAAGGCAGTGAGCCTGAAGCGTGGAGAGATAAGCTAGGGGAGGGTGGGGGTGGGGAGAGAGTAGCATAGAGTACAATGGGTGAGTGGGGGAGGAGATGAAGGTGATAGGTCAGGGAGGAGAGGGTGGAGTGGATGGGTGGAAAAGGAGCTAGGCAGGTCGGACAAGTCCGGACAAGTCATGGGGACAGTGCTGAGCCGGAAGTTTGAAACTAGGATGAGGTGGGGGAAGGGGAAATGAGGAAGCTGTTGAAGTCCACATTGATGCCCTGGGGTTGAAGTGTTCTGAGGCAGAAGATGAGGCGTTCTTCCTTCAGGCGTCTGGTGGTGAGGGAGTGGCGGTGAAGGAGGCCCAGGACCTCCATGTCCTCAGCAGAGTGGGAGGGGAAGTTGAAATGTTGGGCCACGGGGCGGTGTGGTTGATTGGTGCGGGTGTCTCGGAGATGTTCCCTAAAGCGCTCTGCTAGGAGGCGCCCAGTCTCCCCAATGTAGAGTAGACCGCATCGGGAGCAACGGATACAATAAATGGTATTAGTGGATGTGCAGGTAAAACTTTGATGGATGTGGAAGGCTCTTGCACAAGGAGCTCAACACCATCCAGGACAAAGCAGTCTGCTTGATTGGCACCACATCTACAAACATCGACACCCTCCAACATCAAACTGTAGTGGACATTGAAGAAGGTTATCTAAGATGATGATGAGATCTCGATCAATTGGGTCAATGGGCTGAGGAATGAGAGATGGAGTTTGATTTGGTTAAATGCAAGGTATTGCACTGTAGTCAAACAAACAAGGGCATGACTTATATAATTAATGGTTGGGTCTTGGTTAGTGTTTTAGAATAGAGATACCTAGGGGTTCAGGTACATAATTCTTTGAAATTTGTTTCACAGGTAGACAGGGTGGTTAAGGCAGCATCTAGCATGCTTGCTTTCATTGTTCAAACTGAGTATGGGGGTTGGGACATCAATGTTGAGGTTGTCCGTGAGGCCCTTTCTGGAGTACTGTGTGCTGTTCTGGTCAACCTATTGTAGGAAGGATATTATTAAACTGGAGAGGGTTCAGAAAGGATTCCTCAGGATGTTTCAGGGATTGGAGGGTTTGAGAGAAGGCTGCATAGGCTAGGATTTTTTTTGCTGGATTGTCGGAAGTTGAGGGGTGACCTTATGGAGATTTATAAAATCATGAGGGGCATAGATGACTCGCAAAAGGTCTTTCCACTGAGGAAGTGGTGGTGGGGAGGGGGAAGGAATTCAAAACAAGGGATCACATTAAGGTGAGAACACAAAGGTTTGAAAAAGGACAAAAGAGACAGCTTTTTTTTAAAGAAACAGAGTGGTTCATATGTGGATTGAACCGCCAGAGGAAGTGGTGGATGCAGGGCACAGTTACACTGTTTAAAAGGCATTTGGATAATTATGTGAATAGGAAAGGTTTAGAAGGATATGGGACAAATGTCAACAGATGGCAATAGTTTAGTCTTGGAACATGGCCAGCGTGGACTCGTTGGACTGAAGGGCCTCTTTCCATGCTGTAGAAAATCTTCATGAAATGCAGTAATTTCTCATTCCCTTCTCCCACAATTTTGCAGAGAGTCGAGATAAAATAAAAATAAAGCAAAATAAACCTAAAGTTGTACCATGTCAATTAACACTTTTTTAAAGTACCAAGTGCTTAAGGATTATCCTAAACAACTGATGTATCCATATCCAGGCTGCTTACAGCAACAAGAACATTTAACTTTATTAGATATTTTCTAATCAACCTCTGGATCAGGTGGGAAAACTTGGTCCAATTGCTCCGTTCGGGGCCCAGTTACACTAACTCAATAACAGTACATTCCAACATACTTCTTGCACAGTACAGCTTTTAGAAGTGAAGATAGTTGGATAGGTTAGATTTAAGTTTCTAGTTTAGAACATTAACTGGCAACTAAATTGAACTGAAAAGGTCCTGAGTGGTCTTGACAGGTGGATATGGAAAGGATGTTGCCTCTTGTGGGAGAATCTAGAACTTGAACATTTTCAAAAAATTAAAGTGTCACCCATTTAAGACAGAACAGGTAAAATGTTTTCTCCCAGAAGGTCAAGTCTTTATAATTCTCTTCCAAAGGTAGTGGAAACACTGTCCTTGAATATTACAGCAGAGTTACATAGATTTTTGAGAAGCAAGGGGGTTAAAAAGTTAGAGTAATCAGATCAGCCATTATCTTACTGATTCACAGAGCGGACCTGAGGCGCCAAGTGATCTACTCATGCTTTTAATTTGTACGTTCAACACTGAGAAATTCCATGCTAGTACACACAGAGCATATAACAAGGGCCAGCAATTTAGTTACCCCATGTTTAGCAAATCAGCTACATGAGGGTTCCAAATAATCAATCCCACCTCAACTGATTAACAATTATATTTTAGCAATTCAAACTAAACATACAAAACTTTAATTCCAATTGACTACCATTCTACAGCAGAATTAATCACAATTGCATTTCCAAAAATAAATCAAGATAGCATGTCTTTATATTCAAACTCTCATCTTTAAATGAATTAGGCAAATTAATAAATCACTTCAGAAAGACAAAACATTACAATATACCTACAGCTCTTGGGTATACTAGTTGAACTGTTCTCCCAACTGTAATCTTTAGTACTTTGTAAAAATCTTTATGACACTGCAAAATATCATTTTTTTTTCATTGTCACATCAAAATGTGTAACCAGGTGCTGAAATGCTCACTGGAAACTTAATACAAAAATAGCAATGTTATTTCTCACAATTTGGGTATAATTGCATCCTTCAGGTTCAGACAAATATAGCAAAGTCAGTTAGCACATTTTTGGATTGATCGTGTTGCATTCTGACTACTCTGATCAGAGCAGCGCGCACACACAACACAAGGTGACACAATGTCATGGGAAGTAAGGTACTACAAAGGCTGTTTTCAGGATCGATTTACAGCATTTGCCACCAACAGTAGATAAAACATTTCCTATCACAAACTGTTTCAAATTCAGTGTCAGCTATTATGACAGGACCTAAGTCTCTACAGTTAAAATGCAAACCATACAGCAGAGGCCACAACCAGATATATGACAACATCCAAAGTTGTCATACTCCATAGAAAATGCACTGATTACATACCACAGAATCAAGGAATATGACAGCACAAGAGGAGGTCAATTACATCTATTTTTTGAAAGACCTGTCCAATTTAGTCACACAACTCTGCCTTTTCATCAACTTCCCATAATTAAGTATCCTACAAATTCATGTCCAAACTGTTTTTCAAAATAAAAACAAAATGTCGGGGGTAACTCAGCAGGACTCGCAGCATCTATGGAGAGAACAAGAATAGAATTATGCTTTGAATCAAAAATGATTCAGTCATATTGGAATTAGCTTTGACCCTGTTACTCTCCACAGATGCTACCAGACCTGCTGAGTTTCTCTGGCATTTTCTGTTTCTATTTCAGATTCAGAATTTCTATTTTAAATTTCGATTTGACTGTCTATGGAATCTCATTCCACCACCCTATCAAACAGGATTTTACAACCACACAAAAATATTTCTCATTTTTCTTCTTGACAGTTGTTTTAAACCTATGGTCTAGATTACCCGTTGTCTAGCTAAGGAAATGATTGCAAGGTTTGTGAAGGTTTGTAGCTCAGGATGAGGTTTAGGGTGTAGGTTTGCTCACTGAGCTGTAGGTTTGATATCCAGACGTTTCATTACCTGGCTAGGTAACATCATCAGTGGCGACCTCCAAGTGAAGCGAAGCTGTTGTCTCCTGCTTTCTATTTATATGTTTGTCCTGGATGGGGTTCGTGGTGATGTCATTTCCTGTTCGTTTTCTGAGGGGTTGATAGATGGCATCTCGATCTATGCGTTTGTTTATGGCGTTGTGGTTGGAGTGCCAGGCCTCTAGGAATTCTCTGGCATGACTTTGCTTAGCCTGTCCCAGTCGAAATGGTGGTTTATTTCATCCGTGTGTAGGGCTACAAGGGAGAGAGGGTAGTGTCTTTTTGTGGCTAGTGGTGTTCATGTATCCTGGTGGCTAACTTTCTTCCTGTTTGTCCTACATAGTGTTTGTGGCAGTCCTTGCATGGAATTTTGTAGATGATGTGGTTTTGTCCATGGGTTATACTGGGTCTTTTAAGTTTGTTAGTTTTTGTTTGAGAGTGTTGGTGCCACCACTCCATAAACAAACCATAGATCTAGATACCATCTATCAACCTCTCAGAAAACGAACAGGAAATGACATTGCCACAAACCCCAGGAACCCCATCCAGGAGAAAGATATAAATAGAAAGCAGGAGACAACAGCTTCGCTTCACTTGGAGGTCGCCACTGATGATGTTACCTAGCCAGGTAATGAAACGTCTGGATATCAAACCTACAGCTCAGCGAGCAAACCTTCACCCTAAGGAAATGATTCTTACCTGCTCTATCCAAAATCTTTACACTCTTGAACAGCTTAGTAGCTGTCAATTCTCTAGGCTGAGAAAAATCACAGCTCCTTTAACAGGTAAAATACTGCATGTACTGAAAGCTGAAATAAAAATAAAACTCTGGCAATATTCAGCAAGTCTATGAGTCTGAGAAAAGACAAAAAAAGTTACAGTTCAGGTTGGGGACCCTTCTGAAGAAGAAAGTCCAGAATAAAACATTGACTATTTCTCTTTTCACACAGACCATCAAACCTCCTCAGCAGTTAATGTTTTATCAGCTTCTTGAATCATTAGGCATAACTGATGCCTTCAGCCTTGGTAGCAATCTCTGAAGACTTCTGCATAGTCCTTTACGACACCCTTCTCAAAATGTGGTATTTAGAACTGACTAGAACAATACCCCAGTGATTTCTAACCGCTTCCTTGTTTTTGCACTTAATACATTTCAGTGTGCAACATTGATCAGCTCACAAAAAAGTGCTACTGACAAATTCACAAAATACTCGACGAGCTCAATGGTTTGTAAATGTCATTAGAACATAGAGGATGTTCTCCAGTTTATTACAAAACCAACTAGTTTTACATCAACAGTTAAACAGAAAGAAAAGCAAACCAAAATATTAACCACTGATGGGTTAAAACATTCAGTTATAGGAGACCATTTACCTAAGCATCATTGCATAAACTTCAGAAAATATTTCTATCTTGTAGCTTTCATAGAACCGTGGATGCTTATACCACAGCAGAAGACCTATAACTTCCAAAGTGCCCACTTGTGCTTTTCAACAGCAATTTGTTGCTTATCTGTGTGTCACCTTCTCCCCATTGCCATGCACTACGGTTTCAAATGTTTGTACAAATTTCCCTTCCAAGATGCAGCCACATTTTGACATATTCCACGGTCTAAAAAAAGGCCCCATTTAACCAAAGAATGTACAATTTACAATTCCATTTTAAATCAGGCCATTCGGTTATTCAAAACATTAGATTATTCTGCCCTTTTACAAAGGGGGTGTTGGATCTTTCGAAACGCAAAATACATATGAAAAATCCACAAACTGCAAAGAATGATGTTTTGCTCATGAAACTTGCAGAAGGGGTAGTCACTTACCCGTAAAGTACACAGCTTGAGTTGTGAAATCAGGGACTCTGAGCATAAGAACATCAGAATGAGGGAACAGCTCCAGCACTGTTGCTGATGGGGCACTGACATAGACTACAATCATTGCACAAACATAAAATTTAAAAAGTCTGAAGTGAACTTGCAGCACACAGATAGGCCATTTGACCCACCTGGAGCTATGTTAGTGCATTTCTGCAACAGAGGAGCCTCTTCCCTCACTACTTCAAAGTCCCCAACAAACCACTGCGGCACAGATCATAAAGGGGACAACAACAAACAAAACTAAATTGACAAGACATATAGCAGATGGAGCTGAAACCAGTGGAACAGCTCCCAAACAGCACTAGATCAAGACAGTCAAACAACTCAACACATTAATTCAGTTTTCTCCCCACAGATGCTACCTGCCAAGTTTCTCCAGCAATTTGGAAGTTTCTCCGGTGATTTGTCTTTTTTTTGTTTCAAACAGAGTCACAGAGACATACAGCATGGAAACAGACCCAACTCATCCATACCAACCAGATATCCCAACCCAATCTAGTCCCACCTGCCAGCACCCAGTCCATATCCCTCCAATCTCTAGCATTGTCAACTCTTCGCTTATTTAAATCACTGATAGCTCTCAGGTGCAAAACTTCAGGTAGAAAAGATCAGTATCCTTAAGAACTAGAATGTCGTGAACTGAACGCAGCAGAAGAGGGGTTCAGAAAGAGAGTCCTATCACAGGCAGTGAGCCCCTCTCCCCGGTCACAACAAACCCCACAAATTGCCACTCCTCTCCCTGTCCCAAGACTCGCTGCTCTGTTCACCACAGCCTCTCCCTGTTCTGTCTCCTCATCCACTTCTCCTGCCCCAACCATCACTCTCCCAATCCCCTTCCCCTTCTCAGCCCCTTCCTGACCCCACTCTCCTTTCCAACTCTTCTGACTCCCCCCCACCCCAACTTCCCTTTCCCTCACCAAGACCCCCCCTCCTTCCCGCTTCTTCTCCTCCCAACCATCCCCCCACCCACTTCTCCTTTCCCTCTGCTACACCTTCCCCACTTCTCCCCTCTCTTTCTTCCCCCTCCATCTCCTCTCGCCATTCTTGTCTCCTCCTCCTCCTCCTCCTCCTCCTCCCACTCCTTCCCTCTTCCCCCCCCCCCCCCCCCCCCGCCGTGTAGCGGCTGCAGGCGCGGGATTTGAGCAAGGCCGTGGAGAGGCCTCGGGGAGCGGGAGGTGAGGGAGCTGGAGGCTCCGGTCAGGGGGAGAGCAGGGAGCGGGCTCCAAGGCTGGCGCGGTCGAGCGGATCCCTCACCTGGACTTTCCTCCGGGCCGCGGTGTTCTGCCGATGATGGGCCGCCATTTTGCATGTTGACACCGCGACGTCACTTCCTGTCCGGCCCCGGGCGGAAGTGTGGGCGGGGCCAGCAGGTGAGGCCCTCCTCACCTGGGGACAGTGTCTCTCTGAGTCAGTCAATGTCTTTCACACACACACACACACCCCCCTCCCCAAGCCATCACATCAATATAACATGCTGTGAACCTGAAATTAAAGCAAAATTAAAATTAAAATGCTCAGCATCTGTACAGTATGTTCTGGTCTGAAGAAGGACTATGGTATGACATTGTGGGTGCTGGGAATCTGAGTCAAACACAAAGAAAAAGCCAGAGACACTCAGCAGGTCTGGCAGGCCATGTGGAGAGAGAAAAACAGTTAATGTTTCCATTCCGATATCACTTCAGAATGTATCCGCACTGGACTCTTGGGACTCCAGACCCACAGTGATGCTGTCGCCTGGGCAATAAATGATGGCCTGGCACTGACGGAATAAGTCCAACGCTTTCTGCTTGTAATTTGTCAATGTGATACATATGGGGGGAAAAAACCCAGGAAAACATGGATATGAAAGTTCCATTGTGTAGTATACAAAACAGGCTTGGACCAGTTCTGTCAACATCACTGAGCTCAACAGGTGAAGTGAGTTTCACAAGCAAGCATACAGACCAGTGGCAGACCTGAGTGGCTTCAATATATAAAATAAAGTTTTCTCGTTATGCTCAAGTCAGAGTAAGTCACAGTCATAGAGTCTTACAGCTTAGAAACAGGCCCTTCAGCCAACAAACATCAAACTACGCTAATCCCATTTATCAGCACTTGGTCCACAGCCTTACACTTCCCGACATTTTAAGTGCTAGTCCAGATGTTCCTTAAATGCACCCTCTCAGGCAGCACGTTCTATATTTGCACCACCCTCTTGGTGAAAAAATTTCCACTTACTCCTCACTTTAAACTTATGTCCTCTGATCTTAGACACATAGAGTCATAGAGATGTACAGCATGGGCGGCATGGTGGCACAGTGGTTAGCACTGCTGCCTCATCAGCGCCAGAGATCTGGATTCAATTCCCGCCTTCGGCGACTGACTGTGTGGAGTTTGCACGTTCTCCCCGTGTCTGTGTGGGTTTCCTCCGGGTGCTCCGGTTTCCTCCCACAGTCCAAAGATGTGCAGGTCAGGTGAATTGGCCATGCTAAATTGCCTGTAGTGTTAGGTAAGGGGTAAATGTAGGGGTATGGGTGGGTTGCGCTTCGGCAGGTCGGTATGGACTTGTTGGGCTGTAATGTAATCTAATGCAATGGAAACAGTACCTTTGGTCCAACCAATCCATGCCGACCAGATATCCTAAATTAATCTAGTCCCATTTGGCAGCTTTTGGCCCATATCCCTTGAAACCGTTCCTATTAATATACCATTCCAGATGCCTTTTAAATGTTGTAACTGTACCAGCCTCCACCATTTCATCTGGCAGCTCATTACATACATGCAACATCTTCTACATGATAAAGTTGTCCTTTAAGAATCTTTTGAATCTTTCACCTCTCACCTTGAACCTATGCTGTCAATTTTTGGACTCCCATACCCTGGGAAAAAGACTGTATCTATTCACCCCATCCATGCCCCTCATGATTTTGTAAACCTCTATGAGGTCACCCCTCAACCTCCGATGCTCCTGGGAAAACAGTCCCAGCCTTCTGCCATGGGGAAAAGGTTCTCACAATCTGCTTTGTCTATGCCTCACATAATTTTGTATGCTTCAGTCAGATACACCATAGCCTCTTCAGCTCCAAGGAAAATAACCCAGTCAATTCAGTCTGTCCTCATAACCGAGACTTTCCATCCCAGGCACCGTCCTTGTGAATCTTCTCTGCACCCTCTCCAGTTCAATCACATCCTTCTGATAGTGTGACAACTAGAATTGCACACAGTATTCCATCTGTGGCTTAACCAATGCTCTGTAAAGTTCCCTGCTAAATACTCTACTCTCTGGGAAATGAAGGCAAGCATTCTGTATGCTTTCTTCACCACCCTATGTACCCAAGCTGACACCTTCAGAGTTCTATGGACTTCAACACCAAGGATCCTTTGTTTCTCAGTACTCCCTCGGGACCTACCATTCACTGTGTATGTCCTTCCCTTATTAGACCTCCCAAAATGCATCACCTCACATTTATCAGGATTAAATTCCATCGGCCATTGCTCTGCCCAGTATCAGACTATAGGAGAAAGTGTGGACTGCAGATGCTGGAGATCAGAGCTGAAAATGTGTTGCTGGAAAAGCGCAGCAGGTCAGGCAGCATCCAAGGAGCAGTAGAATCGACGTTTCTGGCATGAGCCCTTCTTCAGGAATGTATCAGACTATAGTCTGGGACCATCCTTCTCACTATCAGCAACACCACCAATCTTTGTATCATCTGCAAGCTTACTAATTCTACATCCTACGTTCACATCCAAGTTGTTAATGTACATAACAAACAGCAAGGCTCCCAGCACAGATCCGTGTGGTACGCCACCGGTCACAGGCTTCCGATTACAAAACAAGCCTACCCCTACCATCATCCTTTGCCTCCTACTTGCAAGCCAATTTTGGATCCAGTTTGCCAACTTGCCTTGCATCCCACAGGCTCCTTTGCAGCAGCCTTCCATGTGGGACCTTCTCAAAGGCCTTACTGAATTTTATCTAAACCACATTTGGAAAAGCATAGCCTAATTAGGGGCAGTCAGCATGGCTATGTGCAGGGCAGGTCATGTCTTGATTAAACTTTTTGAAGAGGTGACGTCGGTCATCAATGAGGGTAGAGCAGTGAATCTTGTCTGCGTGGATTTTAGTAAGACTTTTGACAATATCTGTTATGGTAAGGCCATCCAGAAGATTAAGATGCATGGAATCACTGGTGACTTGGATTCAGAATTAGCTTGCCCATAGAAGGGAGCATCCGAGCAGCAGGAGGATCAATGTTTCGGGCATGAGCCCTTCATCAGGAAATGATGCCTGATGAAGGCCCTATGCCCAAAATGTTGATTCTCCTGCTCCTTGAATGCTGCCTGACCTGCTGTGTTTTTCCAGCGCTACACTCTTGATTCTGAGCTCCAGCATCTGCAGTCCTTACTTTCTCCTTGCCCATAGAAGGCAAAGGATAGTGGTAGAAGGGTGTTTTTCTGGCTGGAGGTCCGTGATTAGTGGGGTTCCATAGGATTCAGAAAAGATTTACATGGATGTTGCCAGGGTTGGAGGATTTGAGCTATAGGGAGAGGCTGAACAGGCTGGGGCTGTGTTCCCTGGAGCGTCGGAGGCTGAGGGGTGACCTAATAGAGGTTTATAAAATTATGAGGGACATGGATAGAGTAAATAGGAAAAGTCTTTTCCCTGGGGTCGGGGAGTCCAGAACTAGAGGGCATGGATGAATCAGACGGAAGGGTTTGTTTCCGTGCTGTACATCTCTATGAGACTCTAAGACTCTAGTCTACACAGCTCCCTCATAATTTCAAAAATGGTTATCGGACCTCCTGTCAACCTTCTCTCCAAGGAGAACTGTCCCAACCTATTCTCATAACTGCAGTAAAGTTGGAAGCCTTCAGTGATGGTGTTGGTGAGATTCACTATGTTTGCTTCCACTTCTACTCCAAGAAGTCGCAACAGTGACTTTCTGGTACATTCACATAGCTGCATAGTTTGGGTGACAGCATGCCTGATCAGAGTGCCTGCATTTAACCCAATAGCAGGAATTTGACTCATCATTGACAACTATTACAACAAGGCAGTGAACCCTTCTGCTAATTAAACCAAACACACAGAAAAGCTCACCTCACCTCCTAACCCGTTAAAGTATGAGTGACAGAGAACTACCTAAATTACATTATTTAAAGAAAAAGTAACAATTCTATTCTTTAACTCCAAAAGTGAACATTAAGCAACAATTATTTACGACTCTAAGCCCCCTTTGTCTTAAAGATTTGTTATCTACCTCCCACTCCATGACAATATACTGATACAATTACTGATCCCTATTAAATTTACAGCAAATCAATTTTCAAAACCAGAAAGTGGCTGCTGTTTCTAGGTATCAATTCTCCTCTGTTTGTAGATCTCCCTGATATCTTTTAGAGAGAGGGTTTTCGGGCAGTCTGTCTGACAATGGCAGGTGGTGCTCTTTCTCTGGCTAATTGTCCAAAATGCCTGCTTATTACACCCTAAAACATTAGATTGTCTCATTGGTTCAATGTTGTCAAAACAGTAAAATTCAAATTTGATTGGGTTTTAGCATCTTGGGGCATAATGTAAACTGAAAATGTGTTGCTGGAAAAGCGCAGCAGGTCGGGCAGCATCTAAGGAACAGGAGAATCGACGTTTTGGGCACAAGCCCTTCTTCAGGAATGAGGAAAGTGTGTCCAGCAGGCTAAGATAAAAGGTAGGGAGGAGGGACTTGGGGGAGGGGCATTGGAAATGCGATAGGTGGAAGGAGGTCAAGGTGAGGGTGATAGGCCGGAGTGGGATGGGGGCGGAGAGGTCAGGAAGAAGATTGCAGGTTAGGAAGGCGGTGCTGAGTTCGAGGGATTTGACTGAGACAAGGTGGGGCAGGGGAAATGAGGAAACTGGAGAAATCTGAGTTCATCCCTTGTGGTTGGAGGATTCCTAGGCGGAAGATGAGGCGCTCTTCCTCCAACCGTCATGTTGCTATGGTCTGGCGATGGACGAGTCCAAGGACCTGCATGTCCTTGGTGGGGTGGGAGGGGGAGTTAAAGTGTTGAGCCACGGGGTGGTTGGGTTGGTTGGTCCGGGTGTCCCAGAGGTGTTCTCGGAAATGTTCCGCAAGTAGGCGGCCTGTCTCCCCAATGTAGAGGAGGCCACATCGGGTGCAGTGGATGCAATAAATGATGTGTGTGGAGGTGCAGGTGAATTTGTGGCGGATATGGAAGTATCCCTTGGGGCCTTGGAGGGAAGTAAGGGGGGAGGTGTGGGCGCAAGTTTCACATTTCTTGTGGTTGCAGGGGAAGGTGCCGGGATTGGAGGTTGGGTTGGTGGGGGATGTGGACCTGACGAGGGAGTCACGGAGGGAGTGGTCTTTTCGGAACACTGATAGGGGAGGGGAGGGAAATATATCCCTGGTGGTGGGGTCCGTTTGGAGGTAGCGGAAATGACGGCGGATGATACGCTGTATATGGAGGTTGGTGGGGTGGTAGGTGAGGATCAGTGGGGTTCTGTCCTGGTGGCAGTTGGAGGGGAGGGGCTCAAGGGCGGAGGAGCGGGAAGTGGAGGAGATGCGGTGGAGGGCATCGTCGACTACGTCTGGCATGAAATTGCGGTCCTTGAAGAATGAGGCCATCTGGGTTGTACGGTTTTGGAACTGGTCCTCCTGGGAGCAGATGCGGCGGAGACGAAGGAATTGGGAATATGGGATGGCGTTTTTACAGGGGCAGGGTGGGAGGAGGTGTAGTCTAAGTAGCTGTGGGAGTCTGTCGGTTTATAGTAATTTAAATTGTTTGGTTAAATTTGAACTGCTGTGAAAACAACGAGAATAGCTAGGTTGCCACAATACATTACATCTTTCAATTTTCCAGCACACATTGTGACTGCTGTCTGTCACATGACAGGTGCCTGCATTCACTCTCTCTTAAAGGTACAATACACGCCTTCAACTTCATAACACTACTTCCATCACTATGAAGGCGTGGGGGATTACTGGGATTTTATTTTGTTTAAACTTTCACCTACAGTTTGAAAACTGCAGCTTACAAACAACCCACCCTGAGGTTTACACCATTACTACTTTGGTTATTCCTGTCCCTATTGCAGGAAATGTGTATATCCAAGAGAGAATCTGACCATTTATTAGGAGGTCCTTTCTCAAGCCCATCCTTTCTGCATCTCTTAGAATCATAAAGTTATACGGTACAGAAACAGATCATTTGGTCCAACGCATCCATGTTACCAGATATCCTAAATTAATCTAGTCCCATTTGCCAGAATTTCACCCATACCCTCCTCAACCTTTTCTATTCACGATGCCTTTTTATTATTGCAAATGTATCAGCCTCCACCAGTTGTTCTGGCAGCTCATTCCATACACCCATCACCCTCTGCGTGAAAATCTTGTCCCTTAGTTCCCTTTTAAATCTTTCCCACCTCACCCCAAACCTGTGCTCTCTAGTTTTGGACTCCCCTACCCTGGGAAACTATTCACCCTATCCATGTCCCTCATGATTTTATACAACTCTTATAAGGTCATTCTTCAGCCTCCGATGTTCCAGTGAAAATAGCCCCTGCCTATTCAGCTTCTCCCGATAGTTCTAACATTGGCAATATCCTTGTAAATCTTTTCTGCACCCTTTCTGCACCATCTGTTGCTTATTAGTGGATTATATTTTTTGTTGTTACTGTTGAACACAATTCTAAATGTTGCCTATTTCTGTTTCACATGTTGTTTGCCAATATTGTTGGCTGTCTTGTTTAGGAGAAAGTGAGGACTGCAGATGCTGGAGATCAGAACTGAAGATGTGTTGCTGGAAAAGCGCAGCAGGTCAGGCAGCATCCAAGGAGCAGGAGAATCGATGTTTCGGGCATGAGCCTCAACATTCCTGAAGAAGGGCTCATGCCCAAAACGTCGATTCTCCTGGTCCTTGGATGCTGCCTGACCTGCTGCGCTTTTCCAGCAACACATTTTCAGCTCTGATCTCCAGCATCTGCAGTCCTCACTTTCTCCTAGAAGATTTTAATCTACTACGAATCCTCTTGCAAGGATGCCTTCCTTGAAGAAGCTCTCTTCCTCCCCATTCCTGAAGAAGGACTCATGCTCGAAATGTCAATTCTCCTGCTCCTTGGCTGTCTTGTTTATCCAAGTTTAGCCTCCTGAAATCAGATTTTTTTAGGCAGTTCCTCTACAAGTCACACACCCCATTCAATCTTGAATATTTATTGCTGTTCCTTCATCATCAATCATAACATTGATGATGTTCACTATCTAACACCACCATGCAGATACATTTACCAAATCATAAAACCATTCAACACCGTAGAGGCCTTTTAGCCCATTGTCTCTCTGTTTGTCACCAGAATAAGAGACAGAAAATAAATGCTGATCTTTCCAGTGACACCCAGATCCCATGAATAAATAACAATCTATATAATTAGTCCAATTTTCCAAATCTTTACTTCCAGCCCTGCAATTTATTTTATTCTTTCACAGGATGGGGGTGTCGCTGGCTAGGCCAGCATTTATTGCTCATCCCTAATTGCCCATAGGGCAGTTAAGAGTCAACCACATTGTTATGGGTCTGGAGCCACATGTAGGCCAGACCAGGTAAGGATGGCAGATTTCCTTCCCTTAAAGACATGAATGAACCAAATGGGTTTTCCCAACAATTTCCAATGGTTTCTCATGGTTGTCATTAGACTCCTAATTCCAAATTTTTTTAATTGAATTCAAATTCAAACCCGGGTCCTGACAGCATTACAAAGATCTCTGGATTAATAGCCTAGCAATAATGCCACTAGTGTACATTTAGAAGTATACACTTAATTATTTTGGAAATCTCCACTTTGGAAACCTGGCTGCTCTAAGGAGAACAATTCCAACTCCTCTGATCTTTCTACCTATCTAAAGTTTAATTCTAGTAAATCTTAGCCGAACCCCCTCCAAGACCATGTCACCCTTCCTAAAGGATCATGTCCAGAATTGGCCACCATACTTCACCAAGGTCTAACCAGTAATTTATAAAGTAATTTCAACTCCTTTCTCCTGCACTCTGGAATTGTCATAGAGCCTCAAATTGATAGGTTCTCATTATAGCTATCCCTTCCTCTTTCTGTGAAACCTTATTCTTTTTTTTCTGTGCCTCTTCCTGAAAGAAAAGCTTTGCAATATTTCCCACTGAAGTTGCTACTCTTGTTTATCAGCTTCTAACCACACCACTGTTCGAACCTGTATTGCATGACAGTGTAATGGGTGTATGTACTACCGGTATGTCATTTGACACATAAGTTTAAATTTAGATTATGTAAAACATAAAACAAATCCTTGTTGGATTTGCTTAAGATTATGAGTCCGACCAGCGACCCTGGTTTTGCCATCCATCCTGTGCTGAATTGACCTGGTAGAATTGGGGTGAGGGCGGGGTGAGGGCAAGGTGAGGAAGATAGAGGGATAACCTAGAACTAACCCAGGATCCTCTCTGGTTGATGGTATCCAGTGATGCCTGCTGGAAAAAAATGTGTGTGTAAGTTTGGACAGGGAACTTGGCCAAGATTAGGCCACTTTTGGAATACTGTGTTCAATTCTGATTTCCCTGCTACAGGAAAGATGTTGTGAAATTTAAAAGTGTTCAGAAAAGATTTAGAAGGATATTGCCAGGGCTTGAGTTACAGGGAAAGGCTGAATAGGTATTGGAGCTGGGTAAAATTGTCGGTGGGACATGGATAGGGTAAGTAGCTAAAGTCTTTTTTCAGGAATGAGGCTTTCATCAGGACTGAGGCTTTTGCCCAAAACATCAATTTTCCTGCTCCTCGGATGCTGCCTGACCTGCTGTGTTTTTCTGTGCGACTCTAATCTTGACTCTAATCTCCAGTATATGCAGTACCCACCTCTGCCTAGCTAAGGCCTTTTCCCTAGGGTAGTGGAGTCCAAAACTAGAAGGGCATAGGTTTAAGATGAGAGGAGAAAGATTTAAAAGGGACCTCAGGGATGACATTTTCACACAGAGGGTGGTGCGTGTATGAAATGACCTGTCAGAGGAGGTGTTGGAGGCTGGTACAATTACAATATTTAAAAGGCATCGGGATGGGTAAGTGTTTAGGAAGGGTTGAGAGGAACATGGGCCAAATACTGGCAAATGAGACCAGATCAGTTTAGGATACCTGGTCGGCATGGACTGGTTGGACCAAGGGTCAAATTTCCGTACTGTACAGTTCTATGACTCAAGTCTTCCACGTAGCATTAAATTTACAGCACAGATACAGGCAACTCGTCTTTACTCGTCCATGCTGGTAGTCGTACTCAATATGAATTACCATCTCCAAGTTATCTTTAAATTATATCATTGTTTTCTCTACTCTGTTCTTTCTCGCATATTCATCTAATTTTGTCTCTGCTTTTGAGTGCCAAGCTTAGATCAATTGGTACTGCTTGTGCCTCTCAGTAATGCGGCCCAGGGCTTCATTCCCATTAAAAGGTTTGAGCACAAATGTTAAGATTGATTCTTGGTCAGTGAGAGGGGTGTGACAGTCTCAGAGATGTTGACCTTTAGGATGAGATCTTAAAGTAAGGCCTTAATTGACTGTTTGAGTGGATGTAAAATATCCCCTTAACACTCTTCAGCACCAAGCGAGCAGGTTAGGTATAACGATGGGAGGGGGAGGGGACAGAAGGGTTGGCAGGGACAACATTTGTAGATGTGAGGGTGGGGGAAGTGGAGAGACAGGCCCAGTCCCAGGGCCCAGGGTCCAACTGGAGTGAGGGACAACCAGGAGAGAAAGACCAGGTGGGATAGAAATGTCAATTACTATTGGACTAGTTTTAAGGTGAAAGGGGATAAGTTTAAAGGAGATGTGCAAGGTGGTTAGTGCCCGGAATGCGCTGCCAGCGGAGGTGGTGAGGGCGGATACAATAGCAACATATCTTGACAGATTCATGAATAGACGGAGAATATATGAATAGTGTAGAGGCAAAAGGTCTTTAGTTTAAACAGGTGCCATGTGTCGGCACAGTCTTTGTGGGCTGAAGGGCCTGTTCATCTGATTTAATTTTCTTTGTATAATATTGCCATCAACTTCACTGAAAATCAGGCTCTTGAAGAGGAACTGGGAGGCCAACTCTGGAGGGAACTGTGATTGCCATCAAACAGCTGAAGAATAACAAAGCATCTTGAGTTGATGGAATTCCTGCTGAAGCTTTGAATCATGGTGGCCCTGCCCTCCAGACCAGATTGCTTCAGGGATCACCTTACTTTACATTGATGGCAAGATTCTGGCTAGGATAATTCTGAATTGGCTTGTACTGACAATAGTGGAAGACACGTCAGTGCAGGTTCAGAGTGAGCAGTGGCAGCCCAGACATGACAGGAACGATGTTCCCTATGACCAGGGTGTCCACAACCAGAGGCCACAGTCTAAGGATACAGGGTAAACCATTTAGGACTGAGATCAGACAAAGTTTCTTCACCCAGACAATGTTGAGCCTATGGAATTCATTACCACAGAAAACAGTCAAGGCCAAACCATTGTATGATTTTAAGAAGGAGTTGATTCTAGAACTTGCGGATAAAGCAAGCAAAGGATATGGCGGAAAAGCAGAGACAGTCTTGATCGTATTGAATAAGAGCAGGCCCAGAGTGCCGAATGGCTTAATCATGCTGTTATTTTCAGTTTCTATGTATTTGTACCCCGACTCTATGACTCTATAACAAACACAAGAAAAGTGCCCAAAGAGAGAAAAGTGCTATGAGCAACCATCTGGAAGGACATCGGCAGCAGGTATATGGGATCACAGCTACCTGCAAGGTCCCCTCCTAGCCAATCACCATCCTGACTTGGAAATATATCGCCATTCCTTCAATGTCACGGGGTCAAGATTCTGGAACTCTCTCCTTAAGGGCATTATGGGTCCACCTACAGCACACAGACTTCAGTGGTTCAAGAAGGCAGCGCACCAACACCTTCTCAAGGGCAACCACGGGATGGGCAATAAATGCTAGTCCAGCCAATGATGCCCACAGTCCATAAGTGAATAAATAAACAAAAGCCCACACATCACTTTCTACAGACAAGACAAGAACAGCAGTGACTTCTTGGGATCTTTCTGAATCCCTAACGACATGTAGCAGGGATTTGTGCTTGCCCTCACCTTATTCACTATCTTCTTCAGTATGATGCAGTGACAGGCGATGAAAGACTTTGCCTTTTGGACTGGTGGAGGTATTTTCAATGTTAGACCTCTTCCGACTCACACTAAGGCACAGGGACATCTTATCCAAGACCTTCCATTCTCTGATGACTGCGTGTAAATTAGTCCGAGCTGCAACATATGATGACACATTTTACCAGGAGGCAATTCTTTATCTAAAAGTCAAAATGAAAGAAAATCAAAGACAGCACCCAAGAACAATAAAGACCACCAAAGTTTGTCATGGAAGGAACTGAGCTAGAAGCTGTCACACAATTTACTTACTCGAGGAGCATCATCTTGTTGATGGCCTTTCTAGACAAGGAAGTGAATAATAAGTTCTCAAAAGCAAACAGTACATTTGGCAGACTCTACAAATGAGTGTCAGTAACTATAGCCTTGGAACACGGATCAAGCTCAAAATGTACAAAGCAGGAGTCATCACTAGCCTTCTGACTGGTGATGAGGCGTTGGTCCTGGTCCATTGACATGTATGAGGTCAGGCAGCATCCAGGGAACAGGAGAATCGACGTTTCGGGCATAAGCCCGAAGAAGGGCTAATGCCCGAAACGTCGATTCTCCTGTTCCCTGGATGCTGCCTGACCTGCTGCGCTTTTCCAGCAACACATTTTCAGCTCTGATCTCCAGCATCTGCAGACCTCACTTTCTCCCCATTGACATGTATTCCTCAGGAACACTTTCATCTGCACTGCCTCCTCAAGGATCTGCTAGCAGGACCACAGCCCAAACATCGGTGTCCTGGAAACACCAACATCACCAGCAGCGAGGCCACGGTCCTGCAGTGCCACATGTAGGTGGCTCACATTGTACAGATGGTCAAGAATAGTCAGCCCAAGACCATGTTGTACATACAGCAGATCATTGTAAATGGGACAGAGGAGTCCCATGCTAGAACTTCAACTACACAAAGAGGTCCTCCTCTGTGTACTACATTGACCATTGTCACTGGGTAGCACAGGCCATACATTGTGATCCCAAGAGATCCCACATTGGGATGCTATAGACACCTTTGAGGCTGATCAAAAAGCCAGCACGAAAGGGCAGAGAAGCAGAAGGGTAAATGCATTTGTCCCCAGTGGCAACTGCATCTTCATCATGACCTGCAATGGGGACAGGCCTGACTAGCCACCAACTAGGCCCTGCAACCGAGAAGTACAATCTTCCTAAAATCTTCATCTGCAAAGAAACAGCATGGGATCTGTTTGCATCAGTGGATGTAAAATATTCCATAGTACTAATTTGAAGAGGAACAGGGAAGGTAATGATTATGCTCTGGCCAATATTTATCCCTTGATCAATGCAATGTGATTGTCCAATCATGACCACATTACTGTCTGTGGGAGCTAGCTGTGAGTAGTTTGGCTGCTGCATTTCCGACATCACAACAGTGATTACATATCATAGAACATAGAACTATACAGCACAGGAACAAGCCCTTAGGCCTACTATGTCTGTGAATTGAATTTATTGTCACATGCATCGAGGCACAGTGAAAGGCTTTGTTTTGCAACAATACAGGCAGATCACATAGTTAAATAGCAGAGATAAGGAAATAATATGTAAACAGGGGCAAAAACCAAAACACAGGTATAGGCGAATGTTAAGAGTTTGTGAATCCATTCAGTATTCTAACAACAGTAGGGTAGAAACTGTTTTGAAACCGGCTGTTGCATGTGTCCAGGCTTCTGTACCTTCTCCCCGATGGCAGAGTTTGCAGAAAAACATTGCCAGGGTAGGATGGATCTTTGAGAATGTTGGCAGCCTTTCCCTGACAGCAGGCCTGGTAGATGGATTCTATAGATGGGAGGTTGGCCTTTGTGATTGTCCGGGCCGAGTTCACTATTCTCTGTTACCATCTCCGATCTTGAATGGTGCAGTTGCCATTCCAGGTAATGGTACATCCAGACAGAATAGTCTCGAGGGCGCACCTATAAAAGTTGACAAGGGTATTCACCATCATGCCAAATTTTCTCAGCTGTCTGAGGAAGAAGAGACGTTGTTGGGCCTTTGTAATCAGTCTGTCCATATGAAGAGTCCAAAAAAGCCTGTTATGGATGACCACATCCATGAGCTTGACACTCTCCACTCATTCCACCTTTGTGCTGTTAATGTGTAGGGGGCATCCCGCTGAAAGTCAATAATGAGTTTCTTGGTTTTTCCAGCATTGAGAGCTAGGTTGTTCTCAGCGTACCGTTTTTCAGATCTTCCACCTCCCGTCTGTGGTATGTTTCGTCACCATCTGAGATTCGACCAATGAATTTGTAAATGGCATTAGTCTGGTATTTGGCGACACAGTCATGGGTATACAGTGAGTACAGTAGGGGGCTGAGTATGTACGCCTGGGGGGCTCCAGTGTTGAATGTTAGTGAGGATGAAATACCGTGCCAACCATGATGCCAGGATGCCATTCTAAACTAATCTCATCTGCCTGCACATGGTCCATATCCCTATATTCCCTGCCTGGTCATGTGTCTGTCTAAATGGTTCTTAAATGTTGTAATTGCATCTGATTCTACCAGCTCTCCCAGCGGGTGAGTGTGAGGACTGCAGATGCTGAAGATTAAAGTTGAGAGTGTGGTGCTGGAAAAGCACAGCAGTTAAGGCAGCATCCAAGAAGCAAGAGAATCGACGTTTCAGGCAAAGGCCCTTCATCAGGAATGAGGCTGTGAGCCGAGAGGGTGGTGAGATAAATGGGAGGGGGTGGGGCTGGGGGAAAGGTAGCTGAGAGTGCGATAGGGAGATGGCGGTGGGTTAATGGTGATAGGTTGGAGAAGAGGGCGGAGTGGATAGGTGGGAAGGAAGATGGACAGGTAGGTCAGGTCATGAGGGCGGTGCAGACATGGAAGGTTGGATCTGGGATAAGGTGGGGGGAGGGGAAATAAGGAAACTGGTGAAATCCACATTGGTGCCACGCGGTTGGAGGGTCCTGAGGTGGAACATGAGGCATTCTCCCTTCAGGCGTTTGGTGATAAGGGTTTGGCAGTGGAGGAGGCTCAGGACCTGCATGTTCTTGGCAGAGTGGGATGGGAAGTTGAAGTGTTCGGCCACAGGGTGATTGGGTTGGTTCGTGTGGGTGTCCCGGAAATGTTCTCTGACGCACTCTGCGAGTAGGCATCCTGCCTCCCCAATGTAGAGGAGACCACAGCAGGAGCACTTCTACGACCAAGCTAGTTTTGCATCCAACTTTTGCCTCAAATATACTCGGTGAAACATTTTGACATATATGGTAGTCATGAAAAGTGTGACATAAGCACAAGTTATCTTTTTCTGCTGCACCCTGTTCCATATTTTAACCGATGTCTAGTTAAAAGAGACTCCCCTGAATTTGCGACTCTTCTTTTTGATGATGATCATATTAATTTAAACATACTGATTATTTGGAATTGCTGAAATCGTCTAGGACAGCTTTCAGGCCAGGACGAAGACCAGTAAAGGAAAGGGGCCTAAAGAAGCACAGCAAGACAGGGCACTCCCCTACTGCACTGGGGGTGCCTGGAGCCAATGTTCAGACTCCCGGGACAGCCCCTTTGCATCCAGCTGGACAGCAGCACTTACTCCTGGAGTTTGCCAAACTCCGAGAGTGGATTCAAGCAGCAGGTGAGCCACTGACTGCCATCCTAAAAAAACATGAGCAGGAAATCCAACTGCTGGAATGAAGACTGGAGGCAGTGAAGGAGAGGACCGCAGCATCGGAGACCGTGGCAGAGGTCTCAGGAGGAAGAATCCGAATGCTGGAAGACCAGGTTCGGGTCCTTCAGGAACAAGTCGACGACCTGAAAAAACAAAAACGAAAGGACAAACATACGGATCATTTGTCTCCTGGAACACGAGAAAGGTGAGGACCTCGTTGGCTTTCTGCATGGGTGGCTCCCGAAGTTCCTGGGGTTGGAGTCGGAGCCGGGCCTGGTAAGCGAAGAGCTAGCCCACCGGATCGCAATGCGCGGGTCCGGACCAGACCCAACCCCCCTGCGCAGTCCTGGTTCTGCTCCTGTATTATAGAGAAAAACAGTTAATAGTTGAAACAGCAAGAAGACTGGGATGGAATTCACAAGCTTTAATGTATACAGGCTCAAAGATAATTTTCTTTCAGGACTTTTCAGGAAGTCTGATTAAGAAGAGAAGGATATTTGATGACGTCAAGAAAGATTTAAGGGACATGAACATTCAATACCGATTGAGGTACCCGGCCGTGTTGCGTTTCGCCCATGGTGGGGGGGGGCGGAATATTAGTCTGACTCCACAGAAAAGGTGAAGGACTTTGTGAAGTCTTTGAAATGAAGGACCTGAGTCAGGGTTGGATGGGAGGGGGCATCATTGTGGACAGTGATTTGGAGAGGGTTTTTTAATTACCCCCTTTCTACTTCCCTCTCCCCTTTTGTTTTTATTGTGGTTATTCATTTTATATGTACAGTTTTGTCGTAAAATTGTAAAATTAGAATTATTTTAGATATCGGTCGGTTGTGCATTATCTAGGGCTCCTTTTTTTTAACTACTGTCCTCTTGATTTTGTATTGGGGGTGGCTATATCTGTGGCTAAGATGAGTGGTGGGGGGGGGGGGGCGCGGGCAGCGGGGATGGGTATCCATTCTTAACTTTCAGAATGTAAATAACGGGTTTTCTTCATTTGTGAATTGCCTGGAGCTAGGGCACGGCCTCAGCTGGAGGGAGTTAAGATGGTAGTAAGGATTGGAAGGGGTGCCCCCTATGGGCAAGGGGGAAGATTTCGAGTGAATTTTGGGTTATTTGGGTGTCTGTTTCAGTTAAATGTCGTGTTTGTTTTAGGTGTAGTTGTTTTTATAGGAATAGTTTTTAGATCTCATAGAGTTAATATCATTGTAACCCATCATGCCTCAGATAAGGTCCCTCCTCCTGGGAGACCATGGGCTGTCCGAGATGACCATGGCTAGTGATTTGTTCAGGTGGTGCACCTGGAATATAAACGGGAGCCTTCCTCCTATTAAAAGAAAGAAGGTCTTATCAAGCCTCAGGAAGGAAAGGGTGACACATCTAACTGATTAAGAGCACCTTATAAGGAGAAACTGCAGCAGGAGGATTATGAGAGGGTTTTTTTTCATCCTTCAGCTCTAAGAGTAGAGGAGTGGCTATACTGATAAGAAGGAACCTCCCTTTCCAGGTAACGGAGCAGATTAAGGATGAACATGGGCGGTTTGTCCTTCTTAAAGCCCTAATACATGGAGAAGAGTATGGCGTCTTCAATGTATATTGTCCCTCGGCGCACCTTCTTAAATTTCTAATTGATGCAACGGCTAAATTAATGAATCTTGAGGTTCGCCGTATGACTATAGGAGGGAATTTAATTGCTTAATAGATCCAGAGATTGACAGGGTGCCAAAAGGCCTGGCAGATACACCTGCACAGTCTAAACAGTTGGTGGACATGTGCGATGAGTTGGGACTAGTGGGTGTGTGGAGGTGCCTCCACCCTGGTGGGAGATACTTCACATTCTATTCCAACCCACACAAGTGCCATACGTGAATTGACATGTTTTTAATGACAACTGACAGTTTGGACTGAACATTAGCGTGCAACATTGGGAATATAGCTGTTTCAGATCAAGCGCCAGTGTACTTAGATGTTAAAATCAAGGCTGGTGGAACGAATGCACATCACTGGTGCATGGATCCATTTTCATTAGGGGATAGCAAATTATTATCTATATCATTATAGGTAATAACATGCTCTCTTGAATATATTACAAGAGAGTTCAGGCCCTTTTGGGATATTAATTCAGGTGAGGCTAGTAATCCAGCAATGCTTTGGAAGGCCACTAAGGCATATTTACGAGGTCTGATCATTTCATATTCGACGTCAAGAAAGAGGCAGAGGGAGGAGCGGCAGTGGATGCTGGAGGCCTGGCTGAAGGTAGCTGAGAAAACGTATTATAACAGGCTGTGATTGGTTAAGCTGCAGTAGGTCACAGCTCTCTGGGCTGCTCTCAATTCATTGCACACACAAGTGGCTAAAAAAGAGGTGTCCTTTGCCAAGCAAAGACTGTTTGAATTTGGAGATAAGCCTGGTAGATATCTGGCTTATTTGACTAGGAGGAAAAAAGCTTCCCAATCTATTATGCCTGTTAGGGAGAAGGCTGGTATGATTACCTACGAATTGAAGAACATCAGTGTTAGGTCTAGGGAATACTTTTTGCAGAGCTACATCAGTCAGAGGGGAGCGAACACGGTGCAATGGGAATGCAGTCTTTTTTTGAAAATCTGGACCTCCCCAATATAAACACGGAACAGGCTTCCCTTTTCAATGTGCCTATAACGGTACAGGAAGTGCAGGAAGCAAAAGGGCATCTCCAGGGTGGCAAGGCGCCGGGGCCAGATGGATTCCCAACTGAATTCTATAAGGAATTCATAAACATGTTCGTGGAGCCACTTCTGGTGATGTATAAATATTCTTATACACAGGATTGTCTGCCGCCTTCTCTTAGGAGGGGCTAATATCGCCCTCATTTTAAAGAAAGGAAGGACCCCAAAGAATATGCTTCATACAGACCAATTTCGCTGCAGAATGTAGACGGGTTTTGTTAAGGGCCATAGCTCCTTCAATAATATCAAAAGGGTACTAAACACAGCACAGGTATGCCAGTAAAGAGTTATTCTGCGTTTGGTGGTCTCCCTAGATGCAGAAAAGGCATTTGATGGGATAGAATGGCTGTATCTATTTGATGTCCTAGAGCGTTTTGGTTTGGGGGCATCTTTGCCTGATGGGTAGCAGTACTGTATAATGATCCTAAGGCAGCAGTTACTACAAATGGTATTAAGTCAAATAACTTTAATATTGGAAGAGGTAGTCAACAGGGGTGTCCTTTATCACCGCTAGTATTTACCTTGGTGATTGAACCGTTAGCCGAAACTATCAGGAGGGATCCTGAAATAGTGGAATGGGGGAGCATAAGATCACCCTATATACTGACGACGTCCTTTTATTTTTGGCCAATGCAGAGAAGTCTGTTCCTCAATTAATTCATTTGGTGGTTTCTCGGGTTATAGGATCAATTTTCCAAAATCAGAAGCAATGCCAGTCGGGGGATTAGTGGACATGCCTAATTTGAAGGATGGAATCCAATTCCTGTTTAGATGGTCGCCAAAAGGTTTTTAGTATTTGGGAATTTTTATTACCCCTTCCTTCCACTGGCTGTATAAAGCTAACTATGTACAGCGCTGAAAATGTGTTGCTGGAAAAGCGCAGCAGGTCAGGCAGCATCCAGGGAACAGGAGAATTGACGTTTCGGGCATAAGCCCTTCTTCAGGAACTATGTACAGCTACAAGAGAGAATAAAACAGGATTTGCAGCGGTGGGAGGGATTACCGTTATTGTGGTTGGGCCAAATAACCCTGATTAAGATGAATATTCTTCCTCGCCTGCTGTACCCCATGAGAATGCTCCTGTTGTTGTTACCCAGACAAGTGTTACGGAGGCTCGATGGTTGGCTCGGGTCCCTTATTTGGTGCCACAGGCGTCATCTAATTAAATTCATTAAATTGCAGCTTTCGCAGGCTGAGGGAGAGGTGGATTTTCCAGATTTGAAGAAATACCAAATAAGAGGTTAACATATGTTGGTGACTGGGTATGGGGGGATTTTGGAGTCGATTTGGCTTGATATTGAAGCCTCGCAGTCAAGATATTTTTTAATTAATTTCTTATTCACGGACAAGATGGAATCCGTGACCCAGCTGTGTAAAAGTCCAATTAATTTAAATACGATAAAAGCTTGGAGGATAATGAGGCAAAACAAGGGCAATTGGTCTAAGGCATCGCCATTTACTCCGTTGGTGGGAATCCAAGGATTTAAACCTGGGACAATGGACTCTGGCTTTAAGGCATGGGAGAATAAGGGGATTTGGGAGACCTATTCTAGGGGGAGGTCCTGATGTCATTTAGTCAGTTAAGCCAGAAATATGTGTTGTCTAATGTCCGATATTTCCAGATAAGGGACTTCACACAGAGGAAGACCATGCTCTGGTTCAATGTTACAAATCAGACGTGGAGAAAAGAATACTCCGGTGTACAGGTACTCTTTCACTCAGCACTTTATATCATTTACAGAAAGGTCGCACCCTGGGGGACATGGAAGGACTCTGTAGGACATGAAATCGAGAGCTAGGAGAGGATATTTCATCTGAGGTATAGGAAGACATCTGGGGGAATTAAAGGAAAATCTCAGTATGTAACAGAGCACAGGCCATGCAGTCGAAGATCTTACACAGGGCTCATATGGCTAGCTAAGCTACCTAGCTAAGTTCAAAGGAGGAGTATCATCAGGGCGTCTCCAATGTAACATTAGTATCGGCACTCTTACACACTGCTACTGGTCCTGTTGTAGGATCCAGAGACACTGGAGTGCTATAGTAAGGGAGCTAAAGGTCATCCTGGGGATTGAAATTGACGTGCATCCAGTATTTCTTCTTCTGGGGTTACCAAATATGTCATCTCTGGGGGAACACGGGAAGAGATTGTGTAATATTCTTGCCCACTGTGCGAGGAAGAACATTCTAGTGAAGTGGACATCAGAAAAACCTGCAGGTTTTATGGGATGGCGTAAGCTGGTGATGGAGCATCTCCCCCAAGACTACCTCACAAACATGGTGCAACACAAAACGGAACAGTTTTATAGGATGTGGCAGCCCTTTTTAAATTATATAGATGCTGACTTATCATCAATATTAATTAGAGCCATGGGAATCAGTATGGGTGCCCATGGGGCCCCGGGAGGAGGAGACGGGGGAAAGGAATAGGGGTACTGTAGATGGTACTCCCAGGCATAGGAGCCTCAGTGGAGGTGTGAATGTTTAAAATAGTGAGATATTACTTAAATTATTTGAAGTTAGCTTAAGTTAGTATTTATTTAATATGTTTGTAGTTTAATTTTAATAGATATGTTTGTTCTGCTAGAAGAGTAGGTCGTTTATTAACAATGGTACTGTATTATGGCCTCTTTTGTATTGCCTTTTTTTCTGTTTTGATGGTGTTATTCTTTTTTTGTACATAAATGTTTTGTAAAAGATTTAAAAAAGGTTTTCAATAAAAATATTTATAACAAAAATCTGGTTTTCATCCATTTCTTTGGCTCCTGTCAATCTCTCGTGTTATCTAACGACTTATTATTTTATTGCCATAATATCTTTATAAAATTGAATATTTTAATTAATGAATTGTAATTAATATCTGTGCATCTGAACCACAGGTTAATTTCTATGCGTAACGTGTAGTTAAATGCGATCATTTATGTGCAAAAGATTTTGACATGGAATATAATCACAGCTGACAGTCAGTATGTCAGTACATGTGGAAGAATGAGATTTGTGGGCACATACAAGCTTATTCATTCATTCAGGCGAATTCACGCATTTTGTTGTAATTTACCTTTGAAGATAACACAAATCAGGGGTCTATTTGTCAACATCCAATGGTGTTATGACACTATTGCCAGCCAATGTGAACTGGGGAAAGGAATTATCACCAGGATTTTGTAGGAGGTGGGGTGACCAAAACTTACTTTATAATATAAAATAATTTACATTTCCGGTGTCTACAATGGACATCAGGAAGCTTCTAATCAAGTTGCTCTGCTTTTCCATAAGCGTTGCTAAGATAAGAAGTTCTGATAAAGAATCACTGGACTCAAATTGTTAACTCTGCTTTCTTCCTGCAGACACTGCTAGACCTATTGCCAGACGCTAGCAATTTCTGGTTTTGTTTCATATCTCCATCATTAAATGCATTAAGTGTGGGAAGTTGCGTTAGAAAACCCAGTTGTCTGGTTTCCTCCCACAGTCCAAAGTTGTTCAGGTTAGCGGATTGGCCATGTTAAATTGCCCATAGTGTCCAGGAATGTGCAGGCTAGGCAGATTAGCCATGGGAAATGCAGGGTTACAGGAATAGACTACAGAGGTGGGTTTGGTGGGATGCTCTTTGGCAGGGCATTGTGGACTCAGTGGGCTGAATGGCCTGCTTCCACACTTTAGAGATCCTATGATTCTATGAAACACATAAAAAAAGTTAATTTTTCTAATATTAGATTCCCTACAGTGTGGAAACAGGCCCTTCAGCCCAACGAGTCCACACTGACCATTCGAAGAGTAAGCCAATCAAACCCTGCTTTTTCCCCTCTGACTAATGCACCTAACACTGTGGGCAATTTAGCATGGTCAATTCACCAGGCCTGCACATCTTTGGACTAATTTGTCCAGATAATTATTTATTTAGATTTTCAACAACAGGGTAAGTCTTAATTAACCTAAGACTGAAAATTTACATTTTAGTGTGCGTAGTCTCATTCCTTCAGATTTTAATTATTGTTTGAGATTTACAAGAAAAAGAATAAAATTTTTCTTTCTTTTTTTGATCTCACTCTTTCCTAATCTAATTTTTTTATCCTACTCTATATTTTATATAATTTAACATTGAATGAAATATTCTAATTTTCAATTCCTTGTCTTGATTCTTTGTGTATCTGTAATAATCTTTTGTGTGATTGGTTGAAGAGTGCCTAGATTCACATGCTTTAGATCCCGCGTCGAGGATGCCTTATCAATGAATCTCTAATTACAGGTGAAATGCCGGAAGACTGGAGGTTGGCAAACGTGGTGCCATTGTTTAAGAAGGGCGGTAAAGACAAGCCAGGGAACTAATATCCGGTGAGCCTGAACTCAGTAGTGGCCAAGTTGTTGGAGAGAATCCTGAGGGACAGGATGTACATGTATTTGGAAAGGCAAGGACTGATTAGGGATAGTCAACATGGCTTTGTGTGTGGGAAATCATGTCTCACAAACTTGATTGAGTTTTTTGAATAAATAACAAAGAAGATTGATGAGGGCAGAGCAGTAGATGTGATCTCTATGGTCTTCAGTAAGGCGTTCGACAAGGTTCCCCATGGGAGACTGATTAGCAAGGTTAGATCTCATGGAATACAGGGAGAACTAGCCATTTGGATACAGAACTGGCTCAAAGGTAGAAGACAGAGGGTGGTGGAGGAGGGTTGTTTTTCAGACTGGAGGCCTGTGATCAGTGGAGGGCCACAAGGATCGGTGCTGGGTCCTCTACTTTTTGTCATTTGCATAAATGATTTGGATGAGAGCATAAGAGATCCAGTTAGTAAGTTTGCAGATGCAAAATTGGAGGTGTAGTGGACAGCGAAGAGGTTTACCTTAGATTACAACAGGATCTTGATCAGATGGGCCAATGGGCTGAGAAGTGGCAGATGGAGTTTAATTCCGATAAATGCGAGGTGCTGCATTTTGGGAAAGCAAATCTTACCAGGACTTATACACTTAATGGTAAGATCCTAGGGAGTGTTGTTGAACAAAGAGACCTTGAAGTGCAGGTTCATAGCTCCTTGAAAGTGGAGTCACAGGTAGATAGGATAGTGAAGAAGGCATTTGGTATGCTTTCCTTTATTGGTCAGAGTATTGAGTACAGGAGTTGCAAGGTCATGTTGCGGCTGTACAGGACATTGGTTAGGCCACTGTTGGAATATTGTGTGCAATTCTGGTCTCCTTCCTATCAGAAAGATGTTGTGAAACTTGAAAGGGTTCCAAAAAGATTTGCAAGGATGTTGTGAGGGTTGGAGGATTTGAGCTAAAGGGAGAGGCTGAACAGGCTGGGGCTGTTTTCCCTGGAGCGTTGGAGGCTGAGGGGTGACCTAATAGAGGTTTACAAAATTATGAGGGGCATGGATAGGATAAATAGACAAAGTCTTTTCCCGGGGATCTGGGAGTCCAGAACTAGAGGGCATAAGTTTAGGGTGAGAGAGGAAAGATATAAAAGAGACCTAAAGGGCAACTTTTTCATGCAGAGGGCGGTACGTGTATGGAATGAGCTGCCAGAGGAAGTGGTGGAGGCTGGTACAATTGCAACATTTAAGAGGCATTTGGATGGGTATATGAATAGGAAGGGTTTGAGGGATATGGGCCGGGTGCTGGCAGGTGGGACTAGGTTGGGTTGGGATAAATGGTCGGCATGGACAGGTTGGACCAAAGAGTCTGTTTCCATGCTGTACATCTCTATGACTCTACCATAAGTTGCCATGCGAAAGCGCATCAAAGGTTCATGGAATGTGGAATGAAAAAACAAAGATCGCATCGGTGATTACGACATTCAGAATTATATTTCCAAGCAAAGTGATCAGAGTTGGTGGCACAATCAGCTAAATTTTCCTAGTCCATGCACAACCTGTTCAGAGCTTTGATATCTCAAAGATATTGAATTCACATCAAGGGTGTAGAAAGTTGATGCCTCCTTTTGTAAAACCAAAACTGTAAAGCTCAATTGACTCACTTTGGTGAATGCTGTTTCTTCCAAGTTTAAAGGTTAGTGGATCCAAGAGGGACTACAGACCTTGAATATGTAATCTTGTGCTTCAATGCAGTTCTGAGGAAATGCTATGTTGTCAGAAGTGACATTGCTCAAACGTTTCCTTGATTCAGGTCAATGTTGTGAGGTGGTGTTTGAAGAAGTGAGCAAGGGATGGACCTGGACAATGCCACTTCTGGAACTGCCTGTGAGAAGTTCCAATTTTATTCAGTTATTGAGTTCTTGGTATTGAACTGCTTTTCCACTCCATCCAATTTTACCTCCCAGGACAAGACTTTGATCTTCCCCATGTGGCGACTGTCACATTTGAGGGAGGGAAGAGCTGTATCTAAGCCATGTTTCATTCCCTAATCCTATCCTTATCCACTGCCATCAGACCATGCACTTTCTGTTCACAAAATGGGTGTCATTTTGCAAGCATACTCTCAAAGCAGAGGACCTACATTTAGATGAATATTATAAAAAAGAAGCTGCATTTTGGCTCAGAAATGCACCAATACTTAGTATATATATGAAGTATGGATGCCTTATGGGCCAGGCAATCCCAGCATGTCCAATAATGGGCTTGTCATAACTGAAAGCTAGACAAAGAGAGGCTTTCAGTCATATGCAGGGAACACCCTTGCCACTTGTTGGTATGAAGTAAACACACAACCTAACAAAGCTCATGCATAACTATTGCCCAACAAGAGCAGCAGTGCATTAACCAGATAGAAATACCAGATGACACCGTATTTTGATTCTGGATTAAAATTTACATCGTTTCCTGTCATGTGTTGCACCTCCCACCTGGCCTTGGGCAGGAAGATCATCATAAGCAGTAACTAGGAACAATTAATAACTACAGCTTCAATCTTCTGAAGTGACGTGATAGAGAACGTAATAGTGTACGAGACAATGGAGAGAGAAGCCTATATTTTCTGAAGGTAATACCAAATTTTTTTTTTGTCTTTGCTCGAGTTGTGGATTCATTGGTGATGCTTTACTCACAAAACCTTAATTTATTCTAGGAATCAGGAAATAGAATAGACTACATATTTCAGCAACGTTGTTGATACTTGCCAACTTTCGAGGACAAATCTTTAACAAGTACAATAGAAGGGAAGAACTGGGTGGTTCAAATAGTTTGTACACCGATCTTTTACTTATAATGTAGTTGAGTTTGAATCCAGCCCCAGCCCGGAAAAGTCCTATTGCTCTTACTGGGTCTTGTGAACCTGGATGCAAACAGTTGGGGCAATCCAATCAATGGTGATCACCCCTTCCAAAGGTACTGCTGTGTAAGGGATCAACAATCCAAACTCCAGCACACCGGCAAAGCTGAAACCCATTGGAGAGGAGGTGAGATAAATCAGGAAGTGTGAGAATGAGTCGTTGACATCCTCAGGGTTAATAATCCAGAGGCGGTAGGTGGGAATGACAGATTGGATGTGGAAAGGTGTCCAATCCCAGAGAATATTGAATATAGAAGGAGAAGGAAGAATCTCGATTTTACTAAAGGGACAGGGAGGCAGCAAAGGTGATATGCTTACAATCTGAAGAAAATGAGCAGGAATAGGATTGGAATTGGATCAGGAAATTACAAGGAGATAGGAAAGGCAGCAATGGAGGGAGAGAGAAAGAGAGAGAGAGACAAATCAAGAGGGAGGGAGAGGTTGGAGGCTAAAGGTGAGATTGTAATTGATGGGAGGTGACCAGGCATTTCTTTCTGTAAACAAGCACATTCTAGGACAACAAGGGTGGTGCAGTTCCTTCTCAACCTATGCTTTCGCCTCTGGCAAATGTAATTTTAGGTCCGGCCCAGGAGGATGCAACTTTCTTTCCTGCCTGTAGGAGGCATATGTGTCCTGATTTTAGCAAGACTTTGCCTGTGGGCAAAATGATTTCGAAAACAGCAGGAGGTTTTTAAGAATGGATCATGTTGCAAGTGGAAATATCAGATAGTGTGTACTTTTTTAAAAAAAGTCTTCTTTCCTGAAGGCACTTCTTTGGAGTTTACAGGGACTGCATGCCACTCGGTTATTTTACTCCTGGAACGTGGCGGAATCTGAACTAAAATGTTAAAAATTACGCAATACCCGGTTATAGTCCAATGCATTTATTTGGAAGCACTAGCTTTCAGAGTGTTGCTACTTCTAATACTTCCAAATAAGCCTGTTGGACTATAACCTGGTGCTGCGGGATTTTTAACTTTGTCCAACACCAGCATCTCCAAATCATGAGCTAAAATGCACAACTTAAACTTTTGTTACAACTATTGCTTCACGACTGACAAGAGTCAAGTCAAGAGTAGTTTTATTTGTCATTTCTTCCATATACAACTGATCCGGTAAAAACGAGACAGCGTTCCTCCAGGACCAAGGTGCCTCACGAACAACAACAATAACACAAACAAATAACACAAAATAATCAATGAACATTAATAAAAACATTGTTTTAGCAGTAACTTGAAAAGTCTTGCAACATATTTCAGATGGAATAATGTGTAATCATACTGTGTTAAGGAGCTTGATGGTTTTGGGGAAGGAATTGTTGCACTGTCTGGCCCGAATGCTCTGGTACCTTCTGCCAGATGGCAGGAGGGAGAAGAGTTTGAGTGAGGGATGTGTGGAGTCTTCCACAATGCCCTCAACCTTTCGGATGCAGCAAGTGGTGTAAATGTCTGTGACGGAGGGAAGAGAGACCCTGATAATCTTCTCAGCTGTCCTCACTATCCGTTGTAGGACCTTACGTTCTGAGATGGTGCAATTCCAAAACCATGCAGTGATGCAGCTGCTCAGGGTACTCTGAACGTTAGGCAATGGAATTCAGAGCAAAACCTGCAGATTTTTGCCCTGTCAGTCTTCTCTGTGCTTTAATCCTTGGTGCTGGCAGTTGCTTTGGTATCCCGTCATGAAGTTGCCCAATATCTGCCCAAGCTATCAGTCCACGTGGTTGAACCTGAACAGCACGGAAAGACACAATGAACAACAATAGTAACCTGAATATCTAGAACATGGTAAAGTGTTGCAGAGCACACGACAGTGACAAAATACAATTCGACTTTCAGCAGGAAATATTAGGACAGATGGCCCCAAAGCTTGGTCAAGAGCTAGTCAGTGAGGATTGGCTGAGCGTCCAGATCTGGAACTCTGGCCAAACAGCTAAAGCTGTATCCACCAATGGCACCGCTGAAAAGAAATCTAGGAATGCTCAAGAAGCAAGAATTGGAGGAGCACAGAGATATCAGAATGGCGTGGGGTTGGTGGAGACTGTGGCCATGAGGGGGTTGTAAACAAGGATGAGCATTTTAAAACTGAGGCATAGCCAGTTCAAAGAATGGATGCAGAGCAAGAGGTCAACCTTGTGTTTTGCATGCCGCTCAGATTTCCTGTCGGTCGACAGAATTGGGTGAGGTGAACAATGGGTGACGGGGCTGGTTAGTTCAATTGGCTAGACAGCTGGTTTATAACATAGAGTTAAAGCCAACAGTGTGGGTTCAATTCCCACACCTTCTGCAGTTACTCTCTTTCTCAACCTCTGACCCTCAGGTTAAACCCCTATGAGTGTCTCTCTCTCCAATGAGTGATCCAATAGGACTGTAGCAATTTTACCTTTACCTGTTTAACAGGTGACCAATCTTTTGTTGCCATTTTGTGTATCTGATAAAAATGAATTTTCCCAGCACTGGTTGTTAGTATTCAGCTGTTGAGAGCTGGACATTGCACTTCAACACAAGCATTGCTTTCACCCCCTACCACTCTCTGGCTATAACATTGGTGTGGGGATCCCACTGGATCATCCTGATAAGTGGAAGGAGGATGTGGCGACAGTCAGGAAAGGGGATGAAGGGTGGTGGGGGGTGTGAAGTCAGATGCAAAAGTGGCCCGACAATACCCCTGAATCTCTACGTCCTCAAGAAAACTTACATTTGAAACAAAATGTAAGGAATAGGTGCAGAGTTTGGTCACTAGGTCCCTTGAACCTACTCCCTTGTTCACTAATATCGTGGCTGATCTGATGTGGACTTAACTCCCCTAGATCCAAGCTCCCTCATTAGGGGAACCATCCTTTTGGCATTTACCTGTCAAGGTCCCTCCAAATCTTACATTTTCATTACCTTCACCTCTCATGTCTCGGCCATATAAGACAACCTGATATGAAAAACTACCTGTTGGAGCCTCAAAGATCCAGGTACCAACAGGTCTGGTCAACTGGGGAAGGCTCCACTGTTCTCAGTTCAGGTTTCCAGTTATGATAGCGGATTGGGTTTCAGACAAGTTTCTGGATATTTAACAAGCACCTGCTCCATCTTTTTAAAATCTTGAACAGGTGGATTGGACAAGACAGCAATTAGTTAGCACCCTTCGGTGTCTGTCTTTGCTACTGGTACCAGTAAGGCCCTCAATGTTTTGAACTGGGCACCAAGTTGCCTCCAGGTCAGTTCGGCCATTTATGTTGCAAAGTTGCTTCACAGGAATGGCATGGGGTTGGGAACCAGAACTTATTTGGATGGGGGATTCCCCATCCTGCACTGAAAATCTGGCTCCGACTACTGCCTAAGGTAACTTCTCTGTAAAACTAATGAAAGCAGGATTCAGCTCACAGCTGTGACTTCTGTTTTTCTTAAAATGGATCAATTGACTTCATGAAGAATGGCCACCGTCTGTCAGTCAATCAGGATCTTACTGAATGACAGAACAGGCCTGAGGAGCTCTGGGATTATCTCCTGTTCCTAATTCTATTCTTGTTTTTATTTCACTCATGGGATGTGGGTGTTGCTAGCCGACCAGCATTTATTGCTCATCCCTAGTTGCCCTTTGGAAGGTGGTGATGAACTGCCCTCTTGAACCGCAGCAGTCCACCTGCTGAGCAATTGATACAACTGAGTGGCTTGCTTGGTTTCAGAAGGCAGCTGAGTGTCCACCACATTTCTGTGCACCTGGACTCACATGTAGGCCAGACCAGGTGAGGACGGCAGATTTCCTTCCCTGAAGGGCATCAGTAAACCAGATGGGTTTCTCCAACAATTGACAATGATTCCAGGGTCGTAAGTAGATTCCTAATTCTAGATTATTTTTATCGAATTCAAATTCCACCATCTGCTGTGGCAAGACTTGAACCCAGGCGCACAGAATATTAGCTGAGTTCCCTGAGTCAATAGTCTAATGATAATGCCACTTGGCCATCACCTCGCTATCGTTAATGTTCAATCCGATGGGAAGCCAACACCAACACGAATTTAATGGAGTATCATTTCAAACAATAGTTAGCAACTTCAGGATAAAGAAAAAAGGATGAAAACTTGTTCTGAAAGGCATTGCCTCCTTCAAATCAATTTCCTCCTAGGATGAAGGAATACACCAGAAACAGTTCCAGTGTTCCAATTTACTGACTGCTGCAAGTGTAATAAAGCAGTGGATGAAATTTTGAGTTGCAGACAATCACTCTCAGAAGATAATGCTGAAACTGCTCATCAACTCCAGTAAATGCGTTGCTGTAAATCAGATAAATCACTGTGCAGAATGGTTCATAGGAAATGAGCCACTTTCTGACATTTGGATTACATTGGCCATAACCCCAGGAGCCTGATGTGGCAATCAGCTTCCAAGCAAGTATTGCTGATGTAAACTACTCATTCCGTTAATATCAGGATATTGTAAATTTGTAAGGTCTTCACTTCTCAATTTAAAAAGAACATTTTCAGTGCCATATCCCTGACTGTAATCTTGTGGAGATATTTTTGAAATTCCCTGAATGTCTTTCTCGAGTAATACATTAGCTTCAAGGATTGCTGCCTCCGTTGCGCTGCAAACCCTGAATCAGAACCCTGAAGGTTATGGTTCCAAATCCCAATTCAGGCTGACATTCTTGTGCAGTACCGAGGGAGAGCTGCCTCTTGTGGGGAGAGAGAGCATCTTTCCAATTAAATGTTAAATTAAGAACCCGTCTGCTCTCTCAGGTGGAAGAGAGAAAATCCATGGCACTGCTTTGGAGAGGACAAAGAGGCATTTCTCTAACAGCACCAACATAATGTTTTTTCATCTTACCCTCATATTCTTATTTAAATGCCCCCCACACCCCACATTCCTGTAGGGGAAGATGGTGGCATTGTGATAATGTCAGAATTCAGAAATCTACGGCAGTGGTCTGGGACACAGGGTCAAATCCCAAATTAACACCCGGTAGAGTTTTAATTAACATCTTTGGAATCAGTAAAGAAAACAGGAGTATGTTATTTGAGACTGCTTCATCATTTGTTATGATCAATGGCTGATCATTCAAATAAATCACCTGTTCCTGCTTTTCTCTGATATCCTGAGATTACTTTTGCCCCAAGTGCTATATCCAACTCCTTCTTGATTAGATTAGATTCCCTACAGTGAGGAAACAGGCCCTTTGGCCCAGCAAGTCCACACTGACCTTCCAAAGAGTAACTCACCCAAACTCATTTTCGTCTAACTAATGCACCTAACACTATGGGCAATTTAGAATGGCCAATTCACCTGACCCACACATCTTTGGACTGTGGGAGGAAACCAGAGCACCCGGAGGAAACCCACGCAGACACAGGGAGAATGTGCAAACTCCACATAGACGGTCACCAAAGGCTGGAATTGAACCTGGGTTCCTGGTGCTGTGAGGCAGCAGTGCTAACCACTGAACTACCGTGCCACCCCAATCATACAATATTTTGGCCTTGATTGTTATCTGTAGTAGTGAATTATCAGTGATAATAACCATAAACAATTGTCATAAAAGCCTTTCTACTTCACTAATGTCCTTTGGGAAGGGAATGGACTGTCCTTATCTGGTCTGGCCTACATGTGACTCCAGACCCACAGCAGTGTGGTTGACTCTTGACTGCCCTCTCAGTTCAAGTACTATTAGGGACAGGCAACATCTGCTGTCTTGCCAGGGATGCCCACATCCTGTGAAAGAAAAAATGTAGATCTACTCTTCCAAAACTCAAATTAAGAAATGATTAACTATCCCCTGATGGGCATCGTAACAAAAACATAAACGGAAACATAAAAGATGAACAAAAACTTACTGAATCAAAATAATGTTTTCCAAGATGATGATGATGATGATGATGATGCATCCCAGCCCAGCTTGGCCCAGTCCAGTCCAGTCCAGCCCACCAATCTCTAACGTCTCCATCCTATCAATGGACACAGCATGCTCCCTCTCCATGGACGCATGAGAGCAGAGATAACCACATAAGTGGAGCAGGCACTATCTCCCTTCCACTGCCTACTGCCTGGATCTGTTAATGACAACTTTGGTCAAGGTCATTTAGATGACCCTCTGACTTGCCCCCCACTTCCTGCGCATGGTGCCAATAAATTAGGAGCATGCAGCTGAAGTGTAACCAGCTTTCTGTCTCTTTGTAACAGTGAGCTCCACATTGTAACTAGTTGTTGGGTTAAGAGGATTTCCTGAGCTCCCTCTTGGATAAATTAGTCACTGTGTTATATTTACATCCCTGAGTTGTTGTCCACTTCTAGCAAAATTTAAGCACTCCAGACGATGCCAACTGGTGTTCGGACAAGGTTGAACCTAATTGTTAAGATCCTGCCTGCACCATGCCCTTGGGCAGTTGGTCCCTGAACCATGCCTAGGTTCACTCGTCCCTGGTGAGTCCTGTGAATCCAGTTAAAGATGTGAGTGTGACCTGTGGTATAGCGTTCCTCATTTTGATCTACCTGCCCATGGTCCTGCACGGTGGCAATTGCCATTTGTAAAGGAAGGGAGGTTGGGTTTGCAACATGTTGCCCATCAGACGCTGGCATAGGAGAAGCTATCCTGTGATGGCGTGAACCAAGCAGGGCTAATCTTAATGCTTTCTCACCAAGTTTTTTTTATGGTCCATATCCTCTCTTGGCTTCCTCAGTGGCTTGAGGGTATCTTGGTGAATAGTTTATGAACATAACCATATAAGGCTACAAGGGATTGGAAACACAACTTTGTTAATTGGGGCCTATTGCCTGCGGTGATTACACCCTGGATTCCATGCATGGGAAACATAGACTTCAAAGTGGTTCTTGAAGCCTCTGAGTTGGGCTTCTGGACCTTACTCCATCGGGAGCAATGGGTGATGAAGATGAGAAAAACTGAAACTCAAAGAGCTCAATGCCAAGGTATTCCTGTGGCCTAGCTGGAAAGGACAAGGGTAAAAAAGATTATTTTTGCTCCTGTCAATGAGTAATACAAGTAGCACAGTTGGAGACCACATCCTTAAGGGAAGGTGAGATATTTGGCCACCATACAGATTGCTGCACTCTGGCCCAGTATTTGGAAGTATTCAGATGTCTCTGACAGATCTTCTGTAAAACATCCAAGCAGAGAGCTTGCAGGACCATGTAGACTCACTGTAGACCAAAACGTTTTTGGCAATACTGATGTGAAGGTATTGTTCAAAGTTCGGCTGTATTATAGGCTTTGTGGACATCTATTAGGTCCAACCTTGCAGGCAAACTGTGTGTATCTGTACACATTCCTCATGATGCACCTGATCCTCGAGAAATTCTTGCAACCTTTTCGCTGTGGCTGACAAGCAACATGTTAGAATCAATAAAAAACTGCAGATGCTGGAATCCAAAGTAGACAGGCAGGAGACTGGAAGAACACAACAAGCCAGGCAGCATCAGGAGGTGGAGAAGTCAATGTCTTGGATATATAGTTAAGGCCTTGCCTTCTTGAGCAAATAGTTTGCGCTGTCGACGGGGATCCTTGATAAAGCATCAGCAGCACTGTGCTGTTTCTCTGGTGCACACTCGATGATGGGCTAAGTGCTGCAAACACAATCTCTGGATTCTGGGAAGCAGCTTTTAGTGAGCTCCTTTGTGTTTACTATGGACAAGGAGAAAAATGGCCTGCAAAAGATGGCTTTGGATTGGGGGAAGGCAGATTTTATTAAAATAAACCAGGATCTGGCTACAGTAGATTGGGAACAGCTCCTTGTGGGTAAGTCTACAGCAAAGCAATAGGTTGGCATTCAAGAAGGAGAGTACAGGTCCAACATATACCCTTTAGTACCCTTTAGAGGGAAATAGATTCAGAGAACCCTGGATGTTTGGGACAATTCAGGACTGGATGAGGAGGAAGAGTGGGGCTTTTGGCAAGTTCAAAGGGAGCAATTTATCTGTGGCCCGAGACGAGTACAGGAAGCACAGAAGGGAACTTAAGAAGTCAATTAGAAAAAACGAAAAGGCAGCATAACAAAGGGTTAGGGAGAATCCTAAAATATTTTATAAGTACTTCAAAGGGAAGGGGTTAACCAGGGAAAGAGTAGTGCCCTCTAGGGACTAAGGGGACATCCTGTGTGTGAAGCCACAGGATATGAGAGGGTGTTGAATTAATATTCCTCTTCAAGCCTTCATTCTGGAAAAGGAGGATATAGGTATGGAATTCAGGAAAAGGGACTGTGAGGAACTTGCACATTTTGACATTGGAAATAGGGAGGTATTGGAAACTCTATTCGAATTAAAAGCAGACAAATCTCCTGGCCCAGATGAATTGCATCTCAGGATGCTGTGGGAGGCAAGGCAAGAAATTGAAGAGGCTCTGACACTATTTTTTTAATTCCTCACTGGCTACGGGGGAGATACTAGAGGATTGGAGGACAGTGAATGTGGTTCCACTTTTCAAAAAGGGTGGTAGAGATGAACCTGGAAATTTAAGACCAGTGAGTTTCACGTCAATGGTAGGGAAAGTATAAGAGAAAATTCTGAAGGAGCAAATTAATACCCACTTGGAAAGACATGGGTTAATTAGGGATAGTCAACATGGCTTTGTCAGAGGGAGATCATGCCTAACAAGGGGATGAGGGAAATTCAATTGATGTGGTTTATGTGGATTTTAACAAAGCTTTTGACAAGGTTTGATTGAGAAGGTTAAAACACATGGAATTCAGAAATGGCTTTGCAATAGGACACTAAAGCTAATGGTAGAAGCTTGTTTGAATGACTGGAGGCCGATGTCCAACGGTGTACCAGTAGGAACAGTACTGGGACCCTTACTGTTTGTTATATACATAAATGGTATTGATGAAAATGTGGTGGGAATGTTAAGCAAATTTGCAGATGACATCAAGATTGGTAGAGTGGTTAGTAGCAAAGAAATTGGTTGCAGGTTACAGGAAGATGTAGACGGGTTGGTGAAATGGGCAAACCAGTGGCAGATAGTATTTAACCCTGATAAGTGTGAGATGATGCACATTTGAAGAAGAAACAAGGTCTGGGAGTATTTAATGAATGGCAGGACACTGAGGGGCTGAAAGGAACAGCGGGATCTTGGGGTAATTATTCACGCAATTGTGAAGTCAGCAGAACATGTGAATAGGATAGTTAAGAAAGCATATAGGACACTTGCTGTCAACAGTCATGGCATGGAGTATAAGAGCAAGGAGGTAATGTTGGAGTTGTACAGAGCTTTGGTCAGACTACAACTGGAGTTTTGTGTGCTGGTCACCTCACTATAGGAAGGAAGCACTGGAGGGGGTACAGAGGAGGTTCACCAGGATGTTGCCTGGGATGGAGAAATTGAGGTATAAGGAGAGACTAGATAGGCTTGGACTGTTTTCTTTAGAGCAGCGAAGACCGAGGGGGAAACATAATTGAAGTATGGAAGATTATGAGGGGTATGGACAGGGTGAATAGAGAGCAGCTGTTCCCCTTGGTTGAAGGGTCAATCATGAGAGGGCATAGTTTTAGGGTAAGGGGCAGGAGATTCAGAAGGGATTTGGGGAAAACACTTTTTCACTCAGCACGTGGTGTGAATCTGGGATGAAATGTCTGGAAAGATAGTGGTACCTGGAAACCTTACAATCTTTAAAAAATATTTGGATGAGTACTTCAAATATCATAACATTCAAGGATATGGGACAAGAACATGAAATTGGAATGAGCGCACCGTTAGAGGCAGTTTCATTGGTGCAGACTTGATGGGCCAAAGGGCCTTTTCTGCACTGCATGAGTCTATGAATCTATGAATTTATGGCCATCAATGGTTTGTGGGCAGATTCAGTTTTCACCAGTGGACTTATAGCAGAGAATTTCTTGGATGTCAGTTTTCAATAGCATCTTTTCCTGTGTGAGTTTGAGTTCTGGGCATCTGAATTTCATCATGTGGGTTCTGACATGAGACTTGTGGATGATGCATCTGTTGTTGTTAGAGTTGAAAAGTGAGGGTTATGATGTGCAAGGAACTCGGGCGAAATACATATACCTTTGATTCGGCCAATTGACTGCTGTTCATTCTCGCTTGTTTAAGGGTTGCGAGTTGTGAGTGAGATTCCCATCTTTAAATTGTGACGAAAGTGTAAATCAACATGGAAATGAAGATAGAACAAAAAAAACTGCAGTCTGGAGATCTGAAACTGAAACAGAAATTGCTGGAGAAACTCAGCGGGTTCTGATGAGGAGCCACCAGATTCAAAATGTTAACCGTTTTCTTCCCACAGATGCTGACAGACCTGCTGAGCTTCTCCAGTATTTTCTGATATTTGTGGAGGAGATGAAAACATTTTGATATCTAACTGGACTGAATAGCTTCCCTGCCTTTTCAGCCAGTTTTATTTATTTCACTTCGGTTGGATTAAGTTAGGCTAATCATCACATGATTGTTGTGACCATTTAATGTCAATGTTTCACCTTTTTAAAAAGCCATTTAAGTTCATGAAAGCCAAGGTATTAAAATCAGACATTGGAATTCAAAAATCAATTGTTCATATTTCATCACTATCTTGATAATGGTACTCAGCTGCCTTGTGATAATCTTGATAAATGTCACATGAACAAACGTTGTATGATGAGGCATCAGATGGTCAATATGAGGTGGATACAAAATAGGCTGAGTGATCGGAATCAGAGCGGGATGGTCAATGGATATTTTTCATGTTGGTGGAAGGTCTGTAGTGGAGCTCCCCAGTGGTATGTATTGGCACTACTTTGTTTCCTGATATATACTAATGATCTGGGTCTTGGTGTTGTTGCCTGGTTTCTGCCCTCAACAACACGTATTGGCTCAGCACAAAGAGAAAGAGAGTCAAATCTGTCTCAATTAACTACCAACTTTATCAGTTAAGTTAAAACAGACATATAATTCACACTGTTTGGTTAAGAAAAGGTTAAGGCATGCAATTCATACAAGACCATAATCTATGGTGTATTCCCATTAGGTTTCTATGATGTTTCTATGAACATTCAACAAAATCAAAGACTAATACCCAAGAATAGGAATGCACCCTGGCCAGGCAATCTCTCCCAGGTCTTTGGTGTTATCTCCATATTTCCAAGCAAAGGGTCCTCAACTTCATGAAGGTTGATCTCTGGAGTTTTCGCTGCTAGCATGCCCCAAATCCTTCATTTTTATCCTTTTTCCTAACCTTCTCAAACTGTGGTGTCTTGTTCACCTGGCAACCCTGTGCCTTTTCAGTATTTGATTGTCTGAAGGCCACTATTAGGATTACCTCATTACTCTTCCACCAAATAAGGGTTTACACCTTATGCCATTTCTCTGAGCTGAACCAGTTCAAGCCTGTGGCTGGGCTTGGGTAACTCCAGTTCACAAGCTTGCTGCTTTGATGTGTGGGCATCCCCTGGGCCAACAGCGTGTGAGGGAATATTTCCAAGTTTGCAGGTGACTCTAAACTTGGAAAAACTGTACCACCATGAGGAGGACAGTGTGGCCTCCAAAAGGACATTGACAATTTGATGGAGTGAGCAGATTAGTGGCAGATGAGATTAAATACAGAGGAATGTGAGGTGATGCACCTAGGTAGAAAAAACATTGAATACAACACAAAATAGAAGCTTCAGTTCTAAAGCGGGTGCAGGAGCAGAGGGACCTGGAGTATATGGGCGCAAATCATTGAAGGTGGCAGGACTTGTGCACAGAGCAGCTTATAAAGCATAGAGTATCCTCAACTCTAATAATAGGTAAATAGAGTACCTGAGCAAGTAAGTGATATTGAAATTGTATAAGACACTTGTTACAGCCCAGCTGGAGTACTGTGTACAGTTGTGGGTGCCACATTATAGGAAGGTGAGAATGCATCAGAGAGAGTGCAGAAGCAAGTTACAAGAATGATTCCAGGAGTAACTCACAGACGGCAGGCACCTTGGAGGGCTCATCCAGCGAGGCCATATGAGTGGAGTCTGGGATTGAGAAGGGTGCAATCACTTTGATGGGATTGTACCACAGGCCTCCAAACAGCCAGCAGGAGTTAGATGAACAGATGGCGTGGCATGGTGTCTCAGCGGTTAGCACTCAATCCTCACTTTCTAATAGCACCAGGGACCCAGGTTCAATTCCAGCATCAGGTGACTGTCTGCGGGGAGTTTACACATTCGCCCCATGTCTGCATGGGGTTCCTCCAGGTGCTCAGGTTTCTTCCCACAATATATATGCAGGTTAGGATGAATTGCCCATATTGTTCAGTGAAGTGTAGGTTAAGTGCATTAGTCAGGGGAAAATGTAATGGAATGGGTTTGGGTGGGTTGCTCTTCAGAGAGTTGTTGTGAACTTGTAGGACCACACTGTAGGGACTCTATGATACGTAGACAGATTATGGAAAAAATATGAAAACACCAGGGTTGTTGTGGTGGGTGATTTGACCTTGCCCTATTTTGACTGGGCCTCCCATAGTGCTGTGGGTTTGGTTAGTCGTGGAGGTGCGAAGTTTATTAGGCATGTCCAAGATGGTTTTTTGAAACATTATGTAGTTGGTCCAACTCGGGAAAGGTCTATACTCGACCTGAAATTAGAGTAATAACCTGGCCAAGTGATTAAAGCTTCAGTGGGAGAGCATTTCGGGAGCAGTGACCATAATTCCGTAACTTTAAGTTACTTATGGATAAGGATAAGAGTAGTCCTCAGGTGAAAGTATTAAACTGGGGGGAAGACCAACTACCCCAATATTAGGAAGTAACTGGAAAATGTAGATTGCAGGAGCTGTTTGGGGGTAAATCCACATCTGGCATGTGGGAATCTTTTAAAGGCCAGTTCAGGACCAGCACACTCCTGTGAAAATGAAGGATAAGGATGGCAAGATTTGGGAACCTTGGATGACAAGAAAGATTGTGAACTTAAATCAGGTACATAAAGGAGGCCTATGCAAGCTTAGACAACTGAAGTTAAAATTCACACAACACCAGGTTACTGTCAAACAGGTTCATTTGGAAGCACTAGCTTTTGGAGCGCTGCTCTCTCATCAAAGACATCAGCCATCTGGTAAAGTAACAGTGCTCAGAAATCTAGTGCTTCCAAATATACTTCATTGGGGAAGTCAAACAAAAAGAATATTTTTAATGCTTTCTGGTGAATATTTGGGAACTTTAGATTCAATCAGGGATTGAACTTTTCCTGGAAGATGGTATTGAAACATTAGAAAACGTTCGGTTTTGTCTGGTGTTCCAATCTTTTCTTTCAATCTCTGACCCTCCAGTAAGCTTGTAGCATTATGCTGATCCCTAAGCAGTTTATGGAAATTTATCTCTTATGCCTTCCACAGGGTGGTAATGGAACAGAGAGTTTGCAGTTAGAGACAATTAAATGAAGCAAAGAATGAAGTCTGAAAACCGATGACTCAAATAGCATTTGATGTTCTGATCAAATATTTAGGTGTAAATCTCATCTGAAAGACAATATCTCTGGCAGTGCAGCATTTCCGCAGTACTGCGTGGGAACATCAATCTTCGTTTTTTAGCAGTCAGCTCCTGGAGTGTGACTTGAAGCGAGAACCACCTGTTTCAGAGGTGGGAGTGCCTCCAGTGGAACCCCAGCTCCTATAGGATTTCTGTAGCTCCATTCTCCTGCTTCGGAAAGCACGGTTTGTCAAGATCCATCCATGGAGGTAGAAGCACTTGCTAAAAGGTCACTGAGATTGCGTGTGGAGAACTCCAGTCACAGATATCTTTGGGGATCGCTGCAGGTAGTGCAGCAGTTATGCTTCGATATTTCAATTGCTAATCCACCAGTGAAATTGCACAGTGAGGTTTTGCTAGCTCTACAAATCTGTTACACTCTGATTTCTTTTACCTTAAATTTCAATTACGCTGAACTGTTATTCTCTGATTGCTCACACACTTACCTGCATTATTTACCTTAGCAATACCCTTCAGAAGATCAAGAGCATTGGACAGAGGTGCAGAAATAGGCCATTCAGCCCATTGAATCTGCTCTGCTATTCCACCATAGGTGATATGTTCCTCATTCCTACTCTCTCTGTAACCCTTGATCCCTTCACTAAACACAAACCTATTTACCTCTGTCTTAAATATACTCCAATGACTTGGGTTCCAAAGCCTTCTGCAGCAAAATGTTCCACCGGTGCACCAACCTCTGGCTGAAGGAATTCTCCTCATCTACGTTCTAAAGGGACTTCTCTTCACTCTGAGGCTGTGACATCAGGTCCTAGTCTCTCCTATTAGAATCATACAGTCATAAAGAAACAGACCCTTCAGTCCAACTCTCCATGCCAACCAGTTTTCCTAAATAAATCTAGTCCCATTTGCCAACACTTGGCCCATATCCCTCTAAACCTTAGGGCAGCACGGTGGCTCAGTGGTTAGCATTGATATCTCATAGCACCAGGGATCTGGGTTCAATTCCTGCCTTGGGTGACTGTCTGTGTGGAGTTTGCATATTGTCACTGTGTCTGTTTGGGTTTCCTCCAGGTGGTTTGGTTTCCTCCTGCAATCCAAAGTTGTGCAGGTTAGATGAGTTGGCCATGCTAAATTGCCCATAGTGTTAGGTGCATTAGTCAGGGGTAAATATAGAGTAGGGGGAAGGGTCTGGGTGCGTTACTCTTCAGAGGGTCGGTGTGGACCTGTTGGGCCTGTTTCCATACTGGAGGGAATCTAATCTAAACCCTTCCTATCCAGATGCCTTTTAAAAGCCTCTACCACTTCTTCTAGCAGTTCATTCCATAGACACACCACCCTCTGCGTGAAAATGTTGCCCCTTCGGTCCCTTTTAAAATCTTTCCCCTCTCACCTTAAACCTATTCTCTCTAGTTTTGGACTCTCCCACCCCAGGGAAAAAACCTTGGCTATTTACCCTATCTATGCCACTCATGATTTTGTAAACTTCTTTAAGGTCACCCCTCAGCCTCCAATGCTCCAGGGAAAACAGCCCCAGCCTATTTACCCTCTCCCTATAACTCAAACCCTCCAACCCTGGCAACATCCTTGTAAACCTTTTCTGAACCCTTTCAAGTTCACAACATTCTTCCTATAGCAGGGAGACCAGAATTGCACACAATATTCCAAAAGTAGTCTGAAAATGTTCTGTACAGCTGCAAAATGACCTCCCAACTCTTATATCATCTTTAGGTCTGCACTATCCAGGCCTCCCAGTCTTCTGTAAGTGTCAATCAAATCTCCCCTTTATCATTCTAAACTCTAACAAGTACAGACCAAAGTCCTCAACCGCTCCTCATATGACAAGCCATTCATTGCTGGAACCATTCTTGGAAATCTCGTCTGGACCCTTTCCAAGGCCAACACATCCTTCCTTAGATTGGGGACCTTTGAATGTTCCCTTTAATCTGCCCTTATCTTTCTCCACTTTAAACAGAACATCCTCAGCTTCTCTCATTTCCCCATTTGAATGGGGAAGTTCCCCACCCCAGACCCATTATCAATATGGCTATATCATTTTACAATGTACAATGTTCCAGGATGTGCACAGAGATATGAAATGTTTTTAATCGATTATAGATATATCGTCGTTCTGTGGGTAATGGGATTCAGTGTATTTCTCTACCAGGGAGACCTGAAGGTCCCAGGTTCCAATCATGGGACAAGAACAGAAAATGCTGGAGACACTCAGGCACTATCTGTTGAAAGTTAATCTTTTGAGTCAGTTATGTCTGTTCTTCAGAGCACCTTTGCTTTTATTTTAACCAGTTCCTGGCTTTGTGCTATTATAGAATCCCTGCAGTGCAGATAGAGACTATGTGGTCCATTGAGTCTGCGCTGACCCTCCGAAGAACATCTCACTCTAACCAACATTTACTATAGTTAAGCCACCAAGCCTCTGGACAGTGTGGGCAATTTAACTTGGCCAATCCACCCAACCTGCACATTGTTGGACTGTGGGAGGAAACGTGAGCATCCAGACAAAATCCACACATCCTCAGAGAGCACTCATAAACTCCACACAGACATTGGCCCAAGGGTGTTATCGAACCTGGGTCCCTGGCGCTGTGCGGCAGCAGTGCTGACCACTGTGCCACCTCATTAACTGATACAAGTCCAGCAGCTACTTCCTTCCTCAGTCTCATTACAGGGTCAGGAAATGTGCAGCAGACACATCCCTGCCAACCTTTGTCTGTCAGCCTTCACATGGAGAGTGGCTGCTCTGTGTGGGCATGAAAGGACTGCTAGCAGGCTTGGCATCGGAGCCTAGCACTCAGCACCTTCAGGCAACAAAATGTGCAAAATGGAGAAACAAAGCCACAGAAAGGGTTGGCTTAACTTTTCAAAAAAAAGTTCTAAAACTTGAGTGAAAACTAAGTCGAAGTTTTAAAATTCCAGCTACAAACCACAGTCCAAGTCCAAACTTCAATAACCTCGCATTTTAAAAAAAACCTTTCATAGGATGTGGGTGTCACCAGTTAGGCCAATATTTATTGCCCATTCCCGGTTGGTGTCAGGGCCAGTTAGGGTCTGGAGACACATGTAGGCCAGAGCAGTTAAGGATGGCAGATTTGCTTCCCTAAAGAGCATTAGATGGGTTTTTATGAAGTCAGTTATATAGACACCTTTTAATTCCAGTTTTGTTTTGTAAATTGAATTCCAATTTCACTAATTACCATGGCGGATGTATGCCACTAAACTACATGACACGTGACTCCAGACCCACAGTACTGTGGATGACTTCTAACTGCCCTCTGGGCAATTAGGGATGGGTATTAAATGCTGAGACATGTTACGACACATGTCCAGGACAGGTGGGACATAAACTGAGACCTTCTGAGTTGGAGGTAGTGCACAGCACAGGTTACCAGTCAATTATATTGCTGTGAGTCTTGGAGAGGCCAGGCCATGTAAGGACAGTGTCTCACCTAAACTAAAGGAAACCAGATCAGGGTTTCTTTTAGAACAATCCCATAGTTACCTGCTCACCGTTACTGATACTACCATTTTACTCCATTGTGATGAATTTACATGCTGAGAGTTTTACAATTTTTATTACCAGCTCCAGTGATATTAGCTCTACACTGGTCTTCCATTGGCTGTTTTTATGATAAGTTGAAACTTTATTGCTGGAACAGCACAGCAGGTCAGGCAGCATCCAGGGAACAGGAGATTCGACGTTTCGGGCACAGGCCCTTCTTCAGGAATGAGCAGAGAGTGTTCAGCAGGAGAAGATAAAAGGTAGGGAGGAGGGACTTGGAGGAGGGGAGTTGGAAATGTGATAGGTGGAAAGAGGTCAAGGTGAGGGTGATAGGTCGGAGTAGGGTGGAGGCGGAGAGGTCAAGAAGAAGACTGCAGGTCAGGAAGGCGGTGCCGGGCTGGAAGGATCCGGCTGAGACAGGGTGGGGGGAGGGGGGATGAAGAAACTGGTGAAGTCCAAGTTCATCCCCTGCGGTTGGAGGGTTCCCAGTCGGAAGATAAGACGCTCCTCCTCCGACCGTCGGGTTGTTGTGGTTTGGCGGTGGATGAGTCCAATGACCTGCATATCCTCGGTGGAGTGGGAGGGGGAGTTGAAATGCTGTGCCACAGGTTGGTTGGGTTGGTTCGTCCGGGTGGCCCAGAGGTGCTCTCTGGGCCACCCGGATTCAGAGAGCACCTCTGGGCCACCCGGACGAACCAACCCAACCAACCTGTGGCACAGCATTTCAACTCCCCCTCCCACTCCACCGAGGATATGCAGGTCATTGGACTCATCCACCGCCAAACCACAACAACCCGACGGTCGGAGGAGGAGCGTCTTATCTTCCGACTGGGAACCCTCCAACCGCAGGGGATGAACTTGGACTTCACCAGTTTCTTCATCCCCCCTCCCCCCACCCTGTCTCAGCCGGATCCTTCCAGCCCGGCACCGCCTTCCTGACCTGCAGTCTTCTTCTTGACCTCTCCGCCTCCACCCTACTCCGACCTATCACCCTCACCTTGACCTCTTTCCACCTATCACATTTCCAACTCCCCTCCTCCAAGTCCCTCCTCCCTACCTTTTATCTTCTCCTGCTGAACACTCTCTGCTCATTCCTGAAGAAGGGCCTGTGCCCGAAACGTCGAATCTCCTGTTCCCTGGATGCTGCCTGACCTGCTGTGCTGTTCCAGCAATAAAGTTTCAACTTTGATCTCCAGCATCTGCAGACCTCACTTTCTCCTGTTTTTATGATAATCCAATCGTGTCATTGTCACTTTTCCCAATACCAGCTTTTTATTACCACTTTCTTAAAAGAAATACTAAAATCTTGCATTCAACATCTTAGGCTGCCATGGTGAGATCTAAATCCACAATCTTTGGAATATCAAACCTAACCATAAGATACTCTCTGCCCCACCTCCAGCCATTCCTAAAGGGAAAGGTGTGCAACAATGTGCTGCTCCAGAAATACCATTACTTTTCACCTGAATGGCATCTGAATTTAAATTAAGGCAGTAGGATAGTTACCTAAATAACTCGCACAACTTGTCAGACCAGAATGCGACTGAATTCACAGCCTTTGAACACCCGTCTGTGTGGTGCATTGAAAGGGTATCTCTGGATAAGTATGTGAGGGATGGGGAACAGGAGGATGAGCTCGATGGATGATGGAAGAAGGGAAGGGGTTTATCAACAAAGCATCAACCACAGTTTGAGATGAATAGCCATCTCCTCCATTGTAAATCACTTGTAAAATGAAACCTCAGCTATGACCAATGCAAGATAATTTTCCAGCCTTGCAACATTAAGAGAATTCCGCCGACTGCTTTTCTGACAGTGAAATGTCTTGCTTTCAACATTTTTGCACTTCTGCAGCGTCACTGTCATTCACTACAGCCACTTTCGACCATCAAGATGGAAGGGAAAGGGGTGTCAGAATGATGTTGGGCAGGTGAGATGTTTCTAGCCCCATAACAAAAATAGAAATTGCTGGAAAAGCGCAGCCAGACGGGCAGCATCTACGAAGAGAAACCAGAGTTAACGTTTAGGGTCCCTTTCGCAAGGAAAGGTAATCTGACCCGAAATGTTAACTCTGGTTTCACTTCACAGATGCTGCCAGACCTGCTGAGCTTCTCCAGCAACTTCTGTTTTTGTTTCTGATTTCCAGTATCTGCGGTCCTTTTGGTTTTTGTTTCTAGCCCTTGTGTATTCCGGACCTGAGCATCCTCTGCTCAGGTCGAGGTTTAAAAAACAGAGTTTCCAAATTAAGGGAGATGCAAGAAAGGAAATTAGCAGTAACAGTCCCTTGAGTGTTCATAACCAAACACCACACACTAATAATAATGAGCAGAGAAACCAGTGGGTGGAAGAGGAATTGTTTTAATGCAGCAAGTCGTTCTGATTTCTCATGTGGTGCCTGAAAGGTTGGCGGACATTGATATATTGGTAACTTTCAAAAGGCAACATTGAGGAAAAAAGTAGCACAGGGTCTAGCTACTGAGTAGTGTGGTGCTGGAAAAGCACAGCAGGTCAGGCAGCATCCGAGGAGCAGGAAAATCGATGTTTCGGGCAAAAGCCCTTCATCAGGAATTTCAGTGCTAAACAGACAGACCTCACTCGATGGGTCAAAGTGTGAAGCAAGAATGCCACTTCTGTGTCTGGGTTTAGGAGGAACTATTGAGACAAAAATGGAAGCTGTACTTCAGTTCTTTATTATGGTGAATTTCTTCAGCTCATTTCTTTGATTCATAAACAGGGTGTCAGTCTGTACCACTCTGGCTCTGAGTTCAAAGGTCATGTGGGAAAACTCCATTCCTGTGAGGTACTTTCAACTTAACCCCTTCAGAGTTGTTATTACTCAATGCTGGAGTGGGTAGGACTTGATCCGGGGTCTCCTGGCTCAGAGATAGTGACACTACCATGACACCAGAAGAGCCCTTTCACTCCTGTGTATGTGATTAAAGAGTCCAGTGACACTATTTTGATGAAGAGCATGGAAGTTGTCTCTGGTATCTAATAGAGACCCCTTCCAAAAAAAAATCAGCTGCTCACTTAATTCAGTCCTGTTTTGAGACACGTTTTGTGCAAATTGGTTTTGTATTTTGCAAAGTCACTTAATACAGACTGCACTTGAAAAGTATTTAATTAGCGGAAAAGTGGTTTGGGACATTTTGAAATCATGAAAGGTGATTTATATTACAAATAGGGCATTACTCTCACCTCTGATTCACCTCTGTTCTTTTTCCCATTTGCTTCATTAAATATTTGCAGCTTCACCCTCCCCTTTTGAGTTTCGTGCTTACATTATACTTATTTATTGCATGGATATCTTTGCAATTGTAAAATCAATTTATGCAGTGCATTAATTGAAATTATGGCGAGGGGAGAGAGTGTGACAAGAGTGGATTAATGAGATGAATATTCTGAGAGACTGAGAGCACACTGAGAGTGTGAATGGGTTCCAGGGAATGGCAGTCTCAGAGAGGCAAGAGCCTGATGAGGGTGAGAGTGGAAAAGGCTGAGCTAGCGGAAAGCAGATTTCAGGATCAAGCAGTATGCCATCCAGTTACTTAAAACAAGTCATTCCGCTCAGGATCAGTCAGCAACTCATGACCTTAACCTAAGGCCAGGAAATGATGGGCAGTAATCTTCTGTTACTTTTCCTTGATTGTTTTTGTTTTAAATGATGTTGGTATGGGAACTGTTGCTGCCACAGGCTACACACAAAGGCACATACACAAGTACTAGAAGTTACTAGACTATGGAAAACCAGCCAGTATGATAAGTATGATTGCACTTTTATAAACATCCTCCTTTTTGTAAAGTAGATGTATTTTATGTGTGGTTACAAGTTATGCAAGTTACCTGACATGTGTGCATATCACAAAGAAAATGATCATTCATGAACAAAGCTGTGTTCATTCTAGTCAGTTCCATTTTCATCAGTTTCTTCACATGCATTTCATACATAGTCTGTAAATTGTGAATTCTCATAATAGTACATGTGTGCATTATTGTTGGTTGCTTGTCTGATATCCGCACGCTCGCTCAGTGGTGTTCTTTCTCTAGACAGTGCTGTTGATATGGGAACTGTTGCTGCTGATGCACTGTTATTGCTTGGGAATGATGGAGTCTCTGGGATTGGTGATCATTGTTTCCTCTGTGCATTGTGGTGAGATTACATCTTCCTGATCAGTTCCTTGCTGTGAAGGCACAGCCCTCTCTAGATGTGCGTGAATGTCTTGAGCTGCACCTGTATGTGTGGTCATTCATAGTTCTCTGTCTATGATTGTGGTGGCAGCTGCCCAACACAAGTCGCAAGTTGCCACATAGGCTTATTCTTGTTGAGAATGTTGAGTGTTTGCACTCTGAATATCTCTGCAATGCACAAATGGCTCGGCAGTTTCATCAATGTGAAATTTGATTTCCTATTATTTCAAGTTAATTTTGTCACTCATGGCTCTTTACTACTTTTGGTGTCAATATTAGTTTTCACTATTGGACGTGTAGTTAGGGTGTCACATGACATTAATCTTTGGACTAGGATACTTTCCATGCCTTCAGCAGGTGTAGTTCTCTGGTTGCAAGTTTCTTTGTACAAGTTTGTGTTGGATTTGCTTAATCTGGTGATTTTGCACTGTCACTTCAGCCTTTCCATTTGTTTGGAGATAGTATTTAGATGACGTATGGTGTTGAATTTCCTGAACGTTTTATGAAGTGGCTGAATTCCTCACTCATGAATTGAGGGCCATTCTCACTCCTCACACTGTCTGGAATGTCGTCAAGCGTACTTTCATGCATTCTATTCTCTCACGGGTCTTTGTTGATGTAAACTGGTCTAACTCCCAGCATTTAATGCGGAGGAGATCATCAGCTCCTGTGAGCATGAACAGTTCTACTCCAGACTTCATCCACATGGTGTGTCTGGGATGTCATAAGACCATAAGATATAGAAATAGGCCATTCAACCCATCAAGTCTGCTTTGCTATTCAATGAGATCATGTCTGGTCTGATCATTCTCAACTCCATTTTATCTGTTATTTCCCCAAAACCTTTCATTCCTTTACTGATTAAAATCTATCTGATGTCATGAGGTATTCAGCAGTTTACTTAGTTTGGACCTTAATCTCATTGCACATATATAAACAGTACAGCATTTCTCTTGTCTTCTTCAGTCTGGACTCAATGCATGCTGGTGCTAGAACAGTAGACCAAATGGCCTCCTCTAACTGTAACACTTCTGTGAATTACTTGATGGCTTGTATGAATGCACATCGGCATCCCTTTTTTCAACTCCTTTGGGATAACAGATTCTTTGTACAAGATACCATCTTGGGCTGTCAGTTAATCTCTGTGTTCCCAATAACACTTATACAGCAGATGTTTCCTTGATGCTTTCCGGCCATCTTTTCATCATTACTTCCACTCACATTTGCAGAACTGCATGTTATTGTGTTGTTTATTTGACTGGACAAGACGTTTGTCTGTTTAATTCAATGCCTCTGCTGGGTTGCTGACTTCAGGGCATGTTGAGTTGTTTCTTTTCATTGAATTTGGAAGATTTCACATTTTGTTTTAGTACTCAACTTTCCTCATTGGGTGTCCTGCTCTCAACACAAGATGATATATTTGCTGTCATGATGACAGACAGAAGGCCAAAGTACTACGGACATTTTAACTTTTAATGCTAAAATATTATTTTTCTTTTTTAAAAAAGACTACATATTTTCAAAAAGACCACAGTTATAAATTTAATGATGTCTAATAGAGTCCCACAGGACTTTGGGAATGTTGGGCCTATACAGTATTTGGAAAACTTCAAATAGAGAGAGAGACAGACATGACAGGAAGAGGTAACAAGGTGAGTGAATATCTCCACCATTCCCCCTATCTTCAGCAGGAAGACAACTTTTGTTGGTTTATTGTGTTTTGTGTTTTCTGGAAAAGGGAGTTTAAACCAACTGTGACCTTGGATTATGCGTACTTGTAGAAGTTGTGCTATCCTGAGACTGAGCTCTAGTATGCCATGAAAGTCACAGTCAAAAAGTAATCCACTACTCACCCCTGCATTGCAGGTAAAATGACTCATTTATGCTAAGTGCTAGAAGTTAGCTAACCAACAAGCCAGTCAAAAAGAAACAGAACAATAGAAAGGCTCTCTTGCTGTAGTGCTATCAATGACCCACCATCAAAAGGAATCAGGACAAAAGAATTTCAACAAACCTGCCCAAGCTAATAATCCTGAAATTGACTGTTCAACTATTGGCATTCCACTACCCCTGTTCACTAATGGTGACAGAGAGACTGATCTGTATAGTGTTTAACATTTATGCTTCTTTTGCCTTCATTTCTCATTCCTAATCTGTGAGTATGTGTCTTGTGTTATCAGTTCTTTCATGTTTAATAACTAGTAAACCCAGTGTTGTGTAAACTTAATAAAGCCTGGTTAAATTAGTGCCTGTTTAATATATAAAACCACTTGGTCTGGGAATAAGCCATCCACATGGAAGGGACCCTTTTTAACAAAACCTTGTTGTAACCAACTGAGAGATGGGTAAATAAAGAAGGGGAGTACCCCCCCGTCACTCTGTCTCTCACACACACACGAGCGTGCGCACACGCACATGTACACATGCACACACATGCTTAAGAACTTGATGTATCCATAAAGAGCTGGAAAAACTTGGGGAACTCAACAGGTCTGGTCACAACAGAACAAATGAAGTAACACAATTGGCTGGCACTTTGGTGCAGATAGAGGTGATTTGAGGAAGATGCTTTGCAGTTGTCATCAAACTCCACTGTGACTTTCAGAACAAACAGAAACTGCTGTCAAAATTCAGCAGGTCTCGCAGCATCTGAGTGGAAAGAAAGAGAGTTAACTCTGGTGACTCTTCATCAGAACTGACATCAGTGAGGAAATAAAATGATATTTATGCTGAAGACCAGGTGAGGTGGGGTGGGAGGAGAGGTAAGTGGAGATGGAGCCAGAGAGAGAGAGAGAGCTGGAAGAGGTAGGCAATCATGGGGATTGTTGATAGTAGGCCAGGACAGAAGAGAAGCTGACTAATGGTAAGGAGAGCTGAGAGAAAGAGAGAATGGGTAACAGGAATGGGTGTGGGGGTGGGCAAAAAGGAATGGGTGTGGGGGTGGGCAAAAAAAAATGGAAGGATGGAGTCAGGCTCTCAACTTATTGAACTCAATGTTGAGTCCTAGAGGCTGCAAGTTCCCCAACTGGAAAATGAGATGCTGCACTTCGATCTTGTGCTGAGGTTCACTGGAACTCTGCAGCAAGCCTGTGATAGAAATGTTGGTGTGGGAACACAGTGGTGTGAGAAAGTGGCAGGCAACTGGAAGCTGAGGGTCTTTTCTACAGAACGAATGTAGGTGTTCTGCAAAGGGGTCACCCAGTCTCATTTCAGCTCCCTAATATAGAGAGAGCACACTGTGAGCAGCCAATACAGTAGACTAGATTGGCTGAAGTGCAAGTAAATCTCTGTTTCCCCTGGAAGGTGTGTCTGGGGCCTTGGATAGTGAGGAGGGAGGAAGGAAATAGGCAGCCATTATACCTTCTGTGGTTGCATGGGAAGGTGCCATGGGGCTGTGAGAATGGAGGACAAATGGATCAGATGTCCCGGAAGGAATGATCCCTGTGGAAGGCTGACAAAGGAGGGGAGGAGGATATTGTCGGGTTATGGTCGCCCCCCCCCCCCCGGAGGTGATGGAAATGACAGCCTACGATCCTTTGGATGTGGAGGCTGGAGGAGTGGTAAGAGTTAAATCAAAATGGAGTTGGAGAGAGAAATAAAACACTGTATCCTCCATGGTGCCCATCTCTGTCTGAAGACATCAGGAGCATTGATGGACATCAGATGCTGCCTCTCCAAGGGCACCAACACACAAATGTAACTGCAACTAAGGGGCTGACAGTTGGCAGAGATAGCCTCCTGGGTCGACTAGGGGTGTTACCATGCACAACCGAGCAGTTTTCTCACCACCAAAATCACTTAGGTTTTGTTTTCTTTTCTTTTAACTACCACCAATAATCATCCTATAGCCAAACAAACATTTACAAGCAAAACCTATTAAAGACAATGAAAACAATCAAGAATGAGGGGGTTGGTAGGAGCAGGGAGAGAGGGTAGGGGCTAAATCTACATTCTTTGAAGAGGCAACAGGTAGGTTAAACCAGGGAAGCCCATTGGATGTTATCTATCTAGACTTCCAAAAGGCCTTTGATAAGGTGCCTCACGGGAGGCTGCTGAGTAAGGTGAGGGCCCATGTTGTTCGAGGTGAGTTACTGGCATGGATTGAGGATTGGCTGTCTGACAGAAGGCAGAGAGTTGGGATAAAAGATTCTTTTTCGGAATGGCAGCCGGTGACAAGTGGGGTCCCACAGGGTTCAGTGTTGGGGCCCTAGCTGTTCACTTTATATATAAATGATCTGGATGAAGAGACTGGTGGCATTCTGGTGAAGTCACGATGATACGAAGTTAGGTGGACAGGCAGGTAGTACTGAGAAAGTGGGGAGGCTGCAGAAAGATTTAGACAGTTTAGGAGAATGGTCCAAGAAATGGCTGATGAAATTCAATGTGAGCAAATGCAAGGTCTTGCACTTTGGAAAAAGGAACACAGGCATGGATTATTTTATAAATGGTGAGAAAATTCATAAAGCCAAAGTACAAAGGGATCTGGGAGCGCTAGTCCAGGATTCTCTAAAGGTCAACTTGCAGGTTGAGTCCGTGGTTAAGAAAGCAAATGTAATGTTGTCATTTACCTCAAGAGGGTTGGAATATAAAAACAGTGATGTGGTACTGAGACTTTATAAAGCTCTGGTTAGGCCCCATTTAGAATACTGTGTCCAGTTTTGGGCCCCATACTTCAGGAAGGACATACTGGTACTGGAGCGTGTCCAATGGAGATTCACATGGATGATCCCTGGAATGGTAGGCCTAACATACGGTGAACGGCTGAGGATCCTGGGATTGTATTCGTTAGAGTTCAGAAGGTTGATGGAAGATCTAATAGAAACTTATAAGATAATGCATGGCTTAGAAAGGGCAGATGCTGGGAAATTGTTTCCATCATGCGGGGATATTAGGACTCGTGGGCACAGCTTTAGAATGGAAATGAGGAGACATTTCTTCAGCCAGAGAGTGGTGGGCCTGTGCAATTTGCTGCCATGGAGCACAGTGGAGGCTGGGATGGTAAATGTCTTCAAGGCAGAGATTGATAAATTCTTAATCTCGCAAGGAATTAAGGGATACCAGAAAGTGCGGGTAAGTGGCGTTAAAATGCCCATCAGCCACGAATGAATGGTGGAGTGGACTCAATGGGCCAAATGGCCTTACTTCCACTCCTATTTCATATGGTCTTATGGTCTAACAGGGGGTTAGAGGGGGAAATAAAGCTCTCCACCTCCCCCCCCACTGTAGTGCCCACCTCCCTCGAAAGGCATCAACAGCATTGACACTCCCTCTCCAAAGACACCCAGCATGAATGTAACTGCAAACAGGAGCTGCTTAACTTTTTTTTCTGACTGAGAACTGCGATTATGTAGAAGCGAGCCACCTTTCCCACCGTCAGAATAACCAGGACCCTGTTTTTACTTCTTTTTGAGTGGTAACCACCACCAGTAAAACATCCTTGTAACCAGTCGAATATTTACCAGCAAAGCCCATTATGGGAAATGCCAACCATCAGGATCTGTTTTATCTTTTCAAAAATATATTCATGCTGAAATATTTTGGGAATTGAAACTATGCCAGTTGCCTGTAAACAGTGTGAAAGCCCGTCTGATTTGCCAATGCTCTTTAGGGAAGGACAATCATAGGATCACTACAGTGTGTGGAAGCTGGCCATTTGACCCATTGAGACTGCACTGACCCTCCAAAGAGCATTGCACCTCCTACCCTATCTCTGCATTTCCCATGGCTATACCTGATAAAGGAGCAGTGCTCCGAAAGCTTGTGAGTTCAAATAAACCTATTGGATTATAACCTGTCTTTGTTCATCCCAGTTCAACACCAGCACCTCCACATCATGCATTTCCCATGGCTAATCCACCTAGCCCGCAAATCCCTGGATACTATCGGCATTTTAGCATGGTCGTTTCACCTAATCTACACAGCTTTGGATTGTGGGAAGAAACTGGAACACCTGGAGGAAACCCACACAAACATGGGGAGAAGTGCAAACTCCACACAGACAGTCGCCCGAGGCTGGAATCAAACCCACAACCCTGGTGCTGTGAAGCAGCAGTGCTAACCACTGAACCACCCCAAAACAAGCCCTCATTCCCTGTGAAACTAGACCGTAGTGATTACAATGCTGAATCCTAATGACTGGACACAGGTCTTTCTTCATCACATTTTAAAAAACCCAGCAAAAATCTACAACCCACACATTGTTTGGCATTAAGATAAAAACAGTAACAAAATTCCCCGGACTTTTAAAGGAGTCTATTAAAGTATAACAAGGGGGTAACAAGGGAGGGATTAGCGAAGGAGTCACAGAGCTTGGGTTGAGGTCGCTGAAGCAAATGGCACACACTGATGGAGGGAATCATTTTGGGGTCGTACAAAAGACCAGGATCATTGGGTGCAAAGATTTTGCAGGTTTGTGAGATGGAGGAAGCAAGAAGAAACTACAGGTGCTGGAGATTAGAGTCGAAGAGTGTGGTGTTGGAAAAGCACAGCAGGTCAGGCAGCATCCAAGGAGCAGGAGAATCGATGTTTCGGGTATAAGCCCTTCATCAGGTTTGTGAGCTGGGCCAAGGGCATTTAAATCAAAGGCTGGGACAGTTTCTGGAGGATAGAACATGAGAAGAAAGTTGAAAGAAAATGCCAGTGTTTCAGTAAACTTAGGAGAGACAAGAAAGATGACAGCACAAGAGCACCTGAGGGATTGGACACCCAAGTTTGATTTGGGGCAGGAGTTTATCTCTCATATAAGTTTCATATCAGTCTCTGAATCCTGTTTAGTATTGAAGCAGTGTCATGAAAAGAATTTTCCCAGACATAGTGGTAACATTCAAGAACAGACAAATGAATTGCTGAGGGGATAAGAACTATTGGTGTGGAAAATGAGGGCCCTAGTTCCTGCAAATACCTTTAGATGTGGGATTTTTGTTTGAGACCAGAAGGGGTAATGAGGAGAAATGTGTCAGCCCATCAAGAGCTAAAATGTTGAGACAGAATTTGAATAATTTATACCTGTGGAGACAGCTACAGAGATTTCCGTGACCCCAATGATTTGTAATAGATGCAGTGCTTGATAATTCAGTGGGAAGAGGGAAGAATGAAAGCATATATAGAACTTGTTATAAGCTTGAATTTCCACAAAGCACTTAAAGACCAGAAGGCCATAAAATACAGGAGCAGCATTAGGCCATTCAGCCCATTGAGTCAGTTCTGCCATTTGATCATGGCTCATATCTATCTCAACCCCATTCAACTTGCCTTTTCCAGTAACCCTTGATCCCCCTACTAATCAAGAACCTATCAAAACTGTCTCAAATACACTCAATGACTTGGTTTCTACAGCCCTCTGAGCTCCACAGTGTCGCCACTCTCTGTCTGAATAAATTCCTCCTCATCTCAGTTCTAAAGTCATCCCTTCACTCGGAGACTGTGCCCCAGCTCCTTGTCTCTCCTACTGATAGAAAGATCTTTTCCATGTCCATTTTTGACAGATCCATCAGTATTCTGTAAGTTTCAATCAGATCCCCCTCATCCTCCTAAACTCCATTGAGTACAGACCCATAGTCCTCCACTGCTTCTCATACGACAAGCCCTTCACCCCCAGGAACCTTTTCATAAACCTCCTCTCTACCCCTTCCTACACCAACATCCTTCCTTAGATTTGGGGCCCAAGCTGTTCACAATATTCCAAATGTGGTCTGACCAGAGTCTTACACAGCTTCAGCAGTACATCTCTGCTCTTGTGCTCTAGCCCTCTTGAAATGAATGCTAATTTGTGTTTGCCTTCCAAACTGCCAACAGATCCTTCATGTTAAGCTTAAAAGAGTCCTGAATTAGAACTCCCAAGTCCCATTGTGCTTTAGATTTCCAAAGCCTTTCCCCATTTAGAAAACCGTCTATGCCTCTATTCTTCCTGGCGAATTGCATAACCTCATACTTTCCGATATTGCATTCCATCTGCCACTTCTTCACTCATTCTTCTAGCCTGTCCACGTCCTTTTGCTGCCTCCTCACGTCCTCAACATTACATGTCCCCCCCCCCCCCCACCCCACCCTGCTAACAAAGTAGTTTTGCAGAGTAGACACTGTTCTAATATTGAGAAAGCAGCAGCCAATATGCAAACTCCAAAAGACAGCAAAGTGATAATGGCCTGACCGTCTGGACTAGTTTGGGAATAGCTGATTTATGATCATGGCTGATTATCCAACTTTGTATCTTGTTCCCCGTTTCTCCATTTACCTTTTGATTCCTTTAGCCTTAAGAGTTATACATAACTCCTTCTTGAAAACATGCAATGTTTTGGTCTCAACTACATTGGGCAGCACGGTGGCTCAGTGGTTAGCACTGCTGCCTCACAGCACCAGGGTCCCAGGTTCGATTCCCACCTGTCTGTGTGGGGTTTGCACATTCTCCCCGTGTCTGTGTGCGTTTCCTCTGGGTGCTCTGGTTTCCTCCCACAGTCCAAAGATGTGCAGGTCAGGTGAATTTGGCCATGCTAAATTGCCCATAGTGTTAGGTGCATTAGTCAGAGGGAAATGGGTCTGAGTGGGTTCCTCTTCAGAGGGTCTGTGTGGACTGGTTGGGCCAAAGGGCCTGTTTCCACACTGTAGGGAATCTAATCGAATCATCTAAAAAACACTTGAAGCTTTCTGTGGTGGAGAATTCCACAGACTCACAAGTGTCTGGGTAAAGAAATGTCTCCTCAGCTCAGTACTCTGCTCCCAATCTCACCATATCCTCCACTCCATCATAACCATCAAGTCAGGGGATTAATCTGTTCAAATGGAGAGTGCAGGAAGCATGTCAGGAGCTTGCCAGCATCAGGCATACCTAAAAATGAGGTGTCAACCTGTTGAAGCTACCAAACAGGATTACTTGTGTGCCAAACAACATAGTGATAAATCAAAATAATTCAACATTATTGCATCAGATCTAAACTCTGCAGTCGTGAATGGTGGTGGACAGAGGAAGGGGCTTCACAGATATTCCCATCCTCAGTAATGGGGAGCCCAGAACATCAATGTAAAAGATAAGGCTGAAGGGGATGATCCATCGCAGCCTCTTCCAGAGGTCCACACCATCACTGAAGCAAATCTTCATCCATTTTGATTCACTCCACGTGATACCAAGAAATGGTTTGGGCCACTGGATACTGCAAAGACGACGGGCTCTGACAACATTCCTCAATAGTATTGAAGACTTGTACTCCAGAACTTGCCGCTCCACTAGACAAGCTATTCAATACAGTTCCAACACTGGGATCTACCCAATAATGTGGAAATTGCCCAGGGATGTCCTGTACATAAAAAGCAGAACAAATCCAACCCAGCCAATTGCCACCCCATCAGCCTACCCTCGATCATCAGTAAAGTGATGGAAGGTGCCAGGAAGCTGCATCTACTCAGTAATCACCTGCTCAATGATGCCCAGTTTGGGCTTTGCCAGGGCCACTATGCTAGTCACCTCATTACAGCCTTGGTTCATATAGTTGAATTCCAGAGGTGAGGTAAGAGTGACAACCCTTGGCATCAAGGCCGCATTTGACCGAATGTGACATCAAGCAGCCTGAACAGATCTGGGATGTTGTGGCTGTACAGGACATTGGCTAGGCCACTTTTGGAATACCACATTCAAACCAGTCTCCCTGCTGTAGGAAACAGAGTTTGAGCTATAGGGAGAAGCTGAACAGGCTGGAGCTATTTTCCCTGGAGCCTCGGAGGTCGAAGGGTGACCTTTTGAGGTTTATAAAATCATGAGGGGCATAGATAAGATAAATAGGCAAGGTCTTTTCCCTGGGGTGGGGGAGTCCAGAACTCACACAGATAGGTTTAGAGTGAGAGGGGAAAAATGTAAAAGGGACCTAAGGGGCAACTTTTTCAAACAGAGGGTGGTGTGTGTATGGAATGAGCTGCTAGAGGTAGTGATGGAGGTTGATACAATTACAACATTTAAAAGGTATCTGGATGGGAATATGAATAGGAAGGATTTAGAGGGATATGGACCAAGTGCTGGCAGGTGGGACTAGATTAGTTTAGGATATCTGGTCAGCATGGACGAGTTGGACTGAAGAGTCTGTTTCAGTGCTGTACATCTCTATGACTCTAAGTCAGGAGTGTGATGGAATACTCTCCAGTTGTCTGGATGGGTGCAACTTCAATAACACTCAAGGTCCTTGACACCATCCAGGAGAAAGTAGCCCGCTTGGTTGGCACCACATCCACAAGCATCCACTCCCTCCACCGTCAATGCTCGGTAGCAGAGCACTGTGTACCTTCAAGCAAATTCACCAGGGCTCCTTTGACAGTTCCTTCAAACCCCGTGACCACTTCCATCAAGAAGGATAAAGGTAGCAGTTACAAGGGAACACCACCACCTGCAAGTTCCTCTCCAAGCCACTCACCATCCTGAGTTGGAAATATTTTGCTATTCCTTCACTATCACTGGGTTACAATCTTGGAATTCTCTCCCTTAAGGGCATTGTGGGCCTACCAACAGCAAATGGACTCCAACAGTTCAAGAAGGCAGCTCACCACCACCTTATCAAGGATAACTTGGGATGGGCAATAAATGCTGTCCAGCCTGTAGTGCCCACATCCCATGAAGGATGGAATTGCAAAAAATAGGCCACTTTTTAATGGATTTCCCTGTGACATAAGCAAACACCTACACAAACAACTTGCATTGTTATGTTGCCTTCAGAGTAAAACAGAAAGTTAAAACTAAGTTAGGAAGTTAGAAGACTAGAAAGTTGTGAAATATGATCCTAGGATGGAGTGAGCCAGTTGGAAAGACAGTGAGCAACGAAGAGGTTTGCGGGAAGGTGAAAAAGGAAAAGGCTGTGAATATCATCAAGGCTGGGCAGCAATGGCCATAGTCTCAGCCTTACTATAGAGTCATAGAGTCATACAGCATAGAAACAGGCCCTTTGGCCTAACTTGTTCATGCCTACCAGATTGCCCAAACTGAACTAGTCCCAGCAGCCCGAGTTTGGCCCATAACCCTCCAAACCCTTCCTATCCATGTACCTGTCTGAATGTCTTTTTAAATGTTGTAATTGTACCCAACTCTACCACTCCTCTAGCAGCTTGTTCCATACAGCCACTACTCTCTGTGTGAAAAAGTTACCCCTCAGTTCCCTTTTAAATCTTTCCCCCCTCACCTTAAACCTATGCCCTCTAGTTTGGACTCCTCTACACTGGGAAAAAGACCTTAGCTATTCACCTTATCTATTTTCCTCATGACTTTATAAACCTCAATAAGGTCACCCCCAGCCTCTGACACTCCAGGGAAAAAATCTCAGCCTATCCAAACTCTCATTAGAACTCAAACCCTCCAGTCTCAGTAACATACTTGTGAAGCATTTTTGCACCATTTCCAGTTTCATAACATCCGTCCAATAGCAGGGTGACCAAAATTATACGTAGTGGCCTTACCAATGTCTTGTATGGCCATAACATGACATCCAAGCTCCTGTAGGAGAAAGTGAGGGCTGCAGATGCTGGAGATCAGAGCTGAAAATGTGTTGCTGGAAAAGCGCAGCAGGTCAGGCAGCATCCAAGGAGCAGGAGAATCGAAGTTTCGGGAGTCCTTCCTGAAGAAGGGCTCATGCCCGAAACGTCGATTCTCCTGCTCCTTGGATGATTCAAGCTCCTGAACTCAATGCTTTGACTGATGAAGGCTAGCATGCCAAATGCCTTCTTCCCTATCCTGTCTTTCTGTGATGCCACTTTCAAGCAATATGTACCTGCACCCCTAAGTCTCTCTGTTCAACAACACCCCCCAGGGCTTTGGTTTGTCTTACCAAAAACCAACAGCTCACATTTATCTGCATTAAATTCCGTCTGTCACATCTTGGCCCACTGGTCAAGTTGATCAAGATTCTGTTGTATTCTTAGATACCCTCCTTTACTGTCCACTACACCACCAATTTTGGTGTCATCTCCAAACTTACTAACTATGCCTCCCATCCTCTCATTCAAATCATTTATAAAGAACAAAGAACAAAGAAAATTTTCAGCCCAGGACCAGGCCCTTCGGCCCTCCAAGCCTGAGCCGATCCAAATGTACTGACTAAACCTGTCGGTCAATTCCTAAGCATCTGTATCCCTCTACTCCCCACCTACTCATTTATCCAGATGCATCTTAAATAAATCTACCATGCCTGCCTCGACTACCTCTGCTGGCAACACATTCCAAACGCCCACCACCCTCTGTGTGAAATACTTGCCGCGTGTATCCCCCTAAACTTTCCACCTCTCACCTTGAAAACATAACCTCTCATTATTGAATCCTTCACCCTGGGAAAAAGCTTGTCTCTATCCACCCTTCATGATTTTATAAACCTCAATAAGGTTCCCCCTCAATCTCCTTTTCAACTAATGAAAATAAAGCTAACCTACTCAACCTCTCTTCATAGCGAGCACCTTCCATACCAGGCAACATTCTCGTAAACCTCTCCAAAGCATTCACATCCTTTTGGTAATGTGGCAACCAGAACTGTACACAGTATTCTAAATTCAGCCGAACCAATGTCTTGTTAAATGTTAACATGACTTGCCAACTCTTATACTCAATACCCCGTCCAATGAAGGCAAGCATACTGTATGTCTTCTTGACCACTCTATCCACCTCTGCAGCAACCTTCAGGGTACAATGGACCTGCACTCCCAGATCCCTCTGCCCATCAACTTTTCCCAAGATTCTTCTGTTCATTGTATAATTCGCTCTAGAATTAGTCTTGCCTAAATGCATCACCTCACATTTGTCTAGATTGAAATCCATCTGCCACTTTTCTGCCCAACTCTCCAGTCTCTCTATATTCTCCTGTATTCTCTGACAGTCCCCTATGCTTTCTGATACTCCACCAATCTTTGTGTCATCTGCAAACTTGCTGATCATACCAACAGTGTCCTTTTCCAGATCATTTATGTGTATTACAAACAACAGTGGCCCCAACACTGACACCTGCGGAACACCACTGGTCACCTTTCTCCATTTCGAGAAACTCCCTTCAACTACTACTCTCTGTCTCCTGTTGCTTAACCAGTTCTTTATCTACCTAGCTAGAACACCCTGCACACCATATGACTTCACTTTTTCCATTAGTCTACCATGGGGAACCTTATCAAATGTCTTACTAAGTCCATGTATACGACATCAACAGCCCTTCCTTCATCTATCAACTTGGTCACTTCCTCAAAGAACTCTATTAAGTTGGTAAGGCACGATCTCCCCACCCACCGCCTGCACAAAACCATGTTGCCTATCACTGATAAGCCCATTCCTTTCTAAATATAAATAGATTTTATCCCTCAGTACCTTTTCCAGCAACTTTCCCACCACCGACGTCAGGCTCAATGGCCTGTAGTTACCCAGAATATCCCTACTACCCTTCTTGTACAGGGGGACAACATAAGCAACATGAGCAACCTTCCAGTCCTCCGGCACCTCACCTGTATTTAAGGATGCCACAAAGATATCTGTCAGGGCCCCAGCTATTTCCTCTCTCACCTCCCTCAGCAACCTGGGATAGATCCCATCCGGTCCTGGGGATTTGTCCACCTTAATAACCTCTAGCAAATCTTCCCTACTTATGTCAACGTGATCCAGACTAATCAAACTTCTATCTTTAATCTCAACATTCATCATGTTCCTCTCCTCAGTGAACACTGATGCAAAGTAATCATTCAGAATCTCATCCATTCTCTCAGGTTCAACACACAGCCTTCCTTCGTTATCCTTTAGTGGACCAATCCTTTCTCTAGTTACCCGCTTGCTTCTTATATAAGAATAAAATGCTTTATGATTCTCCTTAATTCTGCTTGCTAAAGCTATTTCATGACCCCTTTTCACCCGCTTGATTCCTCATTTAAGACTTCTCCTACTCTTCCGATATTCTTCCAGAGCCCCTTCTGTTCTTAGCTGCCTAGACCTTATGTATGCTTCCCTTTTCCTCTTGGCTAGTTGTACAATTTCTGCTGTCATCCACGGTTCACGAATCTTGCCCTTCCTATCCTTTGCCTTAAATGGGACATGCCTATCCTGCACTATCTTTAACCTATCTTTGAAAGCCTCCTACATCTCAAATGTGGACTTCCCTTCAAATAGCTGTATCCAATCCACATTTCCAAGCTCCTGCCTAATTTTGATATAATTGGCCTTGGCCCAGTTTAGTACTCTTCCCTTAGGACCGCTCTCTTCTTTATCTACGAGTATTCTAAAATTTACAGAATTGTGCTCACTGTTCCCAAAGAAATCCCCACCACAACTTCTACCACCTGTCCTGTCTCGTTCCCCAGTACCAGGTCCAATATGGCCCCTTTCCTTGTCGGACTATTGACATACTGACTCTAGAAAACTATATAAATGAACACCAGCACTGATCCTTGTGGCACACCACTGGCCATAGGTATCCAGTCTAAACAACAACCCTCTACTGCCACCCTCTGTCTCCTACCATCAAGTCAATTTTATATCCAATTGGCTAGCTTTGGATCCTATGTGATCTAACCTTACTAACCAGTCTACCATGTGGAACCTTGTTAAGGCCTTGCTCAAGTCCATGTCGGCCATGTGTACTGTACTCCTTCATCTATCTTCTTGGTCACGTCTTCAAAAAACTCAATCAATTTGTGAGACAAAGCCATGCTGACTATCCTTAATCAGTCCTTGCCTTTCCAAATGCATGTAGATCCTTATCTCTCAGAATCCCCTCCAATAACTTACCGCTGTCAGGCTCAGTGGTCTATAATTCCCTGGATTTTCCTTGAAGCCATTCTTAAATAATGGCGCTATATTGGCTACCCTTCATTCTTCTGACATGTTACCCATGGCTGTCGATGGTACAAATATCTCTGTGCGGGGCCCTGCAATATCTTCCCTAGTTTTCCACAACATCGTGGGATACACTTGATCATGTCCTGGGGAATTATCTACCTTTATGTATTTTAAGACCTCCAATACTCCTCTGCAGTAATGTTGACTCTTTTCAAGACATCACTATTTACTTCTCTGAGTTGCCCAGCTTTCATGCCTTACTCCATGGTAAATACTGATGAGAAATATTCATTTAGGATCTCATCCATCTCATGTGTCTCCAAACATAGATGACCTCATTGATCTTTCAAGAGCCCTATTCTCTCCCTAGTTATTCTTTTGCCCTTAGTATACTTGTAGAATCTTTTTGAATCCTCTTTAACCTTACCTGCCAAAGCTATCTCATGACTTCTTTTTGCCCTTTTGATTTCCCTCTTAACTATACTCCTCTACTCCCTATAATCCTCAAGGGATTCACTTGATTTCTGTTGTTTGTACCTGACATGTGCCTCCTCCTTTTTCTTGACCAGAGTCTCAATATCTCTAGTTATTCTGTGTTTCCTACTCCTACTAGCCTTTCCCTTCACACTAACAGGAACATGCTGGTCCTGAACTCTCGTTATCTCGCTTTTGAAAGTCTCCCACTTGCTAGACATCCCTTTACCCCTGCCTCCTCCAATTAATTTTACACCATCAAAATTTGCCTTGCCCAATTAGAACTTTCACTTGGAGACCAAGCCTATCCTTTTCCATAACTATTTTAAAACTAATAGAATTATGGTCGCTGGTCCCAAAGTTCTCCCATAATGACACCTCATCCACTTGCCGCCTGCCTTATTGCCCAAGAAGAGGTTGAATTTTGCACCTTCGCTAGTTAGGTCATCTACATGTTGATTAAGAAAATTTTCTTGAACACATTTAATCAATTCCACCTCATCCAGACCCTTAACACTAGGGCAGTCGCAGTCAATAGAGTCATAGAGTTACAGACAACATACAGCACAGAAACAGACCCTTTGGTCTGACTCATCTATGCCAACCAGATATCCTAACCTAATGTAGTCCCATTTGCCAGCACTTGGCCCATATCCCTCTAATCGTTCCTATTCATACACCCATCCAGATGCCTCTTAGATGTTGCAATTGTACCAGCGTCTACCATTCCTCTGGCAGCGCACTCTATACACACACCACCTTCTGTGTGAAAACGTTGCCCCTTAGGTCCCTTTTATATCTTTCCCCTCTCACCTTAAACAAATGCCCTCTACTCCTTCTGGACTCTCCCACCCCAGGGAAAAGACTTTGTCTATTTACCCTATCCATGCCCCTCATGATATGATGAACCTCTATAAGGACACCACTCAGCCTTTAACACTCCAGGGAAAACAGCCCCAGCCCCAGCCTATTCAGCCTCTCCTTATGGCTCAAATCCTCAAACCCTCGCAACATCCTTGTAATTTTTTTCTGAAATCTTGCAAGTTTCACAACATCTTTCTGATAGGAAGGAGACCAGAGTTGCAAACAATATTCTAATAGTGACCTAACCAATGTCCTGTACAGCCGCAACATGACCTCCCAACTCCTGTACTCAATACTCTGACCAATAAAGGAAAGCACACCAAACACCTTCTTCACTATCCTATCTACCTGCGACTCTGCTTTCAAGAAGTTATGAACCTGTACTCCAAGGTGTCTTTGTTCAGCAACACTCCCTAGGACCTTACCATTAAGTGTATAAGTCCTTCTAAAATTTGTTTTCCCAAAATGCAGCATCTCGCACTTATCTAAATTAAACTCCATCTGCCACTTCTCAGTCCATTGGCCCATCTGGTCAAGATCCCAGTGTACTTCTTCGCTGTCCACGACACCTCCAATTTTGGTGTCATCTGCAAGCTTTCTAACTGTACCTCTCATATTCACATCCAAATAATTTATGTAAATGATGAGAAGTAGAGAACCCAGCAATGATCCTTGTGGCACTCCACTGGTCACAGGCCTCCAGTCTGAAAAACAACCTTCCACCACCACCCTCTGTCTTCTACCTTTGAGCCAGTTCTGTATCCAAATGGCTAGTCCTCTCTGTATTCCATGAGATCTAACGTTGCTAATCAGTCTCCCATGGGGGACCTTGTCGAACGCCTTACTGAAGTCCATATAGATCACATCTACTGCTCTGCCCTCATCAATCTTATTTGTTACTTCTTCAAAAAACTCAATGAAGTTTGTGAGACATGATTTCCCACGCACAAAGCCATGCTGACTATCCCTAATCAGTCCTTGCCTATCCAAATACATGTACATCCTGTCCCTCAGGATTCTCACCAACAACTTACCTATCACTGACGTCAGGCTCACTGGCCTACGGTTCCCTGGCTTGTTCTTACCACCCTTCTTAAACAGTGGCACCACCATGTTAGCCAATGTCCAGTCTTCCAGCACCTCACCTGTGACTATCGATGATACAAATATCTCAGCAAGGGGCCCAGCAATCACTTCCCCAGCTACTCACAGAGTTCTAGGGTACACCTGATCCGGTCCTGGGGATTTATCCATTTTTTATGCATTTCAAGACATCCAGCACATCCTGCACTGTAATATGGACATTTTTCAAGATGTCACCATCTATTTCCCTACATTCTATATCTCCCATATCCTTCTCCACAGTCAACACTGATGCAAAATACTCGTTTAGTATCTCCCCCATCTCCTGTGGCTGCACAGAAAAGCTGTCTTGCTGATCTTTGAGGGGCCCTATTCTCTCCCTAGTTATCCTTTTGTCTTTAATGTATTTATAAAAACTCTTTGGATTCTCCTTAACCCTATTTGCCAAAGCTATCTAATTTCCGCTTTTCGCCCTCCTGATTTCCCTCTTAATTATACTCCTACTGCCTTTATACTCTTCTCAGGATTCTTTTGATTTCCCCTGTCTATACCTGACATATGCTTGCTTCTTTCTCTTAACCAAAACCTCAATTTCTTTAGTCATCCAGCATTCCTACACCTACCTGCCTTCCCTTTCACCCTAATAGTGTCTCTGGACTCTCATTATCTCATTTTTGAAGGCTTCCCATTTTCCAGCTGTTTGGAAAGTTAAAACCCCTAACTATTACAACCCTATTATTCTTACAGCTATTTGCAATATCCCTACATAATTACTCCTCAATTTGCTGCTGACTGTTGGGGATCTATAGAACAATCCCATCAAAGTGATCAGCCCCTCCTTGCTTCTCAGTTTCACCCATATAGCTTCACTGGACAATCCCTCAGGAATCTCCTCTCTAAGCACCAAATTCATGTTATCCCTAATCAAAAATGCCATTCCCCCTCATCTCTTGTCACCCCTTCTAGCCTTCCTGTAGCATTTGTATCCCAAAACATGGAGCTGCAGGCTTGTCCCTCCCTGAGCCACGTCTCTGTAGTAGCTATGATGTCCGAGTCTCATGTTCCCATCCACGTCCCGAGTTCATCTGTCTTGCCTGTCAGACCTCTTGCATTGAAATAAAGGCAGTTCAATTCCTCAGTCTTCCTGCCCCAAAAGAGATCCCAAACATCAAAAAATCTGAACCCCTGCCCTCTGTACGACTTCCTCAGCCACACATTCATCTGCCCTATCCTCTTATTCCTACTCTCACTAGTGTGTGGCATTGCCAGTAATGCAGAGATTGCTACCCTTGAGGTCCTGCTTTTGGTGGAGATGACTGAGGTAAGGTTAGACCAAGAGGGAGAGAGGGAATGATGATCTTAATTTGAAAGTGGGAGGCTCCTACAAAGAACCGAAGAAGAAAATGCAAGACTGCTGGACACAGATAAATGAGCAGAGAACCCACCCTGAGGCAGATCACTTTATAATTTATACTTTAACTCAATAGAACTGTCCACAAGAGCATTTTCAGACAAAATTTGAAATCAAGCTTCATGAAGGGGTATCTTTGGATCCATGACCCAAAGCTTAGTCAAAGAGGTTGGTTTTGTGGTAAGTCAGGATGCACCGTCCTGGAGTTTGTCAGTCCAATGGAAGGTTTATCTGTGTGGCCATATCAGGTCACTCCAAGTTAGCAATTCATTTAGGTTCGCTAAACAGCTTATAAAGTTCTCAGAGAAATTACTGAGCTGAGGCAAGGAAGTGCCTTGAGGCACAATGACAAAGTAAAGGTGATAATTGTTTTACTGTGTTGTAAGTACTTCATGAGACTGTCAGTCTGTAGAAGTGATGTTTTGGCACAATCTAATCCTTTTATAAACTTCCTGCTACCCATTACTTTCTGTAATATAACCCATTTCAAATGGAAGGCAACAAACATTGTTTCCTTTTGTGGCTAGAGTGCAGAATCTCCAGTGTTTGGGGTTAAAATTTACCCAGACTTGGAAAGCTTATTACGGCTTGTGTAAGTAGAAAGTGAGGACTGCAGATGCTGGAGATCAGAGCTGAAAATGTGTTGCTGGAAAAGCGCAGCAGGTCAGGCAACATCCAAGGAGCAGGAGAATCGACGTTTCGTGCATGAGCCCTTCTTCAGGATAGATGAGAATGCCCGAAACGTCGATTCTCCTGCTCCTTGGATGCTGCCTGACCTGCTGCGCTTTTCCAGCAACACATTTTCAGCTCTGATCTCCAGCATCTGCAGTCCTCACTTTCTCCTGTTGAATAACAGTAATCACTTAAATGTTTAACACTTGTGGACAAATTTTCTGAAGCCCCCTGAGATATTCCTGATGTGCCATTTCCACTGCAGCTGCCTGTACCCCGCCTGGCATTCCGTTTGGCTGTTTGGTGGGGGCCAGGGGTCCTTGATGGAAGGTGGGAGTCCTCCTCTCTCCCATTGGGTATCTGAGAGGGGGTGCGATGCAAGCAGCTCTGACAACTGTGGTTTTCTTACATCCAGGAGAAAGTGAGGACTGCAGATGCTGGAGATCAGAGACATAATGTGTCATGCTGGAAAAGCACAGCCGGTCAGGCAGAATCCGAGGAGCAGGAGAGTCGACGTTTCGAGCATAAGCTCTGCATCAGGAAAAAAGCTCTTCATGACATTCCTGGTGAAGCGCTTATGCTCAAAATGTCCTGCTCCTCGGATGCTGCCTGACCTGCTGTGCTTTTCCAGCACCATACTTTTTGTCATCTTATATCCAGGTTTCCCTGTAATGTTTGAGGACTGGTTCCGCCCCTCCCCCAGGAAAGTGGCCAGTTCCTGTATTTTCAGCTACACTTCTGAGCCACGCTCCTGATGGCTGGCCGCTGAGTGGGAATGGGATGTGAAAAGTCAGAGAAACCCCGCATGGACCTCATTCTTGACCTGGCCACATGGCCCATCCCCAAAAGCCATGAGTTTCTGGGAGCTCTTTCTGCTGAACTACCTGCCTCTATGACCAGGTCTAACAGGGGAGCATGAAGAATAGACATGGGGCCTTTTGTGATCACTGGGCCCTGAGAAAAGGGCAGAGTGAACACCAGGAATAATATTATGTAGTGTAATGTCTGTGCACATCAGAAAATGTGGAAGTTTTCATTACTTTCCTTTCCATCAATGACATCTGTATTATTCTAAACACATTTAACGAGATTCAATATCACTTTGTCTCTTAAATAATAACCTAAAAATGGACGTTTCGGGCAAAAGCTCTTCATCAAGCTTCCTCATGAAGGGCTTTGGCCCAAAACATTGATTTTCCTGCTCCTCGGATGCTGCCTGACCTGCTGTGCCTTTCCAGCACTACTCTAATCTTGACTTTAACCATCGATGGGTGACAAATGGAGTCTATCGACTCTATTCCCTTTAATATTCAAGAGCTATTGAACTATGGCTTTGTGCTGTGATTTTGCCATGGAGTGGGATGAGGAGGTTGGTCTCACCTCCTTTCCACTGCTCAGGTCAATACCAGGTCCTCCACCTGCTTGCATTCCTTTGAGGCTTTCTAGTGGTTGGGTACAACTTGCTCAGGCCACTTCAGAGGGCGATTAACACTTAACCACACTCTGTGGTCCTTGGAGTCACATGTAGGCCAGACTGGGTAAGGATGGCAGATTTACCATAAGACCACAAGAGCGTAAGACATAGGAGCCCATCGAGTCTGCTCTGCCATTCAATGTGATCATGGCTGATCTCATAATCCTTACTCCATTTTCCTACCTTTTCTCTAAAATCTTTCCTTCCCTCACTGATTAAAAAAGCTGTCTGTCTCAGTCTTAAATATTTTTAATGACCTAACCTTGACAGCCCTCTGTTCCTTCCCTAAAGCATGTTCGTGAACCATGCTTTTACAATTGGCAATGTGTTCATGGTCATCATTAAATTTTTAATTCCAGATATTTTCAGTTCGAGTTCCACCATTTGAAGACAGATCTCCAGAACGTTGCCTGGGTTCTCTGGGTTACTACTAGCCCAGAGACAATATCCTGGCACCATCGCCCCCTCCCTATGTTTTTGTTAGGGAGAGGTTTTACAAAGGTAAAGTTACTAAGACGGAGTTAAGGTACTGATCATTCACGATTTAGCATTGATGGAACAGGTTCGAAGGGCTGAATGGCCCTCTCTTGTTAAGGGCCAGACCTCACCATGGCTGGCCTAGCCCATCAGTAGCTGCAGTCAATTCATAACCTGGGATGTGGTGTTGTGTAAAACTCCAGCAGGATAAAGGCAGATGTCACAGCCATTTCCACTCATGTTTAGATTCCTTACAGTGTGGAAACAGGCCCTTCGGCTAAGTCCACACTGACCCTCCAGAAAGCAACCCACCCAGACCCATTCCCCCTTCACCTAACACTACAGGCAATTTAGCATGGCCAATTCACCTGACCTGCACATCTTTGGACTGTGGGAGGAAACCAGAGCACCCGGAGGAAACCCACACAGACACAGGGAGCAAACCCCACACAGACAGTTGCCTGAGGCGGGAATTAAACCCAGGTCTCTGGCGCTGTGAGGCAGCAGTGCTAACCATTGAGCCACCGTGCTGCCCAACTCTCTAATCTCGACTTTGCATATGAACTTGCAGCAGCAATTAGAGTCCTGGAGCTGCAGCTAATTAAGGTTAATTAATTTGCCTAAATGGCTCGATTTTATCTGATGCTTATCCCCTTTCTCAGTCTCTGCAAACCTGTTGGAGTGATGCATCCCCACCCCAAGAAGTCCATTGTGAATCTCTCAAACCTCCATATTTTTCAGTCACAGATTGTTTCCAATGATGCAACATTCCAAAGACCTGCCAGGTGACTCCTATGTTAACCCTTAATGCCCCTCTGGGCTGTTGAATGGTTAATACTGCAATTATTACATTCATTCACGGAACGTGGGCGTTGCTGCTTGGCCAGCATTTATTACCTATCCCTAATTACCCAGAGGGCAGTTAAGAGTCAACCGCATTGCTGTGGGTCTGGAGTCACATGTAGGCCAGACCAGGTAAGGATGGCAGTTTCCTTCCCTAAAGGACATTAGTGAGCCAGATGGGCTTTTCCAGCAATCCACAAAGGTTAATTCCAGATTTTTATTGAATTCAAATTCCATGGCAGGATTTGAACCCAGGTCCCTAGAACCTTACCTGACTGACCCACCCTCTAAGGCCAATAAGACTGAGGTGCATAGAATACAGAACATAGAACAGTACAGGACCTTCAGCCCATGATGCAGCTTACAAAGCTCATAGGGGCTGATCAATGCTCCACCCAACACATGTATTACTTATGCCACTTTGGATTCCAAAATACAGGCAAACAGTCCAAATGTCTTTTCAATGGTGCAAAAATGGGATAAATCTGTGTTTGTGTTGACGGAGAGTCCAGCTGGGAATCTTTTGAAGAATTCCAGATGTTATTCTGAAACAGACACCGAGAACGCTGGAGAAGCTCAGCAGGTCTGGCAACATCTGCCAAGAGAGAAACAGAGTTAATGTAGCAAACCTAGTGTGATTCTTCTTCAGAACAGAAAGGCGTGGCGAAAATGTTTTTTGTGTATTTTTGATCTGGAACAGGGTTGGACAAAGTCCGAAGTCCTGTGACACCAGGTTATAGTCCAACAGGTTTTTTTGAAATCACAAGTTTTCGGAGCGTTGTGCCCACCTGATTTCACATGATGAAGAAGCGGTGCTCCGAAAACCTTGTGATTTCAAATAAACCAGTTGGATTATAACCTGGTGTCACGTGACTTCATACAGGGTGGCATGGTGGCTCCGTGGTTAGCAGTGGTGTCTCACAGTATCAGGGATCTGGGTTTGATTCCATTTTTGGGTGACCATGTGGGGTTTGCACATTCTCCCTCTGTCTGCGTGGGTTTCCTCTGGGTGTTCCAGTTTCCTCCCACAGGACAAAGATGTGCAGTTTAGGTGGATTGGCCATGTTAGTTTGTCCGTAGTGTTCAGGGATGTACAGGCTAGGTGGAGTGGCCATGGGAAATGCAGGGCTATAGAGTAGGGGTGTGGGTGGGGTTCTCTTCAGAGGGGTGGTATGGGCTAGATGGCCTGCTTCCACACTGTAGAGGTTTTTGGCAGAGATGGAGGAGGAGCAAGGGGGCAGACGGTAGAATCATAAAAATGCCTGCAGTGCAGATAGAGGCCATTTGCCCCATCGAGTCTACACTGACCTCTGAAGAGCATCCCATCCTATCCCCATAACCCCACATTTACCATAGTTAATCCACCAGCTTGCAGATCCTTGGGCAATATGCAGCAATTTAGCATAGTCCTCTTGTTGTGGCCTAACAAAAGTTCTGTACCGCTCCAGCATTGTGTCCCTTATAATCTGTACCATGACTGATAAAGGTAAATATCCTTCATATCTTCTTAACCACCCTATTAACCTGCCCTGCCACTTTCATGGATCTGTTGGCGAATACCTCATGATTCATCTGAGCTTCCTAGTGTCCTCCCTTTCATTGAAAACTCCCTTGTCTTGTTCCTTTTTCCAAAGTGTATCACCTCACATTTATCAGGGTTACGTTCCATCTGGCACTGGTCTGCCTATCTGAGCAAGCCATCCCTACCTTTCCGTAACCCAAGACCTTCTTCCTCAATATTACATACCTCACCAAGCTTTGTGTCATCCACAAACTTACTTATCATCTCCCCTCCACTCGCCAACATTCTCACTTGTATCTATATCATTTATGTACATGGCATTGAGTGATTACCTGGATAGTAAGAGCCAATTCTAAAAGTTTGTTAGTATAGCTGGTAAATAGCACACCAGTTAATATATATTTGCAAATGTTTATTTCATGTAAAGTGGTGAGTCACAAAAATTGCTACGTCTTTGTACTTCCCCTTAGCTGTTTAAGTGGCATTTAAACACGATTGCATTTTCTTTCCATCAATTTATGTGTAGAGTTAAAAGTGATAAAATATTACGGGGCAACAGAGGAAAAACTTAGATGGCAATAAATGATTTTGGAAATGTGCCGCAAGTATAAAAATCTGAAACTGAGGTAGGTCGCTCACCTTGAACAATTTAAAAATATTGCCGTCCCTCAACAGGAGCTGATGAGAAATCAGAGATTGAGCTAGCAGGGCAAAGTTAAAGAACAAAGAAGCATTAAAAGGAAGCAAATTAGACATGCACAACAGACACCACAATCAGACATGTTTTCTAAATGGATAGATCATAATCAATGTAATTTCTTTGCTTCCTGACATTCAAAATAATCTGCAGAAAATATTATTTGCTCATGTTTCCCTTAATTTCCAACTGTGCTGCTTCAATGCCTCATTGTAGAGCCTAACTATTCACATATAAAGTTATTAAACAATAAAGAGAATGATTGGTGGGACAAGTATTTATCTGTCACACAAATACATAACACAATTACAGAATTGCCCATTTATTTTTGTATTCCATTATCTAAAACCCAGAGAAAAGGAAAACTAATGGTGTTTGGATCAAATTCACAGCGTAATTATTTAATTGGGCTTATCTTGATATGTTTCACTTTCTTGGGCTGCACTTGGGCACTTAAGAATGTATATAATCGGTTTGAAATTCCACGTCACTTACATTTATTGCAATTTCAAATTGCTTCATACTGACCATAGGTAATTTCAAGTCATTCAGAAACTTGGAGGATTTGCCCATAAACTTATTAAAGACAATCACAGCATTTCACCTTGCCTGATGCGCACTGCAGGCTGCTGGAAGCTTTTATCATGATTGGTTCATTTCCCTAATAACTTTATGCCATCACAATGTTTCGATGGATTGCTGTATCAGCTGAGGAGGTGGCAATATTTTTAAATTGTTCAAAGTGAGCAACCTACCTCAGTTTCAGATTTTTATACTTGCACATTTCCAAAATCATTTATTGCCATTTACGTTTTTCCTCTGTTACCCTGTAATATTTTATCACATTTAACTCTAAATTGGAAGATAGAAAACACAGTCCTGCTTAAACAGCTAAGGGAAAGTTCAAAGATATGTAGCAATTTTTGTGACTCACCACTTTATATAAAAGAAACATTTGCAAATATATTTCACTCCACATACAATTACTTCACCCACAATAAATTATATTGACGTGGAGCAACAGCTGTTATTTAGAGACATGGCAAACAGTAGAGATATGGTCAGAGCCCATGACAGCAGCGAGATGATTGATCAAGTAATTTTGTATCCAGGAGTGAAAAATATTAATGAAAAGTTGAATTAAATGTCCTGTTCTTCATAGAGCAATGATATAGGAGCTTTAACTTTCACCAAAGCAAGCAGATGGTAAGAAAACAGCTTTACACCTTTTTGCAAAGAAAGCAATGATATGTTTCTGCTTTTCTTAGTCTAGATACATCAGCTTCTGTATTGTACATTCCAACCACAAGTGCAAAGCTTACACAGATACCATGGATAGTACTGAATAATACTGAGTGGATTTGGAGTTAGGAGTTATATACTTGAAATGTCCAACTTTATGAACAAATCTATAATTGAACAAAAATTGACTTATGGTTTCCTTCCTTAAGAACTATCTGTAAGAGGTTTAATATGATGACAGAGAATGGTTGCCTAAAGGTGAAAGAAGGGAGCAGAAGCCAATCTTTATTCAGTTAAGTGAAGCATTAACATGTCTTCTTTGCTATAACTCACTACTAGTGCCAATACGTGTCTCTTTACCTGTTCATATCATTATCTAATGAATGCATCCAACCTGTATACACTTAACTTTAGGTTATACCATTATCAACATAGGGTACTTGTGATGTTGTGGTAGCATCTCTAGCTCTGGGCCACAAGGGCTAGGTTCGACCCCCACTTCCTCCAGAGGAGTTTTTTTTTCTTTTATTCTTTCACAAGATGAGAGCATCACTAACTAGGCCAGCATTTATTGCCCATCCCTAATTGCCCAGAGGGCAGGATGTGAGTTTGCTCAGTGAGCTGGAAGGTTCAGTTTCAGACATTTTGTCACTATACTAGGTAACATCATCAGTGGGTGTCTGGTGAAGTGCTGGTGTTATGACCTGCATTCTATTTATGTGTTTAGGTTTCCTTGGGCTGATGATGTCATTTTCAGTTCTTTTTCTCAGAGGGTGGTAGATGGTGTCCAAATTGATGTGTTTGTTGATAGAGTTCTGGGTGGAATGCCATGCTCCTAGGAATTTTCATGTGTGTCTCTGTTTGGCTTGTCCAAGGATGGATGTGTTGGCCCCGTCAAAGTGGTGTCCTTCCTCATCTGTATGTAAGGATACGAGTGAGAGAGGGTCATGTCGTTTTGTGGCTAGTTGATGTTCATGTATCCTGGTGGCTAGTTGTCTGCCTGTTTGTCTAGTGTAGTGTTTGTTACAGTCCTTGCACGGTATTTTGTAAATGATGTTTGTTTTGCTTGTTGTCTGTACTTGCTGTCCAAGGGCAGTTAACAGTCAACCACATTGTTATGAGTCTGGAGACCAGATCAGGTAAAGGGGACAGTTTCCTTCCCTAAATGGCATTAATGAACCAGATGGGTTTTTCCGACAATCAGCAATGGATTCACAGTCATCACTAGGCTTTTAATTCCAGATTATTATTTTATGTGGAATTCAAATTCCACCATCTTCCCAGTGGGGTTAAAATGGTCTCTGGGTTAACGGTCCACGAGGCCATTGCCTTCCCTTAGGTGTGTCATAAAATGTTTGAACAAGTAGTTTAAAAATATCTGCAATTAACAACCGGGAAGCCCAGGCTTACATCTTGGACCTTATTTTCAGAACTACGGCCTGTAGAGACTTGAGAGTATTCGGTCCCCCTTCTCCATTTGCCATTGCCATGTGTCTGAGCCAGAGATGCACGGTTCCTTTCCATCTATAGGATTTGTATGAGTTTCTCTTGGTAAGTAGAAAGAGAGCCGATTATATTGAATACCCACTATTGCCATCATAAAGGGCACAAGTAAGTTTCCCAGATAATGAATTTTTAGGTGGGGGGGGGGGGGGGGGGGAGGTGTTTGGTGAAAAGCTATGCCAGTGTCCTTCCCTTTTCCCACCTATCACCCCAATCAAGCTGCAATTTTATGAGGATCAGATGAGGCCTAAGTAGCCCTGCTGCCCTTGCCCCAGTATCTGGGCAACTTCTGCCTGGCCACTATGTTCAGTAAACAGGCACAGGATACAGGTAAGAAGCCCAAAGAACTGCACATGGTCTCAATCTGAAACAAAAAATAGAAACTGCTGGAAAAGCTCAGCAGGTCTGACAGCACCTTGTGGAGAGAAAACAGAGTTAAGGTTCTGGGTCCAGTGACCCTTCCTCAGAACCGGATACAGGTAACCCCAGCAAGGTGACCCTGCTTAGGTCTCAGTTGGGAAGTGGGTACAGGAGTGGTGGTCCTCTCCCAGAAGGGCTGCCTTTGCAGTCTGCTGGGATGCAAGGTCTCCCCATCCATCCAGTCCGGCTTGCTCTCCACTGGGACTGGATGGAAGGGGAGGCCTTGCATCCCATCAGAATGCATCTCTCCTGGTGGCACTGCTGAGATGAGAATGCTCTGACCCTGCAGTCAGATTGGCCGGTAGCTTTCTCTACATCCAGTTAATGTTCCCTAACGTATTAAATGGCAGCGAAGTCTCCATCACTGATGGGTAAGGAAACCCTGCCTTGTGAAAATGCCTGCCAATCCCTGGTGCCAATGATGGATATTGGGCATCCAAAAAGCTGTTACGATATACCATGGAAAGCGTTTACTGCTTCTTCTCTGTTCAGACTGTGATGGTTAACAGAAGCAATCCGGGCTTGTGAAGGGGACTGCGTTACTATGTGTACATTTTTATTAGGCTTGGGGTTGTAAAATATAAGAAAAAGTTCCACTCAAGGACATCAGTGACAAAGGAGCAAAATAAATATCTTGCTTTATTGCCTTTCACAGTCTCAGAGCATTTTATAGTCAGTGAAATATTTCTGAAGTGTAGTCAGTGGAAATAACAATTGAAAAGAGGTGCTAAACAGGTCACTGCATTGCCATCTTTAGAGACAATCATACAAAGTCATAGAGACTCCCTTATAGTGTAATTTGGAGGATCCTGTGGTGAAATGGTGCACTTCCTGATCTAGAATGAGTAGTTTTGGGCACTTTGAGATGAGAGGGACATTGAAGACCCTGAACAAGTAGTTTAAAAATATCTGCAATTAACAACCGGGAGGCCCAGGCTTACACCTTGGACCTTATTTTCAGAACTACGGCCTGTAGAGACTTGAGAGTATTCGGTCCCCCTTCTGAACATCCCTCTCTATGTTTGCATTGCCTTCCCCATTTGCAAACGCTTTCTCATTATGATGGCTTCTCATGTAATGACAAGAAGAGACACACGAAGGACCATAAAAGTTATTGCCACTTGCCACAGACCGAGGATAGTATTTCAATGAAAAGTTAGGGCTAAGTGCATCTTGCTGAGACGCTGAATCAATCTCTATGGATGAGACATGTCTTTGAAATTCGAACTAGTCATGCACTTATATCAATAACAATCAGAATCAGAAATCAATGCTGCTGTTTTGTTCTGTACTTTTCAAACACGATACAGCAAAATTAATATGCAACACTTTATTACCTTCCTCTCTTGTAACTTCATCCATTGAGTTGATTTCAATTGATTCCCTCACTGCCTTCTCCTTATAAATTCTGGACTGCCTGATTAGCTCGACACAATTCCAGATTGAAACCAGATTGTTCATGATTTTAGCCACCTAACCCCTCAAATTCCTGGCCTAAACCTATCTCTCTCTCTCTTTTTTTCATTGAAGTGCTTCCCCAAACTTACCTTGTCCCTGTTGCTATCCTAAACCTAAATCTCCTCCTTGGGCTGAGTGCCAAGTTCAAACTGGTGCCTCCTGTGCGGTGTCGAGAGTGTGTTGCTGGAAAAGCACAGCAGGTCAGGCCTCATTCCTGGTGAAGGGCTCCGGCCCGAAACATCGATTCTCCTTCTCCTCGGATGCTGCCTGACCTGCTGCGCTTTTCCAGCACCACACTCTCGACTCTGATCTCCAACATCTGCAGACCTCACTTTCTGCCTCCTGTGCAGCGCTGAGTGGTGTTCTGCAGTAAAGAGGGTGTTACAAATGCAGGTGTTGGTGGTAGCCTCCCCCAACGAAGGTCTTGTTTAGGGAAATGACTTGACCTCATGTATAACTGAATCTAAAAAACACCAGGGTGGTAGAAATCGATCAAATGTTTCAAAGCTGCTGTCATCCTGACCTGTGGAAGCTGGGGCTTCAATGCTGCCTTTGAAGTGTGCTGGCAGCTTTTGTTGCATTGCTGCACAGGCAGGAAAACATCTCTTGGCTTGGAGTAGGCTGTTAAATGGCTCAGTGGCTAGTGCTGCTGCCTCACAGCGCCAGGGACCCGGATTTGATTCTAGCCTCAGGTGACTGTGTGTGGTTTGCATATTCTCCCCGTGTCTATGTGCGCTTTCTCCAGGTGCTCTGGTTTCCTCCCACAGTCCAGAGTTGTGCAGGTTAGATGGGTTGGCTGTGCTCGTGTGCCCAGGGATTGGATAGGGGGTCACTTTGGTGAGATAATGTGGACTTGATGGGCCAAATGGCCTGCTTACATACAGTAGGGATTCTATGAATGGATTAAACAGTATCTCAGGGCCCCTCACATACCCTTTTCATGTTCATTCACATAACACCTACCTGGATGCTCACAGCACCCCTGCACTGCCTTTTTCCATTTTGCCCCCTCAGCCAGAGTTTAAAGGCTCATAGTACTCTAGCTTGAGGGGCTGAATGGCCTACCCCTGCTACTATTTCTTATGGTCTTATATACTACCTTGCTGTTTGACTTTGACCCAAAGCCTGGCAGCTTGCCATGTTTGTTCACAGTCAGCAGTCACAGGGGCTGAACGCATTGGTGGTTGTACATTGCTACGTCAATCTCACACCAGCACCATGTACACAGTCACTACATGTGCTGCGAGCAATTGGCCCTGACTCAAGGTTTTAGGAAACCAATGTCCACAGAGGCACCCGCCAGTCAGGGGGCCCTGGCACAGTGAGTAAAGCCAACCTCTGAGATCAGTTCATGGGCTTTGCCCAACCATCTCTGAGTATCCTCAGAGATGGGGTGGGGGACGATGGGAGACCTCTATATGTGTTTCATCTTTTGGCTGGGTACCTCCTGGCACTGCCCTGTTTCCCCCTTTGAGGAACAGACACCAGAGTAGGGTCAGTGCCCTTTACTGCCTTGCCATTGGGGGCCAGTGACTATAGTAATGGAATGCAGGTGCACTTGTATATCCAGTAGTTACTTAGAATGCTGGACCTGGTTCCCCATGGCAGCTGCCAAGCTGTCTACGGAGACAGCAGCATGCCCTCCGATGGTATTGCTGCAGTGCTGCCATTGTGCTAGAGTGCTATGTAAGTGTTAGGCTGTAGTGACTATTGACTCCTGCAAACCTGCAGCTGCCCCTGCATCTGGCAGTGCATGTATATGGATGGCCAAGGGCTCAGGGTTGACTCCTGCCTTAGGCTGAGCCGGAGTCTTGTCTCTGGCAGTCCCTCTGAGTGCCAGAAACCTGGGTTGTTTCTCTGTTGACTGGCTGTGGAGACCTGTTTTGTATCTTGTCACTGTGTTCAAACCTCTCTCCAGGGTCTCGCCCTCTCCCTGACTTCCCTCGAGATTTCTGCACTCCACTAATTTTCGCCTCTCAAGCTTCTGTGAATTGACTTGCTCCATGCAAGGTGGATGTGCCTTAATGTCTGAATGCTCTAAACTCTGTGCTTTACCTCTTTACACCTCTCCGTCTCCCTCTCTCTCTCGCTCTCTCTCTCACACACACACACTCTCTCTGTCTGTCTGTCTCTCTCTGTCTCTCTTTCTCTCCTTTTCATCCTTTTGGACACTCCTCCAAACATTCTAACTTTAACCAAGCATTTGGTCAAATGTTGCTTTATAACGTGTCTGTGACACGCCTTGGAATGTTAAAGATGCTACATAAATGCAAGTTATTGTTGGGAATCTGAACATGAAGAGATGAACTGCCGTGAGTTTTTCTCCTTATTGTCTGAAGTAAGTTAGGCCGAAAATCTGCACAAACCCAGGGAAATCAGACAGAAAAATGGACTTTCTTCCAGAGAAATAGGCAGTGCAACATTGTGTCTGACTGGGCAGGTCAGAAATCACAACAGTGACAGTGCATTGAAACGGCTGTGGAGGCATTTAAAATTCAGTCAATATCTTTCCACAAGCTAGAAGGTGCTCCTCCGACCTGAAGCAGCAAAGAGATAGGAATGTTACACTGAGCCCAGTGAGGAATGTTACACTGAGCTCCTCAATCCTCCTCAAGACCTACTCATGAAGAATAATCACTTGGGCCAGACACAAGGCATGTGCACCTTACTCCTGTCAGGGAACCAGTAGGGTGGGGGAAATTATGGGTGGCACAGTGGCACAGTGGTTAGCACTGCTGCCTCACAGTGCCGGAGACCCGGGTTCAATTCCCACCTCAGGCGACTCTCTGTGTGGATTTTGCACATTCTCCCCGTGTCTATGTGGGTTTCCTCCGGGTGCTCTGGCTTCCTCCCACAGTCCAAAAATGTGCAGGTTAGGTGAATTGGCCATGCTAAATTGCCCGTAGTGTTAGGTGTAGGGGAATGGGTCTGGGTGGGTTGCTCTTCGGAGGGTCAGTATGGACTTGTTGGGCCGAAGGGTCTGTTTCCACACTGTAAGTAATCTAATCTAATTATAGAGCCAGTTTTAAAATAGAGACAGCCAGAGGAGACTCTTTGTTTGGAATGTGTGTCAGTGTGTGGATGTTGGCCCTGATTCATTCAGATAAATGACTCTTCCAACTGTTTTATAGCTTTAACTTCTCCTCTGTAATGTGCCTCCAGAATTCTGCTCCTTTGCAAACTTGATTCGCAAAAAAAAACATTTTTTTAATTGCAAAAATATACTTTATTCATAAAATTATTTTGATATCGATACAATTGGTCATGCCATTCTTATGACACTTTGCATTTCTCTACATACAGAGATCGTAATTAATCATTCGTTTATACAAGTCTGTACATTGACCATCCAGATATTTAGCTGAGGTGTCAGCAGGGCCCAATTTCTGAGTGGGCCCCCTGTTCTTCTTAGGCAGGCAGACCTTACACGGTATTCTAGTAAAGCACGTAAACGATGCCCATCTCATCAGTGCTCAACTTGTGGCAAAAGAGAAGACATTCTGTGACTAGACGCTGAACATATCACAGTTAGCTACACTGAACCACAATCCCTCACACTTAATGTCCCTGTGATTTTTATAGTTTTGCAGGATTTGCGCATTAATTTCCCATTAATCTCACACATAGAACATTAGGTTTAGTAATTAGCAGCCGCTTAATGCTGCTACAATTGTTAATTACTTGCAATCAATGTTTCTGGATTAGAAAGTGACCAATTGCACATGTAAAGTCTCACTTCAGTACAAGTGAAATCACGTGGATGCAGGGGATCTGAATCAGGGTCAGAACAGACCCGAAATGTTGACTCTGTTTCCCTGTCTGCCAGACCTGCTGAGTTTCTCTGACACTTTCTGTTTTTATTTTATCCCTTTACAAGCTGTGAATTGTTTCTTGAAGAATTTAAAAACTACATAATGTTAATTGTATTTTACGGGGCAATTGGCTAAGTGTTCATTTTTGATGAGTTTCGAGGATGGCTCTTCTCAGGGAGATTACTTTCCAAAACTTACCTCATTACCAATGCCCAATGCTCCTATGGTGCCCCTGCCCTTCACCAGAGGTGGACGTACGTGCCACTCCTGAGAGGTACTGGTGGATGAGGTGGTGTTGGGGAGGCTCAGCCCTGTCCCTGGCAGAGGAGACCGTACCACCTGACACTGCCAGCCTGGCCTGGGGTTGCTACCTGTGTCAGTGCTGAGAAATGCCCAGTGATGTAAGAAAGACCTCAACAATCTTCCCTGTTCTGCCAGGGTAAGGCCACCATCTTCTCTCTACTGCTCATCCTTGTTCCATCTCCACTACCGTAACCACCTCCCACCAAGGCTTTTGCTCTGCCGTTCTCATAATTGTACGCAAAATCATCCATCATGCGCTCCCAGAGTGGTGTTTCCTGTTGCAAAGTATGCAGAATCTAGGCTCTATTAGATGATAGTGGAAGACAGAAAGTATTGGTAGCATAGTCACTAGCGCGTTAAAGCCATATGTAATATGAGCGGCACGGTGGCTCAGTGGTTAGCACTGCTGCCCCACAGCACCAGGGACCCGGGTTCAATTCCCACCTCGGACAACTGTCTGTATGGAATGTGCACATTCTCCCTGTGTCTGCGTGGGTTTCCTTTGGGTGCACCGGTTTCCTCCCACAGTCCAAAGATATGTAGGTTAGGTGAATTGGCCATGGGAAATTACCCGTAGTGTTAGGAGTATTAGTCAGGGGTGAATGTAGGGGAATTGGTCTGGGTGGGTTACTCTTCGGAGGGTCGGTGTGGACTTGTTAGGCCGAAGGGCCTGTTTCCACACTGTAGGGAATCTAATAAAAAATAAAATAAAATAAATCAGGTGGTCTGATTGGTAGGTTTGCAGATTATGCCAAAGTTGGTGGAGTTGCAGATAGTGAGGAGGACTGTCAAAGGATACAGCCGGATATCGATAGATCGCAGATTTGGGCAGAGAAATGGCAGATGGAGTTTAATCCGGACAAATGCAAGGTGATGTACTTTGGAAGATCAAATTCAAGTGCGAATTATACAAGAAACGACAGAACCTTTAGGGGCATTGTGGGATCTGGTCAGAGGGTGCAGTGAAGATGTTGCCTGGTCTGGACTGTTTTAGGTTTGAGGAGAGGTTGGATAAACTCGGTTGTTTTCACTGGACAGACAGAGGCTCAGAGGTGACCAGAAGGAGGTCTGCAAAAATATGAGATTCATAGATAGGGTGGATAATTAGAGGCCTTTTTTCCCAGGAATGGTCAACTACAAGAAGCAACAGATTCAAAGCGAGAGGGGGAAAGTGTAGGGGAGAAATGCAGGGAAAACTTTTCACACAGAGGGTGTAGAATGCACTGCCAGTGGAGGTGGTGGAACTCGGCAAGTTAGCAATGTTTAAGGTATATCTTGATTGACACATGAAGTGGAGGTAAACAAAGGGGTAGAAACTGCGCATGGACAGTAAGTAGTGGGTCTAAATGAGGATTAGGAGTCGGTGCAGGTTAGGTGGGCCAAAGGGCCTGTTCCTGTGCTGTATTGAATTGAATTGTCTGATTTGAAGCACAAATTTAAATTTAAGATATGCTTATACAATCTAGAGGTAAAGATGCAGGGGGTAAAATTCGACATATAAGAACTGTTCATAAAAGCCAATAAATGTACCCTGTATGTTATAAGGTTCAGCGGAGGATTTCATGAGGTAACGGCCACTTTCTGGTCAATGTAGTGTGGAGTCAAAGGTCATTTGGCCACTCACCTTGTCACTTGGTACCCAGATGTGATTGAATGTCAATTGTGGAGGGAGAGGAGACGACCAAACAAAGGGTCTGCCCCTGACATCTGGGAACGGAGCTGGTGTTAAAGAAAAGCATTCCTAAATGGAATTATTAAGCTGCTGGTGCTACAGGCAGGAGGAGGCTCTACATCAGCTCACTAAAAGAAGAATTTGTTTCTTTCTGTTTTACATTGGATTAAGGTCGCAGGGACCTGAAGAGATTCTGCTATTGAGAGGACCTGGGCCCTCAATACCAGCAGTAGCCCATCCCATTTAAGAACGCTAAGACCTGAAATACAGTGATATTGCATGGGATCGATTTTTTTTGACAGCTTTTAAGCTTTTTGTGAGCGATGCCTGGATTTGACTTGGAGTTTTAAAAGTCTACTTTAAAGGTAAGGACTTTTCAGTGTTAAAGGCGTCTCACGGATACAGAACAAATGCCCATACTATGGGGAGAATATTAGCCCCCTCTTTAAAATTTCCCCCTCTTCTGCTTTCTCCACCTTATTTCAATCTTTGCTCCTTTCCACCTGGCTTCTAGCTGTTCATTTGTAGCACGGCTTCAACAATTTCTCTTTTTTTTTGAGTATTCTTATTCTCAAACCCAATTGCTGTTAACCTTTGTTCTCACACTATTTCCCCAGTCAAATCTTCTCCACTTCCCTTCTTCCTTTCCCTTCTCTCTTAATCTTCTCTTCTCTTGATGAATTCTTCCCTGTTCTCGTAAGACTGAATTGAGTATCGTCTGCCTTCCTGTCATTTTGGATATCCTTGCGTATTCCTCTACTGTTGCTGTGTTAATAGGTTTTGACAGTAATGATGTTGCCTCTCAGCAATCACTTGAATATTACAATCCGGTGATACTGAAATGAAGAAGGTTGTTAATGTTCTGCAGTCGCAGAGAATTTTCTAATTGGCACAACCTTCGTTTTAGAAACATAGCCCATTGAACAGTACAGCACAGGAACAGGCCCTTCGGCCCAGCATGGTTGCGCTGACCATGATGTCATTCAAAACTAATCCCATTTTAAAAGTCTTAGCCTTATGTTCAATTTCCGCAATCGACTCCTTTTCTCTGTAATCAGTCAGAGAGTCATAGAAATGTACAGCACAGAAACTGACCCTTCACTCCAACTTGCCCATGCCAACCAGATATCCTAATTTAATCTAGTCCCATTTGCCAGCATTTGATCCATATCCCTCCAAACCCTTCCTATTCATATACCCATCCAGATACCTTATGAATGTTGTAATTATACCAGCCTTCACCATTCCTCTGGCAGCTCATTCCATACACGTATCACCCGCTGTGTGAAATATTTGCTCCTTAGGTTCCTTTTAAATCTTTCCCCTCTCACCCTCAACCCCATGCCCTCTAGTTTTGGACTTCCTTAACCTGGGGGAAAAGACCTTGACTGTTCACCTTATCCATGCCCCTCATGATTTTATAAACCTCAATAAGATCGTGAGATAAAAACAAGGACTGCAGATGCTGGAAACCAGATTCTAGATTAGAGTGGTGCTGGAAAAGCACAGCAGGTCAGGCAGCATCCGAGGAGCAGGAAAATCAACGTTTCGGGCAAAAGCCCTTCATCAGGAATGAAGGCAGGGAGTCTCCAGGCTGGAGAGATAAATGGGAGGGGGGTGTGGGGCTGGGGAGAAGGTAGCCAAGAGTACATTAGGTGGATGGAAGTGGAGATGAAGGTGATAGATCAGAGATGAGGGTGGAGTGGATAGGTGGGAAGGAAGATAGGCAGGTAGGACAGGTCATCAGGATGGTGCTGAGCTGGAAGAATGAAACTGGGGTAAGGTGGGGGCAGGGGAAATGAGGAAATTGGTGAAGTCCACATTGATGCCCTGGGGTTGAAGTGTTCCGAGGCAGAAGATGAGGCGTTTTTCCTCCAGGCTTCGGGTGGTGAGGGAGCGGCGGTGAAGGAGGCCCAGGACCTGCAGGTCCACGGCTGAGTGGGAGGGGGAGTTGAAATGTTGGGTCACGGGGCGGTGGGGTTGATTGGTGCGTTCCCTAAAGTGCTCTGCAAGAAGGCATCCAGTCTCCCCAATGTAGAGGAGCCCGCATCGGGAGCAACTGATACAATAAATGATATTAGTGGATGTGCAGGTAAAACTTTGATGGATGTGAAAGGCTCCTTTAGGGCTTTGGATGGAGGTGAGGGAGGAGGTGTGGGCACAGGTTTTACAGTTCCTGTGGTGGCAGGGGAAAGTGCCAGGACGGGAGGGTGGGTTGTTGGGAGGTGTAGACCTGACCAGGTAGCCACGGAGGGAACGGTCTTTGCGGAAGGCGGAAAGGGGTGGGGAGGGAAATATATCCCTGGTGGTGGGGTCTGTTTGGAGGTGGCGGAAATGGTGGAGGATGATGCAGTTTATGCGAAGGTTGATAGGGTGGAAGGTGAGGACCGGGGGGTTCTGTCCTTGTTGCAGTTGGACGGGTGGGGTTTGAGGGCAGAGGTGCAGGATATGAATGATATGCGTTGGAGGGCATCTTCAACCACGTGGGAGGGGAAATTGCGGTCTTTAAAGAAGGAGGCCATCTGGTGTGTTGTTCTGTGGTGGAACTGGTCCTCCTGGGAGCAGATCCGGCCGAGCCGGAGGAATTGGGAATGCGGGATACCATTTTTTTCAGGCGGTAGGGTGGGAAGAGGTGTAATCCAGGTAGCTGTGAGAGTCGGTGGGTTTGTAAAAAATGTCAGTGTCAAGTCGTTCATCATTAATGGAGATGGAGATGTCCAGGAAGGGAAGGGAGGTGTCAGAGATGGTCCAGGTGAGATTAAGGTCAGGGTGGAATGTGTTGGTGAAGTTGATGAACTGCTCAACCTCCTCGCGGGAACACGAGGTGGCGCCAATGCAGTCATCAATGTAACGGAGGAAGAGGTGGGGAGTGGTGCTGGTGTAACTACGGAAGATGGACTGTTCTATGCAGCCAACAAAGAAACAGGCATAGCTGGGACCCACACGGGTACCCATGGCTACCCCTTTGGTCTGGAGGAAGTGGGAGAATTCGAAGGAGAAATTGTTAAGGGTGAGGACCAGTTCAGCCAAACGAATGAGTGGAAGAGTACTGGTGGGATGCTGGGAGAGGAAGAAACGGAGGGCTTTGAGGCCTTGGTTATGGCGGATGGAGGTGTTCATGGTGAAGATGAGGCGTTGGGGGCCGGGGAAACGGAAGCCTTGGAGGAGGTGGAGAGTGTGGGTGGTGTCTTGAACGTATGTGGCCCATGGCCCAACATTTCAACTCCCCCTCCCACTCTGCTGAGGACATGCAGGTCCTGGGCCTCCTCTACCACCACTCCCTTACCACCCGATGCCTGGATGAAGAACACGTCATCTTCTGTCTCGGAACACTTCGACCCCAGGGCATCAATGTGAAAAGCCACCCTCCCCCCCCACTTATCTCTCCACCCTGGAGGCTCCTTGCCTCCATTCCTGATGAAGGGCTTTTGCCCGAAACATCGATTTTTCCTGCTCCTCGGATGCTGCCTGACCTGCTGTGCTTTTCCAGCACCACTCTAATCTAGAGCATTTCAGCGATGAAGAGAGGCTGGATAAGCTCGGGTTGCTTTGTCTGGAGCAGAGAAGCTCGAGGGGAGACCACCAGTTATGAGAGGCAAGGATAGAGTGGATAGAAAGCAGCCATTCCTCTTACTTGAAGGGTCAATGACAAGGGGAACCACTTTAAGGTGAAAGTCAGGAAGTTTAATGGGGATTTTAGGAAAAGCATTGAGGCAGGAAGCCTCACAACATTTACAAAGTACTTAGATGAGCTGTTAAAATGTCATAACATTCAAGGCTCCCGGGCAGGTTCTAATGCGGATTTAGTGCGGCTTTGGCAGTACAGACTTGGTGGGCCAAAGGATCTCTCAGTGCTGTCTGCTATGATTCTGTGATTCATTGAAATGGGGTGAACCCCTGGTTTAATAATAAGGTTGGAGATATGTCACGAGGTTACAGGTTGTGGCTGAAGGCTGTTGCTGTTGCTTTAAAACCTTCTGATTTTACTTTCTAGCCATCAATTTCATGCTCAGTCGCAACTCTTTTTCCTTAATGAAACAGAAAATGCTGGAGAAACTCAGCAGGTCTGGCCATGTTTGATGAGAGAGAGAGAGAGAGAGACAGAGTTAATGTTTTGAATCTGACATGACTCTTGTTCAGAACTGAAGGGGGCTGGGAAAATAATGTTTTTTTACTCTGTTGACAACAGGGAAGGAGGAGCAAATAGAACAGATGTGAGGGTGCACAGAGCCAAAAGTGATGCTAATGATAGTCGAGGAGAGATGTAGATGAAGAATTAGTGTTAAAGGTCAGGGTTAATAACAGAAAATACGTTAGCTCTATTGAGAGCTAATTCATTCAAACAAGACACTGAGAGATGTGTAATCAAAATGGGCAATTGTGTAACGTTGTTGGATTAGTGGTGCTGGAAGAGCACAGCAGTTCAGGCAGCATCATTGTGTAACGTTGTATGAACTTGATGTTAACTCCTGAAGGATGTACTGTATGTAAACAGGAATTCATAGAATCCCTACAGCAAGGAAACAGACTATCCAATCCACACTAACTCACCCAGACCAACACCCTATAATGCTGCATTTCTTATTGCTGATCCACCTAGCCTGCACATCCCTGGCAATGGCCAAACCACCCTAACTTATACATCTTTGGACTGAGGGAGAAAACCCACTCAGACAGGGGGAGAGCGTGCAAACTTCACACAGACAGTCACCTGAGGCTGGAATTGAACCAGGGTCCCTTGCGATATGAGACAGCAGTGCTAACCACTGTGCCAAGGTGACATTCCTCCACTGTGTGGGTGTGCTTCACTGGAACACTGCAGCTGGCTTAGGATGAAAGCATTCGCATAGGATGGGAGGGCTGATTCCTCACTAATCCTGACCAATCTCATTTCAGGGGACACGTGGGTACTTTCTCCCATCGGATGGCCTCGTGACTTTTTATTCCTGGGGGTGGATTCACCCGCCGTAATTTTGAGTCTTGGCATGGTCTTGTTATACAACACCTTTACCCCTGCAGGGGATTGCTGCATCCTCAGCCGCCTGCTGCCCTTAAGTATTCAGGAGAAAGGCACTTTGGGGTTAAACAGGACAATTCCTGGGTGATTCAAACACACGCTCAGAGCAGCATTGACAATGCTGGGTGGGCATTCAAGTGCAAACCAATTACGTTAGGTTGCAGAGGAATGCCACTTGTACTGAGATGGACAATTCTAATTGGAAACTAATTGAGTTAAGTAGGACGAACGAAGGTCATCCCTACAAGCGCATTTAAAGGAATCAATTAGCTTGAAGTAGCAATCGGCTGAGGTGAGGCTGTGCTTTTCCTGTATATTGGGCTGTGAAATCCATCTGTTTCTTCTCAAAGTCACAAAAATAAGAAAGTTCTTCAGCATTTTGCCACTGTGCGCTGAAAGGAATGTTGTCCTTCATTGCTAGAGGGATGGAGTTTAAAAACAGAGATGTTATTCTGCAGCTATATTGGGTGCTGGTGAGGGCACACCTGGAGTACTGTGTACAGTTTTGGTCTCCTTACTTGAGAAAGAATGTACTGGCACTGGAGGGGGTGCAGAGGAGGCTCACTGGGTTGGTTCTGGAGTTGAGGGGTTTGGCTTATGAGGAGAGATTGAGTAGACTAGGATTATATTCATTGGGTGTTAGAAGAATGAGGGGGGGATCTTATAGAAACAAAGAAAATTATGGAGGGAAGAGATAAGATAGAAGCAGGGAGGTTGTTTCCACTGGCAGCTGAAGCTGGAACTAGGGGGTACAGCCTCAGAATAAGGGGGAGCAGATTTCAGACTGAGTTGAGGAGGAACTTCTTCACCCAGGGGGTTGTGAATCTGTGGAATTCCCTGCCCAGTGAAGCAGTTGAGGCTACCTCACTGAATGTTTTTAAGGCAAAAATAGGTAGAATTTGGAAAGGTAAAGGAATTAGGGGATTCAGTGAGCGGGTGGGTAAGTGGAGCTGAGTCCACAAAAAGAGCAGCCATGGTCCTATTGAATGGCGGAGTGGGCTCAATGGGCCAGATGGTCAACCCCTGCTATTATTTATGTTGTTATGCTGGATTTCTGAACTGCCAGAAATTAATGGGTTGCTTGAGAGGAAAGACAACAACTCTCTGTTTTTGACTGTTTATTTGTAACGTGTCAAACTATACATTGTTGTGTGGGAACCACCAAATTACGGAGACGCAATAAATTCCTCACTGTAGACATTTTCTAATCAATCTGTTCAGAGATACTATTACAGATCCCCCCGGAGTAGTGGGACTTGAACCCAGATCGCCTAGCTCAGAGGTGGAAACACTACCACTACCCGAGTTCTTCTGTGTAGAGTCCTAGGCCCAACCATCTTTGGCTGCTTCATTAATGACCTTGCCTCCATCATAAGGTCGGAAATGGGGATGTTTGCCAATGGTTGCACAGTGTTCAGCACCATTTGCGAGTCCTCAGATGCTGAAGCAGTCGGTGTTCAAATGCAGCACAACCCGGACAATATGCAGGCTTGGGCTGATAGATGGCAAGTAACATTTACATCACAGTGGTACCAGGCAATGTCCATCTCCAGCAAGACAGTATCTAATCATCTCCTCTTGATCTTAAAAAATGTTACCAATACTTTTGCCATGATTACATCCATTGACCAGCAACAGAACTAGGCCAGCCAAATAACTATAATGGCCACAAGATCATGTCAGATGTTGGAAATTCATCAGTGAGTAACTCACCTCCTCAATGCCTATCCAGCATCCACAAGACACAAATGCAGAAAGCAACTATTGAAATAACAATCTTCTATTTGTATTGCAGTTTAGTCCAAAGCACTGCCCATCCAATGCAATATAGTCACTGGATTTATAAAGACACATTTCACAACCACTGCATCTCAAAGTGCTTTACTGCCATTGAAGTACCTTTGAAGTGTAGCTGTGGTGTAGGGAACATGGAAGCCAAACAGTGCCCAGCAAGATCTCACAAACTGCACTGTGGTAATGACTCGAGACCCTGCTTTTTCAATGCTGATTTGAGGGATGAACATTGGCCAGAATACTAGGAACCAGTTATGGCAGATGTTTGAGCCTGACTGTATAAGAAATGTGGCTGGTGTTGTGATTTATGATGAACAAGTCATTCAGGAATAGAGTTGTACAGCACGGAAACAGATCCTTTGGCCCAACTTGTCCATGCTGACCAGATATTCTACATTAAGCTCGTCCCACTCTGTGCAGCTGTATTGTTTAATTTGGATGATAGGATCTGTCTGCCCCCTCAGGTGGATGTTCAAGGTCCCATGTCACTACTTTGGAGAAATGCAGGGGAGTTGTTCCTCGCTGTTTCTGCTAATGTGGAAAACCAACCAAGCTGTCACATTGCTCACTCAGTGCTCCACATTGTCACAGAAACACACACCACTGTCATTTTGTCCAAGAGAACTTCCCTTCAACAAATTCCACTCCTCTTCCTTGAGCTTTGCATCCAAAGAGACCATATTAAGTGCTTTGTAGCGACTCCATGAATGCGGACCCGCAGGAACAAGCTGCCAGTGGTGTCAGATGGCACGTGTGGTACTGCCAAGTCCTATCCCTCTGTAGATTTCCAGTAACAGGTGTGGACATTTACACTGAGCACTACTCCTCCCTTAATCCTTGCTGTAGGGTATACAGTACAGTCCTAACCTTCCTGCCTTACCTCACTCCAATTCTGAAGTAATTCTGCTTCATCAAACATTACCTTTTCTCTACCAGTTGCTTAACTGCGTTTGGCTACTCAATGGGATATTAGTCACTGGATTAGGAATTAGCCCCAGTCCTGCAGATAGAACATTGTCATTGCTGCCTGTGGATCTTCCCTGTTACCAAAAATTCCCATAGGGGCTAAAGCTACAGCTAGGAGCTTTTGCTATTTACATTACTAACCTGAACATTGTTGTTGGGGACAGTCAGTGTCTTTAAAGATTATAAAATAACTCGTGCTCGTGTCAAGATTGTAAAAGGGTACAGTCTTCCACAAGAACACTTCAATGCAGCCAGGGGAATTGGTGAAACAATGCGATGTACTATTTAATTCAGACAACTGCAGTAAATGCATTATAAGTGCACGTACTCACCATTAGTCATAGTTTACAGAGAACTAACTGGTCAGAATTTGGGTAGGACAGTGAAAGAGTGAGGTACCTGAGTACAGGGCACTCAATACAGACAGGCCATTGCCAGTGCAAGCACAGTATTGTATAAAATCCAAAAGAGCAGCAGATACTGTAAATCAAGGACAAAAACAGAAATTGCTGGAAAAGCTCAGCAGGTCTGGCAGCATCTGTGGAGAAAAATCAGAGTTAATGTTTTGGATTAAATTACCCTTCCTCAGAACTGATCGTAGCTATGGAAATGTTGGTTTAATCTAATTTCTCTCCACAGATGTTGCCAGACTTGCTGAGCTTTTCCAGCAATTTCTATTTTTGGCTCAAGCACAATATTATGTTGTATTAATGAAACAACTTGCGACAAATCAAGGCCACTATACAGTCTTTCTGCATTGCCTCGGTTAGGCTGCCCCTGGAATAAACCACCCAGTGTAGATCCTCTCAAAACTTGTAAAGTAGTATTGGAAAAGGTTCAAAAAACAGTGATGCAAACATATAGATAGCCACAGACGTGTTGTTAAAGAACTTGATCAATTTATTTTAGAGCAGTTTAGAGGTGACCTGATTGAAATTTATGGAATAATAAAAGGACTTGACAGCTGAGATGGATTGATAGATTATTTTACTTTGATGAATTGAGGTAGGTCAGTATTTAAGCTGCTGAAGGGTTGAAGTGCAACAGTTTTGATGGAATTTTCTGTCCCCTGCAGCATACGGGACTCTTAGAATAAGTTGCTAGCTCATACTGTGTGTGCTGAGGCGCCCTAGATTGGTTCTTGCCTTGAGCAGTGATCTTATTATGGAGTTAATGAGTGGTCCAAATGATGAGAGATGGTAGAGTTCTGAGGTACAGAGGGATCTGGGTGTCCTAGTGCGTGAACTGCTTGTGGTTAGTATGCACGTAGAGCAAGTAATCAGGAAAGTCGATAAAATGGGATAATTTCTCATAAGGGGAATTGAGAAATAACATAGGGAGAAAGTGAGGACTGCAGATGCTGGAGATCAGAGCTGAAAATGTGTTGCTGGAAAAGCGCAGCAGGTCAGGCAGCATCCAAATAACATAGGGAGGCCATCATACACTTATACAGGGGAACTGGTGAAACCATTTCTGCAGTACTATACACAACACTGGTCCTTATTTAAGAAAGGATGTAAATATGTCAGGTGCAGTTCAGATAAAGTTTACTGGACTAACATCTGAAGTGGGAGGATTGTCTTATGAGGAAAGGTTGGACAGACTAGGCTTATATTCAATGGACTCTAGAGGAATAAGAGATGTCTTGAATGAAACAAAGAGTGGGGATAAAAGGGTCCTTCTCAGGATGCAAGTGATGTTCCATAAGGCTCAGTGTTGGGACCATAACTTTTCACTTTATACATTAATGATCTAGGTGAAGGAACTGAGGGCATTCTGGCTACATTTGCAGATGATACAAAGATAGGTAGAGGGTTAGGTAACATTGAGGAGGTGAGGATTTGGAAAGGAGAGTGGGCAAAGATGTGGTAAATGTGAGAAAGTGTGAGGTCATGCACTTTGGTCGGAAGAATAAAGGCAAGGACTATTTTCTAAATGGGGAGAAAATTCAGAAGTCTGAAGTGCAAAGGGAGACCTAGTCCATGTTTCTCTCAAGATAATCTTGCAGGTTGAGTTGATAGTTAGGAAGGCAAATGCAATGTTGTCATTCATCTCGAGAGGACTTGAATATAAAAGCAGGGATGTACCTCTGAGGCTCTAGCCAGACCACATTTGGAATATTGTGCACAGTTTTGGGCCCCATATCTCAGGAAGGATGTACTGGCCCCAGAGCAGATCCAGAGAAGGTTCACGAGAATGGTCCGTGGAATGAAAAGCAACATATGAGGAACGTTTGAGGACTCTGCGTTGATACTCGATAGATTACATGATTTAGATTAGATTACATTACATTACAGTGTGGAAACAGGCCCTTCGGCCCAACAAGTCCACACCGACCCGCCGAAGCGCAACCCACCCATACCCCTACATTTACCCCTTACTTAACACTACAGGCAATTTAGCATGGCCAATTCACCTGGACTGTGGGAGGAAACCGGAGCACCCGGAGGAAACCCACGCACTGCCTTAGAGTAAAGGGCAAATGTTTTAGAAGGGAGATAAGGAGAAACTTCTTCAGCCAAGAGTGGGGAATCTATGGAATTCATTGCCACAGAAGGCTGTGGAGGCCAGGTCATTGAGTGTATTTAAGACAGAGATTGCCAAGAGGATCAAAAGTTATTGGAGAAAACAGGAGAATGGGATTGAGAAACCCATCAGCCATGATAGAATGGCAGAGAAGACTCGATGGGCTGGATGGCCTAATTTCTGCTTCTATGTCTTATGGTCTTATAGGGTCTGCATCCACCACTTCCTTTGGCAGTTCATATGAAACACTGTCTGCGTAAAAAACATTGTCCCTCATGTATTCTTTAAACTTTTCTCCTTCCACCTTAAAAATATGCCCCCTAGTCTTGAAATCCTCCACTCTCAGGAAAAGGCATCTTATCTATACCCCTCAATTTAAAAAAAACCCTATAAATCATAAACCTCTGCAACATATAACTGATATTCAGTTTTATCATTAAAACCAAATATTGTGACTCCAACTTTTCCTGTGTTAGATCCTGATTGTTCATTGTTGTGTTGTGAGACTCCTGGGATTTTAAACACCGGACTTCTCCATAACCTTGTGTGGTTTCTTCTGATTCCAGCCAGTCAGCCACCACCTTCACTGACCTTCTGTTAGCATTCGGGAGTGCGGATGCTTTATCTGGTTTCCAGCTATGCAAAAAGTGAGGGTTAGCCTTTTCTTTTGCTGCACGGAGTGGGTTTTCAAATGGATGGCTTTTGCGCAGGTCGTGTGAAGTGCAGAAGCAGTTTGGAGTTTTCTGGTCTGTGGCTATGGTGGGGCAGTCAGAGTGTGAGGCCATTGTGGGATAGTCAGAGTGTGAGGCAATTGTGGGATAGTCAGAGTGTGAGGCCATTGTGGGACAGTCAGAGTGTGAGGCCATTGTGGGATAGTCAGAGTGTGAGGCCATTGTGGAGCAGTCAGAGTGTGAGGCCATTGTGGGATAGTCAGAGTGTGAGGCCATTGTGGGATAGTCAGAGTGTGAAGCCATTGTGGAGCAGTCAGAGTGTGAGGCCATTGTGGAGCAGTCAGAGTGTGAGGCCATTGTGGGACAGTCAGAGTGTGAGGCCATTGTGGGACAGTCAGAGTGTGAGGCCATTGTGGAGCAGTCAGAGTGTGAGGCCATTGTGGAGCAGTCAGAGTGTGAGGCCATTGTGGGACAGTCAGAGTGTGAGGCCATTGTGGGACAGTCAGAGTGTGAGGCCATTGTGGAGCAGTCAGAGTGTGAGGCCATTGTGGGACAGTCAGAGTGTGAGGCCATTGTGGGATAGTCAGAGTGTGAGGCCATTGTGGAGCAGTCAGAGTGTGAGGCCATTGTGGGATAGTCAGAGTGTGAGGCCATTGTGGGATAGTCAGAGTGTGAAGCCATTGTGGAGCAGTCAGAGTGTGAGGCCATTGTGGAGCAGTCAGAGTGTGAGGCCATTGTGGAGCGGTCAGAGTGTGAGGCCATTGTGGGATAGTCAGAGTGTGAGGCCATTGTGGGATAGTCAGGGTGTGAGGCCATTGTGGGACAGTCAGAGTGTGAGGCCATTGTGGGACAGTCAGAGTGTGAGGCCATTGTGGGATAGTCAGAGTGTGAGGCCATTGTGGGACAGTCAGAGTGTGAGGCCATTGTGGGATAGTCAGAGTGTGAGGCCATTGTGGGACAGTCAGGGTGTGAGGCCATTGTGGGACAGTCAGAGTGTGAGGCCATTGTGGGATAGTCAGGGTGTGAGGCCATTGTGGGACAGTCAGAGTGTGAGGCCATTGTGGGACAGTCAGAGTGTGAGGCCATTGTGGGACAGTCAGAGTGTGAGGCCATTGTGGGATAGTCAGAGTGTGAGGCCATTGTGGGACAGTCAGAGTGTGAGGCCATTGTGGGATAGTCAGAGTGTGAGGCCATTGTGGGATAGTCAGAGTGTGAGGCCATTGTGGAGCAGTCAGAGTGTGAGGCCATTGTGGGATAGTCAGAGTGTGAGGCCATTGTGGAGCAGTCAGAGTGTGAGGCCATTGTGGAGCAGTCAGAGTGTGAGGCCATTGTGGAGCAGTCAGAGTGTGAGGCCATTGTGGAGCGGTCAGAGTGTGAGGCCATTGTGGGATAGTCAGAGTGTGAGGCCATTGTGGAGCAGTCAGAGTGTGAGGCCATTGTGGGATAGTCAGAGTGTGAGGCCATTGTGGGATAGTCAGAGTGTGAGGCCATTGTGGAGCAGTCAGAGTGTGAGGCCATTGTGGGATAGTCAGAGTGTGAGGCCATTGTGGGACAGTCAGAGTGTGAGGCCATTGTGGGACAGTCAGAGTGTGAGGCCATTGTGGGATAGTCAGAGTGTGAGGCCATTGTGGGACAGTCAGAGTGTGAGGCCATTGTGGAGCAGTCAGAGTGTGAGGCCATTGTGGGATAGTCAGAGTGTGAGGCCATTGTGGGACAGTCAGAGTGTGAGGCCATTGTGGGATAGTCAGAGTGTGAGGCCATTGTGGGACAGTCAGAGTGTGAGGCCATTGTGGGATAGTCAGAGTGTGAGGCCATTGTGGGACAGTCAGAGTGTGAGGCCATTGTGGGATAGTCAGAGTGTGAGGCCATTGTGGGACAGTCAGAGTGTGAGGCCATTGTGGGACAGTCAGAGTGTGAGGCCATTGTGGAGCAGTCAGATTGTGAGGCCATTGTGGGATAGTCAGGGTGTGAGGCCATTGTGGGAGAGTCAGAGTGTGAGGCCATTGTGGGACAGTCAGAGTGTGAGGCCATTGTGGGACAGTCAGAGTGTGAGGCCATTGTGGGATAGTCAGAGTGTGAGGCCATTGTGGGATAGTCAGAGTGTGAGGCCATTGTGGGACAGTCAGAGTGTGAGGCCATTGTGGAGCAGTCAGAGTGTGAGGCCATTGTGGAGCAGTCAGAGTGTGAGGCCATTGTGGGACAGTCAGAGTGTGAGGCCATTGTGGGACAGTCAGAGTGTGAGGCCATTGTGGGATAGTCAGAGTGTGAGGCCATTGTAGAGCAGTCAGAGTGTGAGGCCATTGTGGGACAGTCAGAGTGTGACAGACAGACAGACAGCCATTTGGCCCATTGAGTCTGTTGGTATTTCCACAGGCATGGATCGAATTGTCCACCAACTGAGTGACTTGTCAAGCCATTTCAAAAGGTAGTTAAGAGTCAGCCATGTTGCTCTAGAGCTGGAATCCCAGAGGGTAAGGTTGGCAGATTTGCTTCCCACATGAACTGGATGGGTCTTTACAACAATTAATGATAGTTTCATGGTCACCATCACTGAGACTTCCAGATTTATTAATTGAAGTGAAATTCCTCCTTGTTGCATTATCCTGGGATTCTAAGGATTGATCTTGTGATATTGCATTAAAACACTGTCTCCCCCAACTGATTAAACTGGCTAGGCCAATGCCAAGGATAAGAGAACCTAATTGATGTAGGTCTGGAGTCACTTAGGGGCCAGGCTGGGTCAGATCAGGTGATGCCTTTCCTGTAAAACGCATTATCGAATTAGTATGAGAATTCAATAACATTGTACACAATCTCTTCGTCTGTTGGGATTTGATTCTCATTTCCTGGTTCATTAGTTTGAGCATCCTGGACATAAGAAAAATATGCATTTATTTAGCACCTGTCATGATCCCAGGCTGCTCCCGAGATGCTTTGCTGCCAGTAAAGTTCTATTACAGGGTAGTTCCTGTGGTAATTATTACATCGCTTGTCCAGCATCCCGTATTGGTTGAGCACGAATTGCCCTGAGTTAAATATTGAGAAAGTCCAAGCCATTGTCCTTGGTTCCGGCCTCATACTCTGTTCCCTGCCCATTATTTCCATCCTTCTCGCTGACAACAGACTGATTTTGACCCAGGCTGATGCTGACCACGCCAATACCAAGATCACCCAATTTCAACTTGATAACATCTCCCAACTACGACCCATCCTCAGCCTATCTGCTGGTCAAACCTTTCATTTATTGTTTTTGTGACTTCTACTAGGCTACGCCAATGTGTTGTTGGCCAGTATCCCATTTCTTGCCTGCTATAAATTTCTGTTGGTTATACTGTAACACTCATCAGCCCCTGCACTTGCTGACTCACACGGCTGCCTGGCCTGACAATATCTGTATTTTAAAATTCCCACCTTTCAAAAGAACAAAAGAACAAAACAGAAGTGCAACACAGGAACAGGCCCTTTGGCCCTCCAAGCCGATGCTGAACATCATGCCCTAACTAAACTAAAAAACAAACCTTCTGCTCTTATTCGGTCTGTATCCCTCTAATCCCTCCCCATTCATGTAACCACCCAGATGCCTCTTCAATGTCACCAATGGGCCTGGTTCCACCACCTCTCCTGGCAATGTGTTCCAGGCTCCTACCACTCTCTGTATGAAAATCCTCCCTCACACACCTCCCTTAAATTCCACCCCCCCCCCCCCCCCCACCCTGCCCACCTCACCTTGAACTTGTGTCATCTTGTAAGTGAAACTTCAACCCTGGGGAAAAGCCTCTGACTATCCCGTGAAAACAGTCCTAGTCTTGTTAACCTTTCCTCATGGCCAATGCCCTTGGAACCAGACAACATCCTGATGAACCTTCTCTGCACTCTCTCCTCCCCTCTTCCAACTCTGTGACCTCCCCAAGTCCGATCATCTGATATATCTGTCATCTTGACAATTCCTAGCTTTAATGGGCAACTTTTTGGTGGTTATTTGTTTTAACTTCCGTGGTCCCAAGCCTTAGAAAGCTCCCTGGCCTTGGAAACAATTATTTGACTCTGCTATTAGTCATCTGTTCTGACCCCTCCTTATGAATCACAGAATTATTCCAGTGTGGAAGCAGGCCATTCAGCCCATCAAGTCCACACCGACCCTCTGAAGAGCGTCCCACCCAGACACCCCCCACCCCCACCTCCGCACCACATTCCTGCCACCCTGCATTTCCCATGGCTAACCCACCCTTACCTGCACATCTTTGGACTGCGAGAGGAATCTGGAGCACCCAGAGGAAACCCATACAGACACAGGGAGAACATATAAACTCCACGCAGACAGTCGCCCGAGGGTGGAATTGAACCCGAGTCCCTGCCAGCATGGCTAACCGCTGAGCCACCACACCTCCCAAGGTGTCTACACTTTTATTAATTATGCCCATTGAATACTTTGAGGCTCTTTGCTTCATCGGAATTACTGTGTCCATGTTGTTACTGTCACAAAGGAAATGCAGAAGCCAATCAGTGCATCGTAGAGTTCCCAGAAACAGAAAAATTATAACTTTCTGATTCAGAAGCAAGAATGCTTTTCCAAAACATTTGCAAATCCAAAGGATTGTTTGGAGGAAAGGCTGAGGCACTTGGGGTTGTTTTCATTGGAGAAAAGAAGGTTTAGGGGTGACTTAATAGAGGTGTACAAGATGATTAGGGGTTTAGATAGGGTCGACAGTGAGAATCTTTTTCCACGTATGGAGTCAGCTATTACAAGGGGGCATAGCTTTAAATTAAGGGGGGGTAGGTATAGGACAGATGTTAGGGGTAGGTTCTTTACTCAGCGAGTCGTGAGTTCATGGAATGCGCTGCCAGTAGCAGTGGTGGACTCTCCTTCATTATGGGCATTTAAACGTGCATTGGATAGGCATATGGAGTGTAGGTTAGGTGGGCTTGGATCGGTGCAACATTGAGGGCCAAAGGGCCTGTACTGCGCTGTATTCTTCTATGTTCTATGTTCTATGTTCCATTGAGTTGCTACCTCACTGTCCCACTGTCGGTTGTTTAGGATTCAGGAGAACCTCTTTTGGTGTCACATTATACCTGACTTCAGGCTCCTCCAATTGTATTTTTCTCTTGTTCAGCTTCAGGCTTAGCTGGGTCAAGCAGCCTCAGTAGATTCGGATTGTGGTCAGCAACAGCTCCTTCCATTGTGTCTCCCCATCTAGAAACTGGAAAATTATCCACGACAACTTCCACTCCAGGAACAGCTTGGCTGAGTTGATATTCTTCTGGCGTGGTGGACGAGGTAGACTGTTAACGTCTAACCAACTCTCAAAGACTGTCCAGAATGTCGTCAGAAATCTGCTGCTTTTACCCAGCATCACATGCCAATGGCCACACTTTGCATTTATGATGGTAAAGATGTCTTTGCCTTTGCAAGTTGTGGCAACATTCCTTCGGTCACTGGCAAAGGGAAGCGAATCCTCTTCAGGGTTTTATTTGGCTCCTCTGAGACAACGCATACTCTCTGGCTTTCCAGGCCATTTCACTGCTACCCTGCTGCTAATCCATTCAGTAGGAGTAAGCACTTCCTTGGTTACTCCCTTCTTTTTCAGTTCTTCTATCCTATCTTTCAGGCTGGCTTTCGATCATATGATACAGGGAGAGAGTGAGGACTGCAGATGTTGGAGATTAGAGTTGAGAGTGAGGTGCTGGAAAAGCACAGCAGGTCAGGCAGCATCCGAGGAGCAGGAGAGCCAATGTGTCGGCCATAAGCCCTTCATCAGGGATGTGGTGGGGGTGACGGGGGCTGAGAGATAAATAGGAGGAGGGTGGGGCTGGGGGGAAGGTAGCTGGGAAGGCGATAGATGGATGCAGGTGGGGGGGTGATGGTGATAGCTCAGAATGGAGGGTGGAGCAAATAGGTGGGAATGATGATGGACAGGTATGACAGTTTAAGAGGCCAGTGCCAAGTTAGAATCATAGAGTCATAGAGATTTACAGCTTGGAAACAGACCCTTCGGTCCAACCTGTGCCTGCTGACCAGATATCCCAACCCAATCTATGAGGTGAGGGGGAGGGAAGATGAGGAAACTGGTGAAATCGACATTGATCCCATATAATTGGAGAGTCCCAAGGCAGAGGATGAGACTTTTGTCCTCAAGGCATTGGGCAGCTAGGGTTTGACGGTGGAGGAGGCCCAGGGCCTGCATGTTCTTGGCTGGGTGGGAGGGGAGGTGGGGTTGTTTGGGGTGTGAGTCCCAGAGATGTTCTCTGAAACATTCTGTGAGTTGGCGTCCTGTCTCCTCAGTGTAGAGGAGACCACATCGAGAGCAACCACCACAGTAGATGAGGTGTTTGGAGGTGCAGGAAAATCTCTGCTGGATGTGGAAGGATCCTTTCGAGCCTTGGACGGAGGTGAGGGGGCAGGAGTGGGCATAGGTTTTGTACCACTTGTGGTAGCAAGGGAAGGTGCCAGCCGTGGAGGGTGGATTGGTGTTGGGCGTGGATCTAACAAGGAAGTCACAGAGGGAATGGTCTCTGCAGAATGTTGATAGGGGTGGGGAGGGAAATATATCTGTGGTGGTGGAGTCTGACTGTGGGTGGCAGAAATGGCAGAGGACGATGCATTGTATCGGAGATTGGTGGGGTGGAAGGTGAGGACTTGGGGGGGGGGGGGGGGGGTTCTGTCCTTGTTGCAGTTGGAGGGATGGGGTTTAGGGGCAGAGGTGCTGGAACTGGAGGAGATGTGCAGAATTAGGAGCAGAATTAGGCCATTCAGCCCATCAGGTTTACTCCACCTTTCAATCATAACGGATATGTTTCTCAACCCCATTCTACTGTCTTCTTCCATATCCCCTCACTAATCAAGAACCTATCTATCTCTGTCTTAAATATGCTTTAGCCTCCAGAGGCCTCTGCAGCAATTCGTTCCATAGTTTAACCATTCGCTGGCTGAAGAAAGTTCTCCTCACTTTCGTTCTAATGGACCATCCCTTCACTCTGAGGCTGTGTCCTCATGTCCTAATGTCTCCTGCTAGTGGAAACATCTTCTTCATGTCCACTCTATCCAGGCCTCTCAGTATTCTGCAATTTTCATTCAGATTCCCCTTCGTCCTCCTAATCACTTTGAATACAGACCAGTGTCCTCAACTGCTTCTCATATGTCAAGCCCTTCAGCCCCAGGATCATTTTTGAAAACCTTCTCTGGATACCCTCCAAGCCCTTACTTGGAAACATAGAACATAGAAAATAGGAGCAGGAGTAGGCCGTTTGGCCCATCATGTCCTCTCCAGCATTCAACATGATCATGATCGACGTTCCAACTCTTTCTCCTTCTCTCTCTGCATACCCCTCAGAACCTTCAGTCTCCAGAAATCTATCTGTTCCTTCCTGAAGGAAATCAGTGCCTTGGCATCCTCCATTGTAGACTTCCAACGTGAAGACATTTCTCCTCATCTCAGTTCTAATGGCCTCCAATGTATCCTGAGAATGTAAGCCTTTCCCTGGACCCCATTCAGGAGTAACAGCATTTCCATACCTGGTCTGTCCAGTTTTGTCTAAATTTTATATGGTTTACTGAGATCCCTTGTCATTCTTCTCAACTTGATTGAACACAAACTCACTTGACCCAATTGCTCCTTATACAACAGAGCTGTCATTAAAGGAATCAGGCTGGGGAACCTTCAGGGACCTCCTCCTATGCTTTGTGAAATGTTTGCTACATCTTCATGCTTGCTTTCAGTGACTGATGTGCAATGACACCTTGTACGTCAATAGTTCCTGACCTTTCACCATTTAAATAATACTCTGCCATTCTGATTTCCCTGCCTGAGTCTACAACTCCACACTTAGCCACATTATGCTGCATTTCCCCTTGATCACTCACTCAACTTGTCAAAATTGCCTTCAGGCCTGTCTGTACCTCTTCACCATTTACAATCCCAGTTAGTTTGTGTCATAGAACCATAGAGATATACAGCACAGAAACAGATCCTTTAGTCCAAATCATCCATGTCGACCAGATATCCTAAATTAATCTCGTCCCATTTGCCAGCATTTGACCCATATCCCTCTAGACCCCTTCCTATTCATGTACCCAACCAGATGCCTTTTAAATGTTGCAATTGTACCAGCCTCCACCACTTCCTCTGGCAGCTCATTCCATACACGTACCACCCTCTGCGTGAAAAAGTTGTCCCTTAGGTCTCTTTCAAATCTTTCCCCTCTCACCTTAAACTTACGCCCTTTACTTTTGGAATCCCTGAGAGAACTGGGAAAAAGACTTGTCTATTTACCCTATCCATGCCCCCTCACGGTTTTATAAACCTCCATAAGGTCACCCCTCCGCTCCAGGGAAAACATTGGAAAGATAGCATTTGATTTCCTCATTCAACCCTAGGAGCTACTGATATGCACCCCTTAGTGTTCAGCTAAACTTTTAATTAGTTTACTAGCATATGCATTTTCTACTGTGCGCAGTCCATTGGAGAATGTGTGATTTGCCATTATTATTGATTGGACTTTCTAATGTTAATATTACAATAAACTGTAACTTTGTGGAACAGATTACTGGCATGGGTGGGAGAACATGAAACCTTAATGAGCTTTGTAAACTGAAAGCAAGAGTCAACAAATGGGACCACAATATTGTTCTTTGTTTATTCTTTTGTGAGATGTGAGTGTTGTTGGGAAGGCTATCATTTATCCTCCATCTTTAGGAACTGAGTGCTTTTCTAGGGCCATTTCAGAAGGCACTTAAGCTGCAACCACATTGCTGTCGATCTGGAAGGGTTTATGCTTCGGATAGACTGGGTAACGACAATAGATTTCCTGATGAAAAGGAAGGGCATTACTGAGCCAGATGGGTTATTTTGACAGTTTTGAGCTTGCCACCACTGAGACTAATTCCCAATTTCTAATCCATTAATGGCACTTAAATTCCACTCCCACCCCTTGGTATTTGTTGTCCATCCTTAGGAACACTTGGAAGTTTCCAGTTTTACGTCCACTTCATTAGCCTGTGCCTCTCGATTACTGACCAAGGACCATCCAAATTTTAAAGTTCTAATCCCTTTTCAAGAACTCATTCCTCCCTATCATTGTGACATTCACCAGCTCACACTGCTCCAAGATATCCATACTCCTCTAATTCCTTTCCTACATCCTAATTTTAATTTGAATTATCCCACCATTCACCCTCACCCCTCGGCCCCAGACTCTGGAATTCCCATCATACACCTCTTCGACTCTCTCCCTCACTTTTCCTCTTTCAAGATATAATTTAAACTCTACCTCTTTGACCCAGCTTTTAGTCACTTGACCTAATAACTCCTTAATAATCTCAGACCTCCTGTAGCTCGTTGTCACGTTTTTGTGAGGAACCTTGGGATGTTTGATTGTGTTAAAGGTGCTACGTAAATATAAGTTGTTGGTGTTGTATGTGAGGTTTGTGCAGGTGAGGAACTTGGGACCAGGAGCTGGAGAGGATGTCCCCAAACCAAGGGACATATTGCAACAAGGAACAGACATTGAAAACCAGAGGAGAGGAAAGTGAGGCAAAAGATATGTTGAAAATGTTAATGATTTGGTTTCCTCGTCCTTTGATTGTAGTGAAACTGGTTACTGGCAGGCTTTTTGAGTACATGTATTATTCACGCTGGTCATGTTTTCATCAAACCACGAGTGCTTTTGTGATTGCTCATATTTCAGAATGCTTTGACCACCGGCACCTTCCAGTTGGGCACCAGTACTTAAGGTATACAGTAACATTTGAATTATCTGGCTCTGACCATAAAGAGGAGGCAAGGATAAACCCAGAGTGTTGATTGACACAGTGCTGCTTGTGGTAATAATTGGAATCTAATGAAAGCATGCAACTCACACAGGCTTATAGTCTTTCCACTTACCGCTCTTTTCATTATAAACACTGAGGGGAAAATGATCAAAGATTCTGATTGGTAGTGTGTCAGATAACACAAGTTTTATTAGAAAGAGCTGCCTCTAATTGTGACCTTGTGAGGCCTGCAATGGATTTACAATGGGAGCAGGGGTCACAACCATCTGCACCAACCATTCAGAAGAAGGGAGTTAAAATCCTACTTTGGCTGTTTGAGAGTTTTGTTTCATATATCTTTTTGAATTCTGGAGATAAATGGCTGGCATCTGTAAAAGTGGCTGTCGGATTATTCACTAATGTCTTGCTGTCATGATTTAGCTTTGGCGACATCACATGTTGAGTACTTTTTCTTATTATTTCATGGGATGTGCGTATTGCTGACTGGGTCAGTACTTACTGCCCGTCCCTAATTGCCCTTGAATGTGGGGACTTGCTCGGCCATTTCAGAAGGCAATCGATAGCAGATTTCCTTGCTTAAGGGCCCAATGGGTTGATACAACTTTTGATGATAATTGCCGTGGTCACCAAGACTGAGACTACCTTCTATTCCATCTTTAAGAAGTGAATTGAACTTCCAGCAGTCACTGTGGTGAGATTTGAATGTATGTCCCCCTAGACCTACAGCTTGCATCAGCCCAAGGGATGTTACCACGATTCTCCATATCCAGTGCATAGCTTTGGTTCTATACTTTGTCTGAGTGTCAGGATGAGTGGTGTGGGAGATTACAGTCTTCCAAACACTCCAAAAAGGTTCTGTAACATTGTCTCGTTACTTTTGTTGCTGTCAGTCTGTAGCTCTTCATTTTGTAAACAGAGCCTTGATTCAAAACTCAAATTGTCATTTCTCTTGACGTTGCAAAACGCAATTTGGCTTGTCCAATCCATTTTCAAATTTCAGTGTTGCTAACAATATGAGCGACATTGGCGAAAGTGAGTACTGCAGATGCTGGAGATTAGAGTCGAGAGTGGGATTCAATGGGGGTTCACTAAATTGATCCTTGGGATGTGAAAGTTTTCACATGAGAAACATATTGAGCAGAATGGACTCACATTTTACAGAGTTTTAATGAATGATCTTATTGAAGTGTATGAAATTCGTAGAGGGTTTTACATGAGGGTACATGCTAGAAGGCTCCTTATCTCGGACTAGGGACCATTGCTTCAGAGTAAAGGGGTCAGACATATAGGATGGAAATGAAGAGAAATGAGGTGGGGATTGTAGTGTCCTAGGTTCAACTGCCCTCAGCTGCTTCATCAATGATCTTCTGGCCGTCATTAGGTCAGAAGGGTGTTTTCCTGAGATTGGGGAGTTCAAAACTAGGGGCATATTTTTACGGTGAGAGGAGAAAGATTTTAAAAGGACATGATGAGCAACTTTTTTACTCAGAGAGTGGTTCGAGTTTGGGATAAAATGTCAGAGGAAGCGATGGATGCAGGTACAGTTACAATGGTTAAAAGACATTTGCATAGGTTTATGAATAGGAAAGGTTTGGAGGAATATGGGCCAAGCGCAGGTGGGTGGGATTAGTTTAGTTTGCAAACACGGTCAGTGTGGACTAGATGTACTGAAGGGTCTATCTCCATGCTGTATGACTTTACGACTCTTTAATGGGGATGTTTGCTGATGATTGCAGAATGTTCAGCATCATTCGCGACTCCTCAGAAACTGTAGCAGTTCATGTGCGAATGCAACAAAATCTGCACAGCATCGAGGCTTGGACTGATCGATGGCAAGTAACATGTGTGCCACAAATCTGCCAGGCAATGACCATCTCTAACAAAAGGGAATTCAACCTTGATCCCATCATATCCATGACATTACTGTCACTGAATCTATCACTATAAACAGCCAGAGGGTTATCTTTGACAAGAAACTGAACTGGACCAGCCATGTAAATACTATGGCAGGCTAAAAACTGGAAGGTCTGAGATAAATAATTCACCTCCTGACTCTCCAGAGGCCTTTCCACCAAGGCACAAGTCAGGAGTGTGATGGAATACTCTTCACTGGCCTGGACAAGTACACCTCCAAAACGACTCAAGAAGCTTGACACCATCCAGGAGAAAGAAGCTCCCTTGATTGGCACCACATCTATCACCGTCAGCATTCAGTCCCTTCACTGCTGAATCTCAGTAGCAGCAACTACATGATGCACTTCAGAAATTCACCAAAGATCCTCAGACCACATCTTCCAAACCTACGACCACTTCCATCTAAATGGACAAGGGCAGCAGATACATGGGAACACCACCACCTTCAAGTTCCCCTCCAGCCACTCACCATCCTGACTTGGAAATATATCACTGTTCCCTTAGTGTTGCAAGTTGAAACTTCCTAACAGCAAGTACCCATACCCCCAAACACCACAGCAGTTCAAAAAAGTGACACATTAGCATCTTATCCTGGGCAGTTGGGGATGGACAATCTCGTAAATGCTTCACATTGTTTACTTTTCCCTGTGTGTGTCAGTGAGTTTCTCAGTCATTGAGTGTGGAGGGTAATTATTGCACAGCCCTGCTGTCACAGTTGGTACCTTAATGCTGAGTGCAAACACCACTGTGTGTAGTCTGACAGTAACTCACTTTACATAACACTTTTGCAAAATTGCTGTGCAGGTTGCTATTTACTGGAAATGATAACGTTAAAAAAAAATTAGATGAAAATACAGCCAGAAGTTTAAACAGAGAGTTAAAATGGGGACTGGGTTAAATCTTTATGTTCAGATTCAATCATTCCAATTCCACTTCACTGAAAGTCTAGACTCCCTGTTTGTGTGTAAGGGAAATGGGAATAACTGATGACCAGAGAATTAGTTGAAGGTTGTAAAATTATCTGAATATTGGGACAATTATTAATCACTTGAGTGTTGCTTCATTGGTTTCTGAGATCATCTTAATACTTTGATTAGATTATAGCTTTGCAATCACTCCCAAATATCCATTATTCTATATTTAATTTACTGCTGATTGATAGCATTTACCATCATAAGTAGTGTATAGGTTACAGGAATCAAAAGTGTAACATAGTTTAACTGCAGTGCTAGACATGTTATCATTCATGGCTCTGGCTTGAGCTTAATGCACATGTTTGGGCAGAACAATATCGACATGGATAATGCAGAGCAGAAGTCAGAAGACCTTGGTGAGGTCAGCACTCATAATGGACGCTGCTTCTAATATACAGCTTAACTGCAATTCAACAATTTTGCAGCGGCAAATGTCTCGGGACGACATGATTGCAAAGGGATTGTGAAGCAATCAAAATACTCATGTTTATAAATGGATATGTAGTGTGTACCTAGCTGAAGTCACCAACCCTGAGTTCTATGTGAGAGGGTCTGGGACTGTGCATACCATCCCATTGAATGTTTTAGCCTCCTGAGCACTGAGTATGCATTTGTACCCATTGGGACATCCTCGGGGTTCTGCTGTGCACGAGCAGCTTAGTTTAAGTGTGTCATTGCTCCAAATACTGGAAGACCTGGCCTATTAAATATACTTCTGTCCATGAGCATCAACGTCCTATTCCCTCAAGGAGCATGATAGGGTTGCTTTTTTCCTTTTTACTAGGCATTTAGACAGACACATGAACAGGCAGGGAATTGAGCGATGTGGACCATATGCAGGCAGAGCTTAGAATGGTATTGTAGTCAGCACAAACCTGGTGGGCTAAAGGGCCTGTTTCTGTGCTGTAGAATTCTAAGTTCTATGTATGAAGCATGACCATTCAGTAGATGTGAAGGAGAGCTAATACTTGTGGATCAAGGGAGAAAATGTGTTCTATTGAAAGTTTAGAGGGATCTGGGCCAAATGCAGATAAATGGGACGAGTTTAGCTTGGGATATATGGTCAGCATGGACAAGTTGGACTGAAGGACCTGTTTCTGTGCTGTATGACATTATGACTCTATGACCAGTGAAGGGTGATGCCTTTCCGATATGATATTGAAGAATAAAATTGGAAAGTACTTTCTTTTCACAACTTAAAGCGTAAAGGGCTGTGAGGGTTTCTTTTTGAAAGATAAAGCAAACTCTAGTTAGTCATGCTTTTTCAGCTGAAACCAGTAATGGACTATGGGTCTGTGTTAATTGCTGAGCTGACAATTCATACTTCTGCAGAAATGGATTCGCAAACATTAGCTTAATGTGAGCAATGGGCTTGTTTTAGTTTGTCAGTTTTCCTCTCAGGCTGTTATTGGGGAACTTCTGTAACAGCCTGTGACTGCATAGTCATTGTGCAGGGATCTGGACTGTAGCTCAGTGTGAAAGGCAGCTAGTTTAGAGAGGGGAAAATCCCAGATATACCAACGTGAGAGATTCAACACTATATTGCTACTTCTGTCCATGGGCATCAACGTTCCTTACAGTAACGCAACTTTGATGTTTTAAGTTGCATCCGTTTATCATTACTGTGCTCGCTGACTTACTTGCAATGACTTGGTTTTAAACACAGAAACATAGAAAATAGGAGCAGGAGGAGGCCATTTGGCCCATCGTGCCTCATGCACCATTCAATATGATCAGTACAGCCCCCTGTTTCCACTTTGTTCCCTTATCTTTTGATCGTTTAATGTCGCTAATGTGTGGCACTGGAGAGAAGCATAGTGGGTCAGGCATCATCCGAAAAGCAGGAGAGTCGATGTTTCAGGCAGGAGCCTTCAACAATCTCGATGAAGGATCAATCCCAAAACGTTGACTCTCCTGCTCCTCGGATGCTGCGTGACTTGCTGTGCTTTTCCAGTGCCACACTTTATCGACTCTGACTTGCCAGCACCTGCGACCCTCATTATCTCCTTTGATTCTTTTAGCCCAAAGAACAATATCCAATGACTTCTTGAAAATATTCAATGTTTTGGTTTCAGCCACTTCCTGTGGCAGAGAATTCTACAGGCTTACCACTCTCTGGGTGAAGAAATTTCTCCTCATCTCAGTCCTTAAGGGTCTACCCAGTATTCAAAATCTGTTTGCCTGGTTCTGGACTCATCAGTCATTGAGAACATCCTTTCTGTGTTCACTTCATCTCGATTTGTTAAAACTTTATTAGTTTCTGTGAGATCCTCCCTCCCTCATTCTTCTAAACTCCAGTGAAGATAAAAGTCCTCTAGTGTAGAAACAGGCCATTTGGCCCATCAAGTCCACACTGACCCTCTGAAGAGCATCCCAGCCCGACACACCCCCCAACCCTATCTCTGTAACCCTGCATTTCCCATGGCTAATCCAGCTAGCCTGTACATTCTTAACACTGGGCAATTGAGCATGGCCAATCCACCTAACCTGCACATCTTTGGACTGTGAGAGGAAACCAGAGCACCCAGAGAACCCACACAGACAGTCACCTGAGGTTGAAATCGAACCTGAGTCCATGCCACTGTGAGACAGCATTGCTAACCACTGAGCCATTGTGCTGACCCAACCCAGAGTCCTAACTAATGCAATCCCTCATTACATGTTAATCCTGCCATCCCAGGAATCAGTCTGGCAAATTTTTGCTGCACTTCCTACACAGCAGAACATCCTTCTTCAGGTATAGAGATCAAAACTGCACACAATGCTTCAAGTGTGGTCTCGCCAAACCCCTGTACAATTGCAGCAAGATATGCCTGCTCCTGGACTCAATGCCTCTCACTATGAAGGCCATTTGCTTTCTTCACCGCCTGCTACACCTACCTACTTATCTTCACTGACTGACGTGCAAGCACAGCCAGGTCTCACTACACCTCCCCCTCTCCCAATCTAGCACCACTCAGAAAATAAACTGCTTTCTTGCTTTTGCTACCAAAGTGGATAACCTCACATTTATCCACGTTATACTTTTTCTGCTCTGCAATCATCCACGCACTCAACTTGTCCAAATCACTGAAGTGTCTCCTCACAGTTTAGCCATCCCACCCAGCTTTATGTCGTTCCCTCAAGTCATTAATGTATGTTGTGAATAGTTGGGATACAGGCAAAGATCTCCGTGGTACCCTATTAGTCACTGATTGCCACTCAGAAAAAGATCCATCTATTCATAGAATCCTGACAGTGCAGGAAGAGGCCATTTAACCTGCACAGATCCTCTAAAGAGGATCCCACCAAGACCAACCCCTATCTCTGTAACCCTGTACTTCCCATGGTCAATTCACTTAACCTGCACATCTTTGCACTGTGGGGGGAAATTGGAGCACCCAGAGGAAACCCACGCAGACCCAGGGAGAATGTGCAAACTCCATACAGACAGTCGCCTGAGAGTGGAATTGAACCCAGGTCCCAGGGGGCAGCAGTGCTAACCACTGAGCCATTGTGCCACCCAGGTTTACTCCTCCTCTTTGTTTCCTGTCTGCTGACCAATTGTCTATCCATGTCACTACATCACCCCCAAGCCCATGTGCTTTATTTTTACATAATAATCTCTTGTGTGGGACCTCATTGAAAACTTTCTGAAAGTACAAGTAAACCATATTCACTGGTTCCCCCTTATCAACACTGCCTGATCCTGATCCTCTGTTCACTAAGTGATCTGCAATTATAATGGGTTGTAGTATTTTCCCTACCAAGAGGGTGGTGCTGGAAAAGCACAGCGGGTCAGGTGGCATCTGAGGAGCAGGAGAATCAAGGTTTCAAGCATAAGCACTTCATCAGGAATTCCCCACTATCAATGTCAGCCTAGTGACCCTATATTTTCTTTACCTCTGCTTTCTGTATACCACCTTTTTTAAAATATTGGGATAATATCAGCTACCCTTAAAATTTTCACCCTTCTTTTCAAATCCATCCGTCCATGGTCCAACGCCTCCGTATCTTTGTAATCTCCTCACCCTACACCACTCTGAGATTTCTCTAATTCTCTTATTCTGGTCTTTTATGCATCCCCCATTTTCATTGCTCTACTATTCAGCCTCAGACTTCAGTTGTCAAGGCCCCAATCTCTGGAATTCCCTCCCTGAAACTCTCTGCCTCACTTGTCTCCTTTAAGACACTCCTTAATTGTTACCTTGTAGCTCAAGATTTTGGGTCACCTGAACTAATCTTCCCTTAGTTGCCTCAATGTCATATTTGTTTTAGAATGCCTTTCTGAAATGCCTTGGGACGTTTTATTCCATTAAAGGCACCATACAGATAAAAATTGTTGTATTATTATTGACAACTGCCTTCTTTACCTGCAGCTAAAGGAGTTAGACGGTTAAATGGTTATAGACAGGTTTATATCTCTCTAGTAAAGTGGACCCAGCAGATTAAGGAGTAATTGATTAATCTTTAGAATATTTAAATAACTTGACAGAATGGCTCGAGAGAAATCTAGAATGATGTACTGAAATTAGTTTGTGGAGGAAGTGAGGTGAAAATTGGGAATTCAGTTCCCGAGAAGCTATTGAGAAGTGAGTGTGCAGTGGGTGGAGGGGTCATGATGACGGCAATTGTTGGATTTTCATTCGGCGTGGATGCTAAAGGTGATGGAATCAATCTCCGAGCCTGGAAGTCCATCCGTGGCCTGATTAGATGATGGAATAGGCTCAAGGGGTTGAAAGGCCTCCTTGTAATGTTTAACCCCTCTCTTTATACCTTGTCAAGGTTGTTAAATCATACTACTTTCACACACCAATTCCTTTTGAATGTGCCATGTTCATTAGCTTCTTTCCAAGTGTTTTGGGTGCTATGTCATCCCCCATCCTAAACATTCCTCCTTGCTCACAGTCCTCCTTCATGTAGCTCAGCTGCTACTTCCTAGAGAGTTGTTGATATAATGTATCTTCTCAACTTGTTGAGCTGACATCCAGTATTGAGCAGTCACTGCTATTATTGAAGGTCTTGAAGGTTTCCTCTAATTTGTTTCGTTTGGTGGTGACAAAGGTGTCATCCACATAGCGGACTCAAAGTTTGGGTTGGATGGTTGGCAGAGCTGTTTGTTTGAGTCTCTGCATTACTGCCTCTGCTAAGAACCCTGATATTGGAGATCCCATGGGTGTTCCGTTGGTTTGTCTGTAGGTTTTGTTGTTGAAGGTGAAGTGGATGGTAAGGCAAAAGTCCACTAGCTTGACGATACTGTCCTTGCTGATGAAGTTAGTGGTGTTTGGTGTATGTGTCTTTGGGTCTTCTAATAGTGTAGTCAGTGTTTCCTTGGCCAGGTTGCTGTTGACTGATGTGAACAGAGCTGTTACGTCAAAGGAGACCATTATTTCATCCTCTTCTATCTTAGTGTCTTTGATGGTCTTCAGGAATTCTTGGGTGGATTGGATGGAGTGGCGTGAGTCTTCACTTAGAAGACTCACGCCACTAACTGAAACAAATTAGAGGAAATCTTCAAGACCATCAATAATACCCTTAGTGGCATAAACTTCACTAAAGAGGAGGAAAACAACAACAAACTGACATTCCTAGATATCACAGTAGAGCGAACAGCCAATGGGGAACTTCAACTCAGTATCTACAGGAAAACAACACATACAGAACAAATATTGAACTACAGAAGCAATCATCCTAACTTGCACAAACAAAGCTGCATTAGAACATTATTTCAACAAGCCACCATACACTGCAGCACAGAGGAACTACGCAGAGTAGAGGAAAACTACCTATACAGTGTATTCAAAAAGAACAGATACCCATTGAACACAGTCCGCAGATTTCTTAGCTACAAACCCCAACAAGCAGACAAAACTCATCCAGAAACCTTAGCCACTCTCCCCTACATTAAAGACATCTCAGAAATGACTGCCAGACTATTCAGACCCCTTGGCATCATGGTAGCCCACAAACCCACCAACACACTAAAACAGCAGCTAATGAATTTGAAAGACCCTACACAGACAACAAGCAAAACTAATGTCATTTACAAAATACCATGCAAGAACTGTAACAAACACTACATTGGACAAATAGGCAGAAAACTAGCCACCAGGATACATGAACATCAACTAGCCACAAAACGACATGACCCTCGCTCACTAGTATCCTTACATATATATAAGGAAGGACACTACTTCAACTGGGACAACACATCCATCTTAGAACAAGCCAAACAGAGACACGCATGAGAATTCCTAGAAACATGGCATTCCAACCGGAAATCTATCAACAAACACATTGACTGGGACCCCATTTATCAACCCCTGAGAAAAAATGAACAGGAGATGACATCACCTGACCTTTACTGATCAATCAGCATCTGAGACATCAGATGTGGGCGGCACGGTGGCACCGTGGTTAGCACTGCTGCCTCACAGCGCCAGAGACCCGGGTTCAATTCCTGCCTCAGGCGACTCTCTGTGTGGAGTTTGCACATTCTCCCCGTGAGAGTTATAAGATAGCCAGGAAGGATCTGAAGAGAGAGCTAAGAGCAGCAAGGAGGGGACATGAAAAGTCCTTAGTTGGTAGGATTAGGGAAAACCCAAAGGCTTTCTATAGGTATGTCAGGAATAAAAGAATGACTAGGGTAGGAATAGGTCCAGTCAAGGATAGTAGTGGGAAGTTGCGTGTGGAGGCTGAAGAGTTTGGGGAGATACTGAATGAATACTTTTCGTCAGTATTCACTCAGGAACAGGACATTGTTGCCGATGTGAATACTGAGTCACAATTAATTAGAATGGACGGCTTTGAGGTATGTAGGGAAGAGGTGTTGGAAATTCTGGAAAGGGTGAAAATAGATAAGTCCCCTGGGCCTGATGGCATTTATCCTAGGATTCTCTGGGAAGCAAGGGAGGAGATTGCAGAGCCATTGGCCTTGATTTTTATGTCCTCGTTGTCTACAGGAATAGTGCCAGAAGACTGGAGGATAGCAAATGTGGTTCCCTTGTTCAAGAAGGGGAGTAGGGATAACCCTAGTATCTATAGGCCGGTGAGTCTCACTTCTGTTGTGGGCAAAGTCTTAGAGAGAATTGTAAGGGATAGGATTTATGAACATCTAGATAGGAATAATGTGATCAAGGATAGTCAGCATGGTTTTGTGAAGGGCAGGTCGTGCCTCACAAACCTTATTGAATTCTTTGAGAAGATGACTAAGGAGGTAGACGAGGGTAAAGCGGTAGATGTGGTGTATATGGATTTTAGTAAGGCGTTTGATAAGGTTCCCCATGGTAGGCTACTGCAAAAAATACGGAGATATGGCATTGAGGGTGAGTTGGAGGTTTGGATTAGAATTGGCTGACTGGAAGAAGACAGAGGGTAGTAGTTGATGGTAAAGGTTCATCTTGGAGTGCAGTTACTAGCGGTGTTCCGCAAGGATCTGTTTTGGGACCATTGCTGTTTGTCATTTTTATAAATGACCTGGAGGAGGGGCTAGAAGGTTGGGTGAGCACATTTGCGGATGATACAAAAGTCGGTGGAGTTGTTGACAGTGAGGAAGGATGTGTCAGGTTACAGCGGGATATAGATAAGCTGCAGAGCTGGGCAGAAAGGTGGCAAATGGAGTTCAATGTAGGTAAGTGTGAGGTGATTCACTTTGGTAAGAGTAACAAAAAGATGGGGTACTGGGCTAATGGTTGGATACTTGGTAGGGTGGATGAGCAGAGGGATCTTGGTGTCCATGTACACAGATCTCTGAAAGTTGCCACCCAGGTAAATAGTGCGGTGAAGAAGGCATATGGCGTACTGGCTTTTATTGGTAGAGGAATTGAGTTCCGGAGTCTTGAGGTCATGTTGCAGTTGTATAAGACTCTGGTGCGGCCGCATCTGGAGTATTGTGTGCAGTTTTGGTTGCCATACTATAAGAAGGATGTGGAGGCACTGGAATGGGTGCAGAGGAGGTTTACCAGAATGTTGCCTGGTATGTTAGGAAGATCGTATGAGGGAAGGCTGAGGCACTTGGGGCTGTTTTCATTGGAGAAAAGACAGTTTAGGGGTGACTTGATAGAGGTGTACAAGATGATTAGGGGTTTAGGTAGGGTTGACCATGAGAACCTTTTTCCACGTATAGAGTCAGCTATTACGAGGGGGCATAGCTTCAGATTAAGGGTAGGTATAGGACAGATGTTAGGGGTTGATTCTTTATTCAGCGAGTCGTGAGTTCATGGAATGCCCTGCCAGTAGCAGTGGTGGACTCTCCCTCTTTATGGGCATTTAAACGGGCATTGGATAGGCATATGGAGGATAGTGGGCTAGTGTAGGTTAGGTGGGCTTGGATTGGCGCAACATCGAGGGCCAAAGGGCCTGTACTGCACTGTATTTTTCTATGTTCTAGATAGTATTTATATGTGATGTTGATCTAGGGATAAATGTCAAGTAAGGACCGGTCTTCTTCAAAGGAGTGCCATGGAAGATTTGACATCCAGCAGGCAGGGCATTTATTTAATATCTCATCTGACTGTTGGCACTGCCAACAGGAAAGCACCCCATCAGTATTGCACTAAGGAGTTAGCTAGTCAATGGGATGTGAGCTCACAAATCTCTAACCCAATACTATTCATCGATACACGAATGGGTATAGGCACACTGTCTTCACCTTAACATTTGTCCACTGTTCTACAGGCTCAGATTTGAGAGGTAAAGACCTTCAGATCTTCAGCATCTACGTGCCTCTGGGAGTAGAAGTCACATTTTGTGGTAGGATTTAGGATTTGTTGGACTGCTCACCCTCCCCCCTCCCCGACTGCAAAGTCTGTCTGACACTGGCTGACCAAAAAAACCAGCAACACCATACTGGGCCTGGCGTTAGCAAGGGCAGAGTGGGGTTAGTGCTCCCACTTGAACATTGCTGACCCATCTGATTGAAGTCCCTGCAGTGCCACAGGCTTGGTAGTGGTCACTGACGGTGCAGTAGTCTCCTGCACCAAGGCAGGTCGGGGATGTATTGGGCAGAGACGGATCAACCAGGTTAGGAAAAGGGGCTTGGCATTTGGACAGAAGGGACATAGGAAGGAAGGTGGCACATTTTCTCATGGGTAGGTGGGTGCTCTGACATGCAAAGGGTATCTCTAGAACCTCAAAACTAAAGGTTTACACACGCCCTCTGCCTCCTCTGGATGGTGTCTTATTTTGAAAAACACAAATGACACCTAATTGACAGGCTGCTCATTCTCTGTACTGGGGTTCAGTTCTGAGGAAGGATCACCGGACCCGAAACGTTAACTCTGATTTCTCTGCACGGATGCTGCCAGACCTGCTGAGCTTCTCCAGCAACTTCTGTTCTGGTTTCTGATTTGCGGCATCCACAGTTCTTTCAGTTTTAATCTCCATACGGGGGGGGGGGGGGGGTTGGAGATGAGGGCTGGTTGGGAAGGAAGGCACACCTTTTCGCAACCTCAGGTGGTTACAGCCCATGACATACTTTTGTAGTTCAGTCACTTTTCTAACGTAGGAAACACACAGGGCAATTGGCAACCACCAAGATCCCTCAAACTGCAAAATAGCAAAGAAAAAAAGAAATCTCAGCCATTACATCGCACCTTCCATTATCATCAAGAATCTCAAAGCACTTCACAGCCAAATCAGTGCATTTGAAGTGTAGTTTGTGTTGCAGGGTAGGAAACAGCGCAGCCAAATTGTCTTTCAGCAAATTCTCAGCAATGTGGCAACAACCTGTTTTTCTGGTGTTAACTGAGGCATACATTTCAGCGAGGCTGCTGAGGAGAACTCGCCTACTCGTAATTATGATAGCGCTGTGAAATTATTTACATCCACCTGAGGTGACGCCTTCACTTCATGTGCCAGCTTAAAGTCAGCTCCTCCAACTGTGCAGCACTCCCTGAAGGCAATTACTGCCCCATCAGTCTACTCTCGATCATCAGTAAGATGATGGAAGGTGTCATCAACAGTGCTATCAAGCAGCACCTGCTCAGCAATAAGCTGCTCAGTGACGTCCAGTTTGGGTTCTGCCAGGGTCACTCAGCTCCTAACCCCATTACAGCCTTGGTTCAAACATGGACAGAAGAGCTGAATTCCAGAGGGGTGGGGAGAGTGACAGCCCTTGACACCAAGGACACATTTGACCGAGTGTGGCATCAAGGAGTCCTAGCAACACGGGAAATCAATGGACATCAGAGGGAAAGCTCTCTGCTGCTTGGTGTCCTACCTGACACATAGGAAGATGGTCATGGTTGTTGGAGGTCAGTCATCTCAGCTCCAAGACATTTCTGCAGGGTAGTGTCCTGGGATCAACCTCTTCGTCAACGACCTTCCCTCCATCATAAGGTCAGAAGTGGAGATCTTTGCTGATGGTTGCACAATGTTCAGCACTATTTGTAACTCCTCAGATACTGAAGCCATACACGTTCAAATGCAACAAGATCTGGACAATATCCAGGCTTGGGCTGACAAGTGGCAAGCAACATTCATGCCGTACAAATGCCAGATAATGACCATCTCCAATAAGAGGCAATCTAACTGCTGCCCCTTGACATTCAGCCGCAATACCATTGGGGGAGGTGGCAGCCTGTTGATGTTATCATGAGACTATAAATCCAGAGACCCAGCTAATATTCTCGGGGGGCCAAATTTAAATCCCATCATGGCAGATGGTGGAATTTGAATTCAATAAAATAGTGGCATTATGAGTCAAATTATGGCCATGAATCAATTTCTGATTGTCAGAAAAAAGGCCATCTGGTTCACTAATGTCCTTTAGGGAAGGAAATTGCCATCCTTACCTAGTCTGGCCTACATGTGACTCCAGACCAACAGCAATGTGGTTGACTCTCAGCTGCTCTCTGGGCATTTAGGGATGGTTAATAAATACCAGATTTGCCAGTGATACCCACATCTTATGAAGTATTAATAAAACAATATCATTGAATACCCCACTAACAACATCTGGGGGTAAACCATTGACCAGGCACTGAACTGGACACACCATATAAATACTGTGGCAACAACAGCAGGTCAGAGACTAGGAATACTGCAGTGAGTAACTCCCCAAAGTCCATCCACCATCTCCAAGGCACAAGTCAGGAGTGTGGTGGAATACTCCCCACTTGCCTGGATGAGTGCAGCCTGCTTTATGGCACCACATCCACAAGTCTTCAATGTACTACCTACAAGACGCAGTGCAGAAATTAGTCCAAGATCCTTAGACAGCACTTTTCAAACCCATGACCACTTCCATCTAGAAGGACAAGGGCAGCAGATACATGGGAGCACCACCACCTTCAAGTTCCCCTCCAAGCCAGTCACCACCCTGGCTTGGAAATATACCACCTTTCCTTCACAGGCGCTGGGTTAAAATCTTGGAATTTCCTCCCGTGGGGCACTGTGGGTCAACTTACATCAGGACTGCAGTGGCTCAAGAAGGCAGCTCATCCCCACCTTCACAAGGGGCAATTATGCATGGACAATACTGACCTGTCAATGACACCCGTTTCCCACGAGTGAATTTAAAAAAAAACCTGAATTGACCACAACCTCTTGTGATTCAGAGGTAAATGCACAACAAACTGAGCCAATGCTGACAATGATAGTAACTAATAGCCACTATTCAAGAAATGGGAAGTCGAGGGCAGTTATCCTGAGATCAGTTTTGGCGAAAGTGATGGCATCTATTATTGTGGAGGTCTCCACAAAGTGATTCAAAAATCAAAATATGCTCAGCCAAAGTCAACGAGAGAAAAGTCATGTTCAATAAATCTATTGGAATTTTTAAGGATGCAGCAAGTAGGGTGGATACAGGGAAGCGATAGATGTAGTGATCAAAATGCAGTCAGTAAGGTAACACAAAACAGACTAGGAGGCAAGATTAGGTCTCTGTAGGGGTGTTGGTTAGCGGGAATGTTAGTTAGTGATGTAGAGTGATATGAATAACATGGGTTCAATTCCTGCACCGACTGAGGTTATCATGAAGGACTCTCTTTCTCAACCTCTCCCCTCACCTTGGGTGTGATGATCCTCAGGTTAAACCACCATCAACTGTCTCTCTCTCTCTCTCTCTCTCTCTCTCTCTGTCTCTCTAATGAGGGAGCAGCTCCAGCTCAAATATATTAGCACGATATGGGATTCATTGGAAAAGAAACCCAGGTTTTTTTAGTAATGGGGTGTGGTTTTGAATCTCACGATGGCAGATGTTGAAAAGTGAATTTGATAAAGAAAAGTCTGGAATGAAAAGCTAATCACCATCATTGTTGGAAGGACCCATCTGGTTCACTAGTGTCCTTCAGGGAAGGAAACCGCCATCTTTACCTGGGCCGGCCTACATGTGACCCCAGACCCACAGCAATGTGGCCGACTCTGAACTGCACTCTGGGAAATTCGGGACAGGCAATAAATGTCAGTCCAGCCACGGATGTCCAAAAATCCTATGAAAGAATAAAATGTTGATTAGCAGACTGGAAGCAAAGAGTAGGCATTGTGGGCATTTTCAAGTTGACAGGCCGTGTTCAGTCAATTGGTTCAAGGATCAGTGCTGGGATCTCAGCTATTTACAGTATATATAAATGGGTTTGACTGACACTGAAAATAATATATCTGAATTTGCTGATGATACAAAGTCAGGTAAAAGTGTCAGAGGACACAGAAAGGTTACAAAGAAATAGAGAGATGAGTGCGTAAGCAACAAGAGGTCAGATGGAGCATAATGTCGTGAAGTGTGAGGTTATTCATGTTGGTCATAACAATAAATGCAAAGGATATTTGTTAAAGGGTGTGAAACTTGTAAATGTTGATGTTTCAGTGAAGCTGGTGTGTACTGTACAAGGATTACAGAAGGTACAGCAAGCATAACAATCTAGATGAAAGAGCTGAGGGCATTCTGGCAAAGTTTGCAAATGATATAAAGATAGGTAGAGGGACAGGTAGCATTGAGGAGGTGGGGAGGCTGCAGAAATATTTGGACAGGTTTGGAGAGTGGGCAAAGAAGTGGCAGATGGAGTACAAGATGAGAAAGAGTGAGGTCATGCACTTTGGTCGGAAGAATAGAGGCATGGACTATTTTCTAAATGGGGAGAAAATTCAGAAGTCTGAAGTGCAAAGAGTTCTAGTCCAGGATTCTCTCAAGGTAACCTTGCAGGTTGAGTCAGTAGTTAGGAAGGCAAATGCAATGATGGCATTTATATTGAGAGGACTTGAATATAAAAGCAGGCTGTACTTTTGAGGCTTTATAAGGCTCTGGCCAGACCACATTTGGAGTATTGTTTGCAGTTTTGAGCCCCATATCTCAGGAAGGATGTACTGGCCCTGGAGTGTGTTCAGAGGAGGCTCACAAGAATGATCCCAGGAATGAAAAGCTTAATATATGAGGAACATTTGAGGACTCTGGGTTTATAATCAATGGAATTTAGGAAGATGGGGGGGATTCTAATTGAAACCTATAGAATACTGAATTACCTGGACAGAGTAGATGTTGGGAAGATGTTTCCATTGATGGGAGAGACTAGGACCCATGGGCACTACCTTAGAGTAAAGTAAGACCTTTTAGAACAGAAATAAGGAGAAAAGTCTTCAGGCAGAGAGTGGGGAATCTGTGGAATTCATTGCCCGACAAGCCTGTGGAGGCCATGTCATTGAGTGTATTTAAGACTGAGATAGATAGGTTTTTGATTAGTGGTGCTGGAAGAGCACAGCAGTTCAGGCAGCATCCAAGGAGCTTTGCTGTGCTCTTCCAGCACCACTAATCCAGAATCTGGTTTCCAGCATCTGCAGTCATTGTTTTTACCATAGATAGGTTCTTGATTGTTAAGAGGATCAAAGGTTATGGAGAGAAAGTGAGAGAATGGGGTCAAGAAAATTATCAGCCATGATTGAATGGTGGAGTAGACTTGATGGGTTGAATGGCCTATGGCCTAATTTCTGCTCCTATGTCTTATGGTCTTATGGTCATTTAGGAGGCTAAATGGCAGGTTGGCCTATATTTAAAGGGTCTTGAATATTAGAATAATAAGCTTTGGTGTAATTGAACAGGGTTATGCTGTGGCCACATCTAGAATAGTGTCCACAGTTTTGGTCTCTTTATTTAAGAAAGAATAAACTTCCAGTGGAGTCAATGCAATGTAACTTCATGACACCTTGATCAGATGGACAAGTCGGCTGCGAAGTGGCATGTGGAGTTTAATTTAGATAAATGTGAGGTGCTGCATTTTGGAAAGGCAAATCAGGGCAGGACTTAAACAGTTAATGGTAAAGTCCTAGGGAGTGTTGCTGAATAAAGAGACCTTGGAGTACAAGGTCATAGCTCCTTGAAAGTGGAGACACAGGTAGACAGGGTGGTGAAGAAGGAATTTGGTACATTTCCTTTATTGGTCAGAGCATTGAGTATAGGAGTTGGGAGGTCACGTTGCAACTGTACAAGACATTGGTTAGGCCACATTTGGAATACAGCATTCAATTCTGGACTCCCACCTATAGGAGGATGTTGCCAGGGTTGGAGGGTTTGACCTACAGGGAGAGGCTGAATAGGGCTGGGGTTGTTTTCTCTCGAGCGTTGGAGGCTGAAGGGTGACCTTATAGAGGTTTATAAAATCATGAGGGGACATGGATAGAGTAATAACCAAGATCTCTTCCCCAGGATGGCGGGGGGGGGGGGGGAGTCCAGAATTAGAGGGCATAGGTTTAAGGTGAGAGGAGAAAATTTTAAAAGGGACCTAAGGGGCAGTTTTTTCTCTCAGACGGTGGTATGCGTATGGAATGAGCTGCCAGAGGAAGTGGTGGAGGCTGGTACAATTACAGCATTTAAAAGGCATCTGGATGGGTATATGAATAGGAAGGATTGAGAGGGATATGGGGCAAGTGCTGACAAATGGGACTAGATTAATTTAAGATACCTGATTGGCATGGACATGTTGAACCAAAGTGTCTGTTTCTGTGCTGCACATCTCTATGGCTCCACGACACTGATCCCGAGGAAATCGAGTTCTCCTATGTTAAGAGCCTGAGTAAATTAGGCTGATACACTCCGGAGCTTAGAAGAATGAAGGCTGGTCTCATTGAAGGCTCCAAGATTCTGAAAGTAGCTGATAAGGCGAATGTTGAGAGACTGTCTCACTGCTTGGGGAATCTAGAACATGGGCCATCATGTCTCGGGATAAGGATCAATCAGTTAGGCCTGAGAGGGGGAGAGATGTTTTCATCTAAAGCCAATCATTAGAATTCTCAACCCCAGAGGGTTGTGGATGCTCCATTGTGGAACACATTTAAAGCTGAGGTAGTCAGATGTTTAGTCTCTCAGGGAATCCAAGGTGATGGGAAGCTGGCAGGAAAATGGAGTTGAAGGGGAAGCGATGGCTTAGTGGTTTTATCAGTGGACTGTTAATCCAGAGACCCAGGTAATGTTCTACTAAGGGAGATGGTGGAATTTGAATAGATAAAAGTCTGGAATTGTCCAATGATTCCATGAATCCATTGCCAATCATCAGGAAAAAGCCATCAGGTTGACTAATGTCTTTTAGGGAAGGAAACTGCCATCCTTACCTGGTCTGACCTACACGTGACTCCAGACCCACAGCAATGTGGTTGACTCTTCACTGCCCTCTGGGTAATTGGGGATGAGCAATAAATGCTGGCCTAGCCAGTAATGCCCTGATCCCATGAGTGACTTAAAAACAAAGCACGAGATCAGCTGTGATCATATTAAATGGTAGAGCAGGCACAACAGAACATATGGTCTATGTTTGCTCCTACATCTTTAGGTTTTTGTATATATCCGGGTACTCGGTTTCTGAAAAGTCCTGTTGGTTAAGGGTTAGCCATCAGCCAAGACCCCAATACAAATGTCCCTGGTCTTCTTTCTATATCAACATGAGAGGGCAGATATTAGCATGGTTAATCCAAACAATGACACACCTGATTGTGCAGGACTCTTTCAGTACTACACCAGAGCATCAGCCTAGAATTGATACTCAAGTCACTGTAAGCATGACTTAATTCCTTGATTTCTGACTTGAGAATGGTATAAGTGAACCTGGATGAACACAGCCTGGTGAGCCAGGAGAACTGAGTGTAAGCTTCCTTGTAATAAGCAATCTGATGATGAAGCAGATTTGTAAATAAATGCTTAATTAATTTACACAGCTAATCCTTTAACAATCTCTGGAATCCAAAAGCCTAAACGTAAACTCAACCCTTCCTGCTGAGGTAAGTTGTTTCAGAATTTATAAGCTTTCATGAAAGTCTCAGGCACAGTAACAGCTCAGGGGAAATGTTGTCAATGAAGTCTATTTTTTATTGACAGCTCAAAGACTGAGGGGGGAACCTTACAGAGGTGTATAATATCATGAGAGGCATGGGTAGGGTGAATGCACCAGTTTTTTTCCCAGGGTTGGGGAATCAAGAATAAGGAGGTATCAGTTTAAGGTTAGAGAGGAAAGAATAAAAGGGAACCTGAGGGGCAACTTGTTTTACACAGACGGTGGTACGTATATGGAATAAGCTGCCAGTGGAAGTGATTCAGGTGGCTACATTAACAATATTTAAAAGACATTTGGACAAATACATGGCTAGGCAAGGTTAAGAAGGATATGGGCCAAGTGCAGGGAAGTGGGGTTAGTGTGGACGGACATTTTAGTCGACATGGACCAGTTAGGCAAAAGGACCTGTCTCCATGCTGTGGGACTAACTGAAGTAATGATTTATCTCAAACTGCACTAAATGGCTTTGAGTAAATGCACTCCAGTGGAATGTGCTAATTTTATTCACTCACCTGGATGGCTGCAGCTTGGTTTTCCATATGTAAGCATTGAAGATTAAAATAAATTAGGATCATTATCCAACTTGAAGAACATTTATGGCTCCTCCATCAATTTCTGAGACTCACAATGTGGGTGAACAGTAAGACCGGGTCTGTTTGAACTCAACACAAACTTCAGTGGGGCCTGCTGACTTCAGATTCCTTGCTGGTGTCACCTACTCTCCATGCCTTCTTCCACCAGCCTGCAAAATGGGATCTGTTCAAAATGCATGTGGCTCATCTGGATCTGGTTCCTTCTTGCCACTTTTAAAGGCCCCTGGATTTAACCAGACTCCACAAAACTCCTGCCCGAACATTTGCTGGTGCTGTTGGGTGGGTTTAAACTAGCTCAGCAGGGGGTTGGGAACCTGTGTTGTAGTTCCAGTGCACAGGAGGATGAGAGAAGGGAGGACAGGGACAGGATTTCATGGTCAGAGGAATGCGCTGGCAGACAACAAGATGGTTTGAAGTGTGTCCACTTCAACGCCAGGAGTATCCGGAATAAGGTAAATGAGCTTGCAACATGGATAGGTACCTGGGACTTCAATGTTGTGGCCATTCGGAGACATGGATAGAACAAGGTCAGGAATGGATGTTGCAGGTTTTAGGGTTTAGATCTTTCAGTAAGATCAGGGAAAGTGGTAAAAGAGGGGACGATGTGGCTTTGTTAGTCAAGGACAGTATAACGTTGGCTGAAAGAACATTTGTAGAGGACTCGTCTACTGAGGTGGTATGGGCTGAGGTTAGAAACAGGAGAGGAGAGGTCACACTGCTGGGAGGTTTTTATAGGCCTCCGCAAAGTTCCAGCGATGTGGAGGAGAGGTTTGGGAAACTGATTCTGGGCAGGAGTGAAATGAACAGGGTGATCATTATGGGGGACTTTAATTTCCCCAACATTGATTGGAAATGTTATAACTGTAGTACGTCAGATGGATCAGTTTTTGTCCAATGTGTACAGGAGGGTTTCCTGACACCTTATGTCAAAGGGCCAACAAGAGAGGAGGCCACACTGGACCTGGTGCTTGGTAATGAACCAGGCCAGGTGTTTGACTTACTGGTAGGTGAGCACTTTGGAGAGAGTGATCATAATTCGGTTACGTTTAGTTTAGCAATAGAAAGGGATAGGTACATGCCACAGGGCATGAGTTATAGATGGGGGAAGGGCAATTATAATACAATTAGGCAAGACTTAGGCTGCATAGAATGGGGCAGCAAAATGCAGGGGATGGGGACAATCAAAATGTGGAACTGGTTTAAGGAACAGATATTGCGTGCCCTTGATGGTATGTCCCTGTCAAGCAGAGAGGAAGTGATAAAGTAAGGGAACTGTGATTTACTAAAGAAATTGTATCGCTTGTTAAATGGAAGAAGGAGGCTTATGTGATGTTGAGGCGAGATGGTTCAGATGGAGCGATGGAGAGTTACAGATCAGCTCGGAAGGATTTAAAGAGAGTGTTAAGAAGAGCAAAGGGAGGACACGAGCAGTCTTTAGCAAATAGGATAAAGGAGAACCCTAAAGCTTTCTATAGGTATGTATTGAATAAAAGGATGATTAGGGTAGGAATAGGGCCAGTCAAAGACAGAAGTGGGAAGTTGTGTGTGGACTCTGGAGATCGGAGAGGTGCTAAATGAATATTTCTCATCTGTTTTCACTCAGGAAAAGAAGAATATTGTAGAGGAGAAGACTGAGATACGGGCTATTAGACTTGAAAGGATTGAGGTTAATAAGGAGAAGGTGTTATCAATTCTAGAAGGTGTGAATGTTGACAAGTCCCCTGGGCCAGATGGGATTTTTCTGCGAATTCTCTGGGAAGCTAAGGAGGAGATAGCAGAGTCTTTGGCCTTGATCTTTGAGATGTCATTGTCTACAGGTTTAGTACCAGAGGACTGGAGGATTGCAAATGTTGTGCCCTTGTTCAAGAAGGGCAGTACAGATGACAAAGGTAATTATAGACCAGTGAGCCTTACTTCTGTTGTAGGAAAGGTTTTGGAAAGGATTATAAGGGATAGGATTGATAATCATCTAGAAAGCAAAATTTAATTGGAAATAGTCAACTTGGAAAGGATTATAAGGGATAGGATTGATAATCATCTAGAAAGCAAAATTTAATTGGAAATAGTCAACATGGATTTGTCAAGTGCAGGTCATGTCTCACTAACCTCACTGAGTTTTTGAGAAGGTGACCAAGCATGTGGATGAGGGTAGGGCAGTTGATGTGGTGTACATAGACTTCAGTAAAACCTTTGATAAGGTTCCACATGGTAGGCTACTGCAGAAAAATGCAAAGGCATGGGATTGAAGGTGAGTTAGCAGTTTGCATTAGAAACTAGCTTTCTGTAAGAAGGCAACGAGTGGTGGTTGATGGAAAATATTCAGCCTGGAGCCCAGTTACTAGTGGTGTGCCACAAGGATCTGATATTGCACCATTTCTGTTTATCATTTTTATAAACGATTTGGATGCAGGCACAAGTGGAAGGGTGAGTAAGCTTGCAGATGATACTAAAGTTGGTGGAATGGTGGACAGTGTGGAAGAATATTGCAAGTTGCAGCGAGACTTGGATAGACTGCAGAACTGGGCTGAAAGGTGGCAAATGGAGTTCAATGGAGATAAATGTGAGATGATTCACTTTGGGAAGAATAAGAGGAATGCAGAATACTGGGGTTCTTGTTAGTGTGGATGGGCAGAGGCATCTTGGTGTCTATGTAGATAGATCCCTGAAAGTTGCCACCCAGGTTGATAGTGCTATTGAGAAGGTTTTATTTGTACAGGAATTCCAGAGCCATGATGTCATGCTGCAACTGTACAAATCGCTAGTGCGGCTTCACTTGGAATATTGTGTACACTTCTGGTCGCCACACTAAGGAAAGATGTAAAAGCATTGGAAAAGGTGCAGAGAAGGGTGTTGCCTGGTCTGGAGGGAAGGTCTTATGAGGAAAGGCTGAGCAACCTGGGTCTGTTCTCAATGGAGAGAAAAAGGCTGAGGGGATTTAATAGAGACAATCAGAGGATTAGATAGGGCGGACAGTGAGTGTCCTTTTGCTAGGATGATGACATCAGCTTGTATGAGGGGGTATAGCTGCAAATTTAGGAGTGATAGATTTAGAGGCAGGTTCTTCACTCAGAGAGTGGTAAGGACGTGGAATGCCCTGCCTGCCAATGTAGTTAACTCAGCCACATTAGGGAGATTTAAACAATCCTGACTAAGCACATGGATGATGATGGGATAATGTAGGGGGATAGGCTTAGATTAGTTCATAGGTTGTCACAACATTGAGGGCTGAAGGGCCTATTCTGCACTGTATTGTTCTGCACTGTACTGCACTGTGTTCTATAACAGCAGTATAGTTAATGTTATTCTGAATGTTATCATAGAACCCCCTACAGCGTGGAAGCAAGCCATTTGGCCCATCAAGTCAATGCCGGCCCTCTGAAGAGTGTGCTACCCAGACCCAGACACCTACCCTATCCCTGTAACCCTGCATTTTCCATGGCAGCACAACAACCGGACACTATGAGACAATTTAGCATGACCAATCCACCCTGACCTGCACATCTTTGGACTGTGGGAGGAAACTGGAGCATTTGGAAGAAATCCATGCAGACACGGGGAGAATGGGCAAACTCTACTCAGACAGTTGTCCAAGGCTGGAATCGAACCTGGGTCCCGAGCGCTGTGAGGCAGCAGTGCTAACCACTGAGCCATGTGTCAAACCAACCCACAACCTTGGCATTATTAGCACCACACTCTATCCAACTTAGCTAACCAGCTCTTGATCAGTACAACAAGAATGATAGATGGAATATGAAATTATCTAATGTAACGTAAACTTAAATTTTTATGCAAATCCATTTGAAAATCATCGAATGATAGAGCATAGTAGGAGGCCATTCTATCCATTGTGCCTCTGCTTACTCATTTCATGGAACAATCCAATTAATCCAACTCACTTGCTCATTCTCCAGAGCCTTGTGAAATGCTTCCCTTCAAGGGTTTATTCCATCCTCCTTTGAAAGTTGCTATCGAGCCTTCTTCCTTCACCCTTTCAGGGAAAATATTGCAGATCCCAACAACTTGGTGAGTAAAGAAAAAAAATGATTCCTCCTGTTGCCCTTAGTTCCTTTACCAGACATCTTTTTCCACGACCTCCGTTTACCAAGTCCACTGCCACCCGTGAACGTTCTTTCTGTATTTGTTAAAACCCTTCAAGATTTTGCAAGCGGTCCTTGAATTAGAAATCTAAGGAACTCGGGACAATGAGGAATTGAAGTAAATTTGTATTAGTAGGAAGGTTGCGTTGGAAAAATGATGGGACTGAAGTCTCTGGGCCTTATATTTTATAAGCCAGTGAGTTAATAAAGGTAGTGTTGGGATAATGGATACATTGGTGATTGTCTTTCAATATTCCATAGATTCCAGAATAGTTCCTGCAGATGGAAGGTAGCAAATGTTACCCCATTGTTTAAGAAGTGAGAGAGATTAGCCATAACTAAATTAAATAGCACAGCAGGCTTGACAGGCTGAATAGCATGCTTTTGTTCCTTGACTTTCTGACTCTCCACATTACTGGAGTCCTTCAGCTCTTGTATCATTCTAGTAAATTGCTTCTGATGGAACATCAAAGAGAAAACAACGAGACTTAGATTTATACAGAGCATTCCGCAATCTCAGGATACCTCAGAATGTTTTACAGACAATGAAGTACTTTTTTTTATGTGTAGGCACTACAGCAATGCAGGAATCACAGCAGTCAATTTGTGCACAGGAAGCTCCCAAAAGGAGCATTGCATTATTGGTCAGGTAATCTGTTTTTAGTGATATTGGTTGGTGGATAAATAATTCCCACGTCACCAGGCAGAACTTCCCTTTTCTTTTCCAAATTAGTGCCATGGGTTCTTCGCTGTCCTCTGGAGCGTGGATTAATGTCTCATCCAAAGGGCAGAACAAGCAATGCTACAGCACGCCTTCACTACTGGGTGTGACAGTCCAGACTACATTCTCGACATAAAGCCATGGCAAATGTAATATTTGCATTCATTTCAAGAGGGCTAGACTACAAGAATAGGAGGTGTACTGCTGGGGCGATACAAGACTCTGATCAGACCGCAGTTGGATTATTGTGAGTAGCGTTGTGCCCAGTATCTAAGGAAGGACGTTCATGGGCTTTGGAGGGAGTCCAGAGAAGGTTTCTTAGAATGGTCCCGGGGATAAAGGGCTTGTCATCACCAGTTTGGGACTCTGGGTCTGTACCTGATGGTGTTTAGAAAAATGAGGGGGAGTCTGATTGAAACTTACAGAATTCTGACAGGACTGGATAGAGTGGACATGGAGGAGGTGTTTACACCAGTAGGAGAGGCTAGGACCCAAGGGCACAGCCTCAAAGTGAAGGGACAACTCATTAGAATTGAGGTGAGTTGAGATTTCTTCAGCCAGAAAGTGGTGAATGTGTGGAACTCCTTGCCGCAGAGAGCTGTGGAGGCCAAGTCATTGAGTGTATTTAAGACAGAGATAGATAGGTTCGTGATTAATGAGGGGATCAGGGATTACAGGGAGAATAGGGTTGAGAAACATATCATCCATCCGCCATGACCTGGGCCTCCAAGCCCTCCGTTTCTTCCTCTCCCGATGTTCCCACCAGTACTCTTCCACTGACACTCTAATTCGGTTGGTTGAACTGGTCATCACCCTCAATAATTTTTCCTTCAAATCCTCCCACTTCCTTCAGATGAAAGGGGTAGCCATGGGCACTCGCATGGGCCCCAGCTATGCCTGTCTCTTTGTCAGTTAGGTGGAACAGTATATCTATCTTCTGCAGTTACACCGGCACCACTCCCCACCTTTTCCTCCGCTTCATTAATGATCATGGTCATGATGACCATGAGGAGGTTGAACAGTTCAAGACTGGTTCGCGAGGTTAGATCTCACGGAATACAGGAATAACTAACTATTTGGATGCAGAACTGGCTCAAAGGTAGAAGACAGAGGGTGGTGGTGGAGGGTTGTTTTTCAGACTGGAGGCCTGTGACCAGTGGAGTGCCACAAGGATCGGTGCTGGGTCCTCTACGTTTTGTCATTTACATAAATGATTTGGTTGAGAGCATAAGAGGTACAGTTAGTAAGTTTGCAGATGACACCAAAATTGGAGGAGTAGTGGACAGCGAAGAAGGTTACCTCAGATTACAGCAGGATCTTGATCAGATGGGCCAATGGGCAGAGAAGTGGCAGATGGAGTTTAATTCAGATAAATGCGAGGAGCTGCATTTTGGGAAAGCAAATCTTAGCAGGTTGTATACACTTAATGGTAAGATCCTAGGAAGTGTTGCTGAGCAAAGAGACCTTGGAGTGCAGGTTCATAGCTCCTTGAAAGTGGAGTCACAGGCAAATAGGATAGTGAAGAAGGCGTTTGATATGCTTTCTTTTACTGGTCAGAGTATTGAGTACAGGAATTGGGCGGTCATGTTGCGGCTGTACAGGACATTGGTTAGGCCACTGTTGGAATATTGCACGTAATTCTGGTCTCCTTCCTATTGGAAAGATGTTGTGAAACTTGAAAGGGTTCCGATAAGATTTACAAGGCTGTTGCTAGTGTTGGACGATTTGAGCTATAGGGAGAGGCTGAACAGGCTAGGGCTGTTTTCCCTGGAGCGTCGGAGGCTGAGGGGTGACCTTATAGAGGTTTACAAAATTATGAGGGGCATGGATAGGATAAATAGGCCAAGTCTTTTCCCTGGGATCAGGGAGTCCAGAACTAGAGGGCGTAGGTTTAGGGTGAGAGAGAAAAGATATAAAAGAGACCTAAGGGGCAACATTTTCACATAGAGAGTGGTACGTGTATGGAATGAGCTGCCAGAGGAAGTGGTGGAGTCTGGTACAATTGTAACATTTAAGAGGCATTTGGATGGGTATATGAATAGGAAGGGTTTGGAGGAATATGGGCCGGGTGCTGGCAGGTGGGAATAGATTGGGTTGGGATATCTGGTCGACATGGATGGATTGGACCGAAGGGTCTGTTTCCATGCTGTAAAATCTCTATGACTCTATGACATGCCACCCCGTCCTTAATTTCACCTGGACCATCTCAGACACCTCCCTCCCCTTCCCTGGACCTCTCCATCTCCATCAGTGGTGACCGACTCAACACTGATATTTTCTACAAATCCACCGACTCCCACAGTTACCTGGATAACATTTCCTCCCACCATGCCGCCTGTCAAAATGCTATCCCTTATTCCCAATTCCTCTGCCTCCATTGCATCTGCTCCCAGGAGGAGCAGTTTCACCACAGAACACACCAGATGGCCTCCTTCTTTAAAGACTGCAATTTCCCTTCCCACGTGGTTGAAGATGCCCTCCAGTGCATCTCATCTACTTCCCACACCTCCACCCTCGAACCCCAGCCCTCCAACTGCAACAAGGACAGAACGCCCTGGTCCTCACCTTCACCCCACCAACCTCCGTACACATTGCATCATCCTCCACCATTTCCGCCACCTACAAACGGACCCCACCACCAGGGATATATGGATATATTTCCCTCCCCACCCCTATTCGCTTTCTGTAAAGACCGTTCCCTCCGTGACTACCTGGTCAGGTCACATCCCCTTACAACCCACCCTCCCCTCCTGGCACCTTCCCCTGTCACCGCAGGAATTGCAAAACCTGCACCCACACCTCCTCCCTCACCTCCATCCAAGGCCCCAAAGGAGCCTTTCACATCCATCAAAGTTTCACCTGCAGATCCACCAATGTTATTTATTGTATCCGTTGCTCCCAATGCGGTCTCCTCTACACTGGGGAGACAGGACGCCTCCTCGTAGAGTGCTTCAGACAACATCTCTGAGACACACGCACCAACCAATCCCACCACCCCATGGCTGAACACTTTAACTCCCCCTCCCACTCCACCAAGGGCATGCAGGTCCTGGGCCTCCTCCATTGCCACTCCCTAACTACCCGACGCCTGGAGGAAGAGCACCTCATCTTCCGCCTCGGGACCCTCCAACCTCAGGGCATCAATGTAGATTTCACCAGTTTCCTCATTTCCCCTCCCCCCACCTTATCCCAATTCCAGCCTCCCAGCTCAGCACTGTCCTCATGACCTGTCCTACCTGTACATCTTACTTCCTACCGTTCTATTCCATCCTCCCCTCCGACCAATCACCTTTACCCCCACCTCCATCCATCTATCTCAATCTCAGATACCTTCCCCCCCAGACCCACGCCCTTCCCATTTATCTCTCCACCCCGGAGGCTCCCAGCCTCATTCCTGATGAAGGGCTTATGCCCGAAACGTCGATCTTCCTGCTCCTCGGATGCTGCCTGACCTGCTGTGCTTTTCCAGCACCGCACTCTCGACTCTAATCTCCAGCACCTTCAGTCCTCATGTTCGCCTTGAGAAACATATCAGCCATGACTGAATGGGTGGTACAGACTCAATGGGCTAAATGGCCTAATTCTGCTCCTATATTTGGTGGATTAAATCCCCCCACCTTGAGGACCCCACATCTCAACCTTGCAAAACAGAGTGTACTTTGTGTTGACTGTAGATCTTCTGCAGTCAGTGGTGAAGCTATTGGCTCAGTGCATGCTTTACAGTAAAAGGTTTCTATCGCTTCCCTCAATAGTAACTGAATAATCTGGTTCATCCTCCTATCACAACTGGGAAAATATGCCTGATGACTGATAGAGGGAGCTCTTGACTAAGATGTGTGCATGGCCTGGAGCGACATAATGTGGAGAAAGTCTTATGAAGTATGGATGTGGGTGAAAATTGCACAAATCCAAATCAGTACTGCTTTGGATTAGTTTAAAGGTGATAATGAAAAGCAAAACAAAGCACAGTCTATTAGAACAGGCAGTTAATCTTTGGCTGGGATTTAGTCGTGGCTCCTTAAAGCACTGTACTGTTTACTTTCTCCCCTATTTAAAGCAGTGTGTAGGGGCACCATGCCATTTTACTGCCAAGCTGCACCTTGTTAAATAACTGAGTGCTGTTTAACTTAAACTGGGAAGTGAGAGTGGATTAAGTACATTATGTCCGTGTTAGTATTCCGAGGGAGGCTTTTTTATTAGATAAAAATCATATCTGTAAAACTCAGCAGGACTTAGAAAGATAGATTATCGACTGAAATATATATTTTAAGTTATGTTTATGTATTAAAATATATATATTTAAAATATAAGACCAAGTGTTCAACAGAATTGGGTTTTCCACAAGTATCTGGACAATTGAATTTCCAATAACCCCTTCATTTCTCTTTTATGTTTTCTTCTCTCAGTTTAGCTCACTGTATCATGTTATTTTATTCACTCACAAGATGTGGGCATCTGTGGCTAGGCCAGCATTTATTACCCATCCCTAATTGCCCAGAGGCCAGTTAAGAGTCAACCACATTGCTATGGGTTTGGAGTCACATGTAAGTTAAACCAGGTAAGGATAGCAGTTTCCTTCCCTTTGTGAACCAGATGGATCTTTCCTGATAATGGTTATCATTAGACCCTTAATTCCAGATTTAGTGAATTCAAATTCCAAACCAGGATATGAACTTTGGACCCCAGAGCATGAGCCAAGTTTCCAGATTAATAGCCCAGCAATAATACCACTGGGCCATTGCCACCTCCCCTCCCGCGCCCCTCCCCCCATTAAAGCCTGGATCACCAGTTTATTATAAATACTCAGGTTATATTAGACTTCAAGATAGTGTCTATACTGTTCTCATCAGTGGCTTGTTTGAAGGGTTATGGCTGGGGAGAGAGTAGGGATAAAAGAGAAGTTGGTTAACTCAGTTGGCTGGATGGGATGGTTCAATACGTACACCAGCTGAAGTGACCATTAGGGAATTTCCTTCTCAACCTCTCCCCTCACTTCAGATGTGGTGACCCTCAGGTTAAACTCACCACCGGTCGCCTCTCTTTAATGAGAGAGCAGCTCTGCGGTCTGTTAATTTCACCGTTACGTGTGACTATATTTTTCCTGGACATTTGAGTCCCTCGTAGTAGATATTATGAAAGTAAGTTTTGACTAAGCCCACACAACTGTGCAATGATGCTGTCACTTTAAAAAGGTTATTTTACCTTTGGTGTTTTTCAAGAGAGGTCGTAAAGGCAGAGGTGCTGAAATGTCTACTTTAGCAATGACAGGGCAGTGGCCAGTTCTCCCAGTTCAGGTTTTGTTTCTGGTTTTGTTTAGTTGTAGCAGTGAGAAGTTGCTGGCTTAGCTGCTGTAGAAGCTGCTGCAATGCAAAAAGGTTCCATGCTTCAGCAAATGATCCCTAGCTAACTTTTCTCCCTGAAATCTCTCCGGCCTATCAGAACCTGTGTTTGAATTTACCTTTTGGCAAGGGATGTGTTTGTAGGATGTTGTGAGTTAAGTTGCAGTATTGAGTCAGTAAACTTTTCCAATAGTTGTTATTCTAAATTCCATTTTCTTTTGTTCATGTTTCAACTGTAGAGTTTAAAGAAATTCTGTTTTGCTTAAAGCGGAGTGGTTGATCAGCTGCATCACACCTGGAATATCCACTTCACATATGCCAATAAAATAAGAAGTTAGGGTCTGGGCTCATTTCTGTACATATTTTGAGGGGGATCTGGCCTGGTTCACAACAACTGGGGATCATATCAGGCCAATGAATATTCAACTGACAGAAGGTAGAGGCTAGGTTTTGGTAACAGAGCCTTTAGCAGTGTTGTTTCTGGATGTTAGAAACATGAGGGGCTATAGGCAGATCACTTGTCACAGGTCAGTTGGGGCAGGCCATTCAGCCTTTTGAGCCTGTTCTGCCAATCGAAGACATTCTGGCTGATCTTCTCCATTTTTACTACCTTTTCTTGCTGTCCCCATATTTGTTCAATTCCACAGTATCCAAAAATCTATCTACTGCTATCTTGAGAATTCTTGGAGAACTCAGTGTCAACAATTCCAACTAATCCCCAATGCTCTGTGTGAAGATATTTTTCCTCATCTCAGTCTGAGAGGGCCGAGCCCTTTATTCTGAAATGACATGCTTCCTAGTTTTAGACTCCACAGCCTGGGGAAATCCACTCAGCCATCTAACCTAACAGCACCCTCAAGATATAGGTATATTTTCACAAAATCAGCACTCATTCCTACAAAACTGAAGGGAATAGAGACCTTATCCATTCATCTTTCCTCATAATATAATGCTATCATTCCAGAAATCAGTCTAGTGAATTTTCATTACATACTCTCTGGGTCAAATGTACCCTATACCCAGCTGTCTGTTCTAAATATGAAAGCAATTAGAAAAAGAGAAGGTGATTGGAGGATAGGATTGATAATGTCATTTACTGAGAAAGGAAGAGGAAATGATTCTGATCCCATCCAATTCTGATAATGTAGCAAACAATTTATTACAGGGACATTGGAAATTAATCATTACAATTAACAGGAACCTATGTTATATAATTTGATACAGATTAATTGATTAACACACATCGATCAATGTTGGAAGATAGGATTGGGAACAGGAGAAGGCCATTCAGTCCTTCCAGCCCACTCCACCATTCAGTCAGATCCTGCATGATCTGGTTATGGCTTCAGCTCTGCTCCCTGCCCCCTCCCATAACTGTTGTCTATTATGATATCTATCTATCTATCTATCTATCTATCTATCTATCTATCTATCTATCTATCTATCTATCTATCTATCTATCTATCTATCTATCTATCTATCTATCTATCTATCTATCTATCTATCTATCTATCTATCTATCCCTGTCTGTCTATCTAAGTCTGCCTCACTCTATCTGTCTGTATATCTCTTTGATTGTCATCTATCAATCATTATTTCTCTCTCTCATCTGCCCCGGAGTCCAGATACACTACAAACCTTCCCAAACAGCCCTCTGGAGTTTATTTTTGTGAATTTTAAAAAAAGCAAAGCGCTACTTTGTGGTTAGGAGTTTGCACGGAGTGGGTGGGGAGTGGTGCCGTTGTAATCATTCAGCTCCCACTCTCTCCCCTGCCCAGCTCTCTTCTCTCTCTCTCCCCCCCCCCCCCCCCTCCTTTGCCGTGGCTTGTCAGCTTATGAGCTGAGGATGGCAATAGCTGAACACTGGGCGGTGGAAGAGCGGGCAGCAACCAGTGCTGGCAACGCCTCTTTGTGAGCTGAGAGCTGCATGTGTCACAGTCCATCAAACGCGCCGATCCACATCCCAAAGCATCTTCCTACCAACTGCAGCCCGCTGCTCGGAGCTTTAACTTTTATTCTTCAACAACAACTCACAAGACAGAGAGGGGGGTCGGAAGAGAAAACAAAACAGGAGCAAGCACAGGTTTGAAATATTTCAACATCCAAGCTGGACAACAACGTGTGTGATTTCACTGCGTAAAGAGAGAGAGAGAGACTTCCACACTTAAAAAAAAACGAAATACTCGAAGATGGAACGAGTTGAGTTGTTCAACAGGGGAGACTACAGGCAGACATGGTGACAATAGTGGATTTACTGACACATGTGAGGAGTTTTACTGCACAGCCCCTGTCTGTTGGAAACACAGCAGACTTGGAATCAGCTGGAGGGAAACTTGGCGGCCGCTTCGTTGTATGGTGAAGATTGCTGGTGTATTTAATAACGGTGAGAAAAGCCCAGGTCTGTGAGGGGTGCGTGGGTGGGGGGGGGGGGGGGCTACCAGGGCGAGAGAGAGAAAGAAGTTCGAGAATCTCTGCTGCACCTTGTGTACTTTTGTGTTGCGATAGAAATTGCAAATCACAGAAATGATGACAAGGGGATGCACAGGGAAGGGCTTTTGAATACAGGGAGCAGCTGTGAAAATAAACCTGTCAGGGGTTGTTTAGTGTTTGTGTATGTGTGTGTCAGATGCTCTTTTCTTTAATACCTGGGCAGGATTTGAGAGATTTGTTTACTTTAATGCAACAAGGACTGTGGAATCGCATAGATATTTCTTGTGAGTTCCAGGCCACCCCCCCCCCCCCCCCCCCACCATCGAAATGGGACCACCTTTGCGTCTTCGACTTAAGACAGTCCCTCAGACTTATGCCCACCGAGACCACTCTGCCCACTGTTCCTATTCTAGCTCTTTAAAAACTTGACAATTAATCCTTATCCACCCCCTCCTCCCCCAGTTTTGTCCCCATAAACCTGCATTGTATATTTCCTATATGTACTCCCTATATGTTTCTTTTTTAAGCGCATATTCAATTCCGCTCCTGAAAGTTACTGTCGAGTGGATTTCTAATTGTATCTTGCGGCTCGAGATAACATTGTTTTAAAATCTGTCACCCTTCCCCTGCTTCTTTCGTCAAATAATTTAAATGTATTGTTGGCCCTTTAGTTTGTAAAAACAGTTTAGACTTGAATATTTGGCCAGGTTATAAACTGTTGCTCTCGCGGGGCTAAAATAATTTTAAAAAACAACAAATTAAAACAATAAAAAAAGAATTATAGCGCAGAAGAATCTTAACAAGAAAATAAAGCAATGGAAAATCTGAAGAGGCTCAGAAATGAGTATGAGCAGCCTAAAACCTAGGGATGGTACAAAGATTTGAGAGAGAGCTGTAGCCGGCCTAAGTATCAGTCTAGCCACACACATCTGAGCTGAAATATGATCTACAAAGTGGATTTGACACTGATTTAATTTCCCTTTGTTTGAACTGTGGATTACTGCTTCAGAGTTGAGCGCAGTATGTGTGCAGGGGTAGTTTCTTTCGCCCTTCAATACATCGGGATTCCCTCCATCCCCCCCCCCCCCACCCCCATGTGTCACCTCCCCCCTCTCCCTTACCCTGCGTTGTCCCCTTCACATCTGGGATTACAGCGGCCTCTCCCTTATAGATGGTGGCTCTGCACTTGAGCACGGAGTTGCACTATAGCCGGTGCAGAGCAGCTCAGAGATTGAACCCCTGCGAGAGCTGCTTGCAAGATGTCACACTTCACCCGGTTGAAGGAGGGTGAGATTATCATCCCTCAAAATTGCTGGACATCACTGTGGGTGAGGGCACTGCAGGCTGAGCCATGTGATATTACAGGGAACGTAAACGGGCAGAGGGGTGGAAGTGGATAGGGAAGAAAGGTGTGATTAAAAATAAATAAAGGGCGTGTGTGAAGACAATTGGGAGAAGCAGAAGCTGGGGCGTGTTGAGGGTTGTTTACCTGTTTGAGAGCAGGTGGGTGGCAAAAGATGTTTTCAGCTCTCTGCTAATAAAAACATACAATGAAAACATTAAATCATAATAATAAAAACACACTCCAAATCAATCCTGTCTGAGGAAAGAGAGTTGGGAAAATCCGAATAAATATACTCTTGATTGGAGCGCATCCTGCTTTATTTTTCTGTTTAAAGCAAACATAAATGGCTACCTGTTGAGCATTTGTGAAAATAGACAGGGCAGATGAGGAAAAAGGTGGGGACGGCTCGATGCTGTGCTCCTGAGTTTTCCCTGGAGTACTCCAACACACACACACACACACACAGAGATGGAGCCTGTAACCTGTGCCCGTGGAAATGGAAACCCAAGTCAGCAAATCCCCTCAGCATTTTCACAGAGCTGTGAGCAGAGAACCTGGCCCTTTGAAGGGGGCTGTGTGTGCGCAATAACTCACACAACTCCCCCGGGGGGGGCAGTTGCCGTCTTCTGCGATGTTTCAGATTGAACGCAGCTACAGGCAGATCAAAGTAGGAAGGGAAAACAAGGCCGGGCACTAAATCAGTGCCTTGTCATTGACCCGGTGTTGAGAAAGTGGTTGGTGACATATTGCTAGAGTGTGTGTATGGCGTGGATCTGATTTGTGTGCGGGTCGGACGGATGATCCAGGTTTAAAGTGAAAGTCCACTGCTATCATTGCTTTAATCATTGCAGCTTAATCGCTTCATTCTAAAATACTCTTTATACTGAGTGGGAACGGTGGTTGAGTTCATACTGGTGAACACTCAGACATGCAAACAGACAGATTTCACCACATGTACACCCCCCCCCCGACACATATATCCACACCGACATCTATATACACATGCTCATACAAACATGCACATAGACCAACTCAAATCCCACACTCATCCTGACACATACACAGCCATACACACCCACACATGGACACACCTACACATGGGCATGCACATATTAACATATGCGTACGCACTCACATGCACAAATACACCCATACAAACACGCGTACACATACATACCCATACGTAGATAGGGGTTGGCACGGTGGCACAGTGGTTCACGCTGCTGCCTCACAATGCCAGGGATCCGGGTTCGATTCCACCCTTGGGCGATTGTCTGTGTAGAGTTTGCACATTGGGGGTTACCTCCCACTGGTGGTAGGTAACCAGTAGCCACTGGCTAAAACTGTGCAGATTAAGTGGACTGGCCTTGCTAGATTATGTATAGTGTCCAGGATAGGTGGGTTAGCCATGGGAAAATGTAGGGTTACACGGATAGGGTGGGGGCAGGCTGAGCCACTCTTCAGAGGATCAATGTGAACTCGAAGCGCTGAATGGCCTGTCAGGATTTTATACATATGTCCCCACACACACAAACGTACAGAGACAGATACTTTATCTGTCCAAGGTACTGAAATAGGCAGAAAAATGGAGTATTGGTGTTGTGGAGATTGGATGGGGTTAGAGTGAGGAATACAGAGCGGTATATAGCATGTTGGTGAGTTTCCATTTCCCATGGGGACAAACCTCCTCTGAGATTGTATTTTGTTTGAAATCTCTTCCTGTTTGCATATAGCATTCTGACAGAGATTAGATTATATTCCCTACAGTATGGAAACAGGCCATTTGGCCCAACAAGTCCACACCGACCCTCTGAATAGTAATCCACCCAGACCCATTTTCCTACCTTATATTTCCCCCTGACTAATGCACCTAACACTTTCGGCAATTTACATGACCAATTCCCTGACCTGCACATCTTTGGATCGTGGGAGGAAACCAGAGCACCCGGAGGAAACCCACGCAGACACGGGGAGAACGTGCAAACTCTACACAGGGCAATCGCCTGAGGCTGGAATCGAACCCGTGTCCCTGGCACTGTGAGGTAGCAGTGCTAACCACTGAGCCACCGTGCCACCCCAAAGCGATTGCAGATGAGATTTTAAATAGGAGCCCCTCATCTCATGTGGATTTGAAAGGTGTGATCCTACAAGTTCAAAGAACAGCTGATGTGTGCTGTCCAGTGACCTGGCCAGTATGTATCCCACTGTCAACACAATCAAAGCAGAATGTCTGACCATTATCTGCTGTGCAGCAGTTTGGGTTGTTCCCTTTCTTACATTGTGACAAAAATGGCACTTTGTAGGTGCTTTATTGGCTATAAACACTTTGGTTTTGAAAGGCATTCTAAAAGAGCTGTGAGAAGAGAGAGACCTGAGGTTGCTTGTGCACAAATTTTTGAAGGCAGCAACAGAGATTAACTCAGGCAGTTGGCAAAACATATGGGATCCTGGGCTTTATAAATAGATTTGATTCATTGAGTTTACAGACGTACAGCATGGAAACAGACCCTTCTGTCCAACGTGTCCATGCCGACCTGATATCCTAAATTAATCTGGTCCCATTTGTCAGCTCTTGGCCCATATCTCTCTAAACCCTTCCTATTCATATACCCATCCAGATGCCTTTTAAATGTTGTAATTGCACCATAGAGACATAGAGATGTACAGCACGGAAACAGACCCTTTGGTCCAACCCATCCATGCCGATCAGAAATCCCAACCCAATCTAGTCCCACCTGCCAGCACCCGGCCCATATCCCTCCAAACCCTTCCTATTCATATACCCATCCAGAAGCCTTTTAAATGTTGCAATTGTACCAGCCTCCACCACTTCCTTTGGCAGCTCATTCCATGCAATACACGGAGTTCAAAAGCCATGGAGTTCTACTAAATTCACAGAAAGTGTTATTGTGTATTGAGTATTCTGACCAATTCTGGATATCAGATTTTAGAAAGAATACTAAAGCTTTGGAGTGGTTAGACCATAAGTTGTAGGCCATTCAGCCCATCAAGTCTTCTCCACCATTCAATGAGATCATTGCTGATCTGATAATGCTCAACTCCACTTTCCCGCCTTTTCTCCATAACCCTTGATTCCCTTACTGAAAAAAAATCTGTCTCAACCTTGAATACACTTAATGCCCCAGCCTTGTTAGCCCTCTGTGGTAAAGAATGCCACTGATTCACTGCTCTCTGAGAGAAGAAATTTCTCCTCATTTCTATCTTAAATGTGCAACCTCTTATTTGAAGATTGTGACCTCTAGTCCTAGACTCCCCAACAAGGGGAAGCAACCTTTTTGTATATACCCTGTCAAGTCTCCTCCAAACCCACATCATCAGTGTAAATACCACCCTCTCCTAGTTGTTGTTAGTTCTGAAGTAGGATCACTGGACTCAAAACATTAATGCTGCTTTCTGTTCACAGATGCTGCCAGACCCTAGATTCATACATTCATACAGTGCAGAAAAGGGTCTTCAGTTCATCCACACTGCACCAACATAACTACCACTAAAATTGCGCTAATCCCAATTTCCTGTACTTGTCCCATATCCTTATTAAAGGCCTGCTGAATATCTCTAGCAATTTCTGTTTGTGTGTCTTTCAGATCTCCAGCATTTGCTTTATTTGCTTTATTTCCTCTGAGAATCTTGAGTTTTTCAGTAAGATCTCTCATTCTCCTAAACTCCAGAGAAGGCAAATCCAACCTACTCAATCTCTCCTCATAAGAAAATCCTTCCATATCCAGGATTAGCTTAGTCAATGTCCTCTGGACTGCCTCCAATGTAAGCATAGCTTTCCTTAGATAAGGGAACAGCACTGTTCACAATATTCCAGCTATGGTCTGACCAGTGCCTTGTATAGTTTCAGCAAGACTTCTCTGAAAATCAACTTGTCATTAAAAAACTGTAGGATTTCAATTTTGTGGATAAGCAGGAGGTGCTGGGTTTGTTGTCATTAGAACCGAGAGGGTTTACAGGAGATAAGATGGAAATGTTCAAAACTATAAAGGGTTTAGTTATATGAAGGAGGGGAAATTGTTTCCAGTGCACCAGGGATAATAATGACATTGCATAGATTTTAGATAATTGGCGACAGATCCAGAGGTGACACGGGGAAAATCTTCTCTACGTAATGAGTCATTACGGTTTGGAATAATCAGCCTGATCCAACAGAGAGTGAAGGAGTTAACCTTTCAGGGTAATGGGGAAAGAGTGAGGGAGTGGAACTCACTGGATTGCTACTGAAAGAGCTGACATGTACTTGATGGACTGAATGGTCTCTTGATGTAGGAGCAAATTACTGCAGATGCTGGAATCTGTAACTGTAAACAAAAATTGCTGGAGATCACAGTGGGTCAGGCTGCTTCCGTGGAGAGAGCGAGAGAGAGAGAGAAAGCTAATGTTTCGAATCCAGATGGTTCTTCCTCAGGTCTCTGGGTTTGTTGTTTGAGCCACATGCAAGCAATGGGACTTGCTCAGTTTAGGACATCTGGCTGGCATGGACGAGTTAGACCGAAGGATGATATGATTATGACTAAGACTGTAACAGTGGAGAGTGTGGTGCTGGAAAAGCACAGCAGGTCAGGCAGCATCTCCTAGTTGATCATAACTGACTTTCACCCTGATGACCCTGTCTTGCTGTTACAGTGGTGCTCTCGACTGGTGCCATGTCCACATAATCAGTAGCTCCATCCTCAGATACTTTCACACTTGCTTTAGCACTGCCCATTGGATTTACTCTTCACACTGCACTAAGCAAACAGCATAAAGAGCCTTCTTCCAAAGAGGAGAAAGTGAGGACTGCAGATGCTGGAGATCAGAGCTTAAAAATGCGTTGCTGGAAAAGCGCAGCAGGTCAGGCAGCATCAAAGGAGAAGGAGAATCGACGTTTCGGGCATATGCCCGAGATGTCGATTCTCGTTCTCCTTTGATGCTGCCTGACCTGCTGCGCTTTTCCAGCAACGCAGTTTTAAGCTCTAGCTTCTTCCAAAGAGTCTCATTTCACTTTGCATTAATGGAATCACTTTGGCCCCAGCAATAGGATTTACCTGGCAATGTGGGCACTGCTTCACCCTAATCTCAACAGCAAAATGCGTTGCCATCATGCATTTAATGTTGTGAAACAGTGACAACAAACTGTATCAATCTAGTGCCTTAATGTATTGGAACATGCCAAAGTGCTTCCCAGTGGTTTGTACAGGACATTGATTCGGCCACTTTTGGAACAATGCGTTCAACTCTAGTCTCCCTGCTGTAGGAAACTTGTTGTGAAACTTGAAAGGGTTCAGAAAATATTTACAAGGATGTACTGAACTGGAGGGTTGGAGTTATAGGGAGAGGCTGAATAGGCTGGGGCAGTTTTCCCTGGAGTGTCGGGGGCTCAGGGGTGACCTTGTAGAGGTTTATAAAATCATGAAGGGCATGGATAGGGTGAGTAGCCAAGGTCTTTTTCCCAGGGTAAGGAAGTCCAAAACCGGAGGGCACTGATTTAAGTTGAGAGGGGAAAGATTTAAAAGGGACCTAAGGAACAGTCTTTTCATGCAGAGGGTGGTCATGTATAGAATGAGCTGCCAGAGGAAGTAGTGGAGGCTGGTACAACTACAACATTTAAAAGGCATCTGGATGGGTATATGAATAAGAAGGGTTTAGAGAGATATGGGCAAAGTGCTGGCAAATGGGACTAGATTAATTTAAGATATCTGGTCGGCATGGATGAGTTGGATCTAAGAGTCTGTGCTGTACATCTCTTTGACTCCATGACTCTAAGAGCATTATGAAAGAAAGCAAGGCATTGAGTCACACAGAGACAGACTAAGACAAATACTTGGTGACGAGGCAGTTTAAGGGAGTGACTTAAATGAGGTAATGAATAGACAGGCAATAATGGGAAAGGATGCAATTCCGGGGACTGAGGCCTAGACAACTAAAGACAAGACTACAAATGGCAGAGTGATTAAAACCAGGGGCCAGAATTGAAGGGGCATTCACTGTTTGATAAAATTCTGGTTTTGGAGGAGATTAAAGCGATAAGGAGAGACATGCAGAAGGAGGGATTTGCAAATAAAGGCGAGAGTTTAAAATCAGGACGTTACTTGGACAGGAGCCAGTGTGAGTCAGTAAGCACAGGATTGATAGGGGAGCAAGATGGGCAGCAGCATTTTGGATGACCTCAAGCTTACAGAGGGTAGAATGTGGGAGACCTGCCAGATTTGTGTTGGAATTGTTCAGTCCAGAGCTAAGGAAGGTATGAATGAGAATTTCAGCAGCAGATGAGCTGTGACAGGGAAACTGTCGGGCAGTGAAATGGGAAAAGGAATGAGCTAATGCTGTGATGGAATGAATATGAGGCTGGAAACTCATCCTGGGCCTCAAATGTGACACAGTAGTCATTACGAAACTGGCTTAAATTTAGACTGTTGTCAGGGAGAGGGATGGAGTAGGTAGTTAGGGAATGAAGTTTGGAGCAGGGAAGGAATTTCTGCCAATATGCCATTTGTCAAGCACATGCTAAACATATGATACACTCACAGGACGTGGACAACACTAGCTAGGCCAGCATTTGTTGCCCATCCCTTAATTGCCCAGAATAGGTTAAGGATCAACCATGTTGCTGGGGGTCTGGAGTCACATGTATGCCTGATGGGGTAAGGATGGCATTTGTGAACCAGATGGGATTTCTCTACAATGGTTTCATGGTCATCATTGAATTCAAATTCCACTGTCTGCCCTGTTGCAGGATTTGAACCTAGTACCCCAGAAAATTACCTGGGTCTCTAGATTAACAGATCATCATCTCTCCATAACCTTTCCTGAAAGAAATTATGATTTGCAATGTTGGAATGGCAATAGTAGCAGTTGACAGAAGTGTTGCCACTACAACAGCTTGTATTGATAAATACCTTTAAGTCAGCAAAAACATCCAAACCTGCTTCACAGGAAGTCTCATCAAACAGAATTGGATACTTAGCCACGTAGAGAGATATCAGTACAAAGGAGGTATCAGTATGGCTGACCCAAAGCACAGGCAAGGAGGTTGGCTTTGAGCAGCATTTTAACTGAGGAGCGAGAGAGAGAGAGAGAGAGACAGACAGACAGATAGAGAGAGACAGAGGAGTTTAAGGTGGAAATTCCTCAATGTAGGGCCCAATCAGCTGAAAGCATAATTACCAAGGGTAGAGCAGTTTAAACTGGGGATGCTGTAGTGCTCCAAACGGAATGCAGGAACAATAACATATGTGTTTAGCTTCATCAACTGGTTGCAGGAGGAATATTGACAATGGAGGCAGGTTCCATTGAGGCATCCGAGAGAGCATTGGATAACTATTTGGAGAGAAATGGTCTGCAGGGATATGTGATAAAGGCAGGAGATTGGCACTCGATAATGGAACTGGAGCATGCACACTGGGCTGAATGGCCTCCTTCATCACTGTTGAAACATCTGTGGCTCTACCTTGTTTTTGACATTTGCGAAATAGACTGCAATGTCATGCAAAATTGGTACTGGGACCATTTAATGCTCAGTATTTTCACAAGGACAGAGCGAAGTTTGGACTTGGGTTTTGGAAGAGTCTGTGCTCCAGTTTTGGAGGCTCCTGCACCACCTGCCTATCAAGATAAGGAAGCTCTGAAAGTAGTGCAGCATTAGAATGAACTGCTTCTCTTACTGACCCTATGTGCCTGATTACTATAACACAAAAAAGGTAAAAGCAAAAATGTCAAGAGAGTGAAGTAAGCTGGTCAGTCAGCACTCTCTGTTCTTTTACTGTTGTTCCTCATCTGAGACAATAAACTTACTTGTGCATCTGTTTATTTGATGTCTGTGTGGAGGAGAATTGAATAAGCCATTAATGCACAGAATCTTTTCTTTTGTGGAATGTGGGTGTTACTGATTTTATTACCTGTCCCTAATTGCCCTTGAACCGAGTGGCTTGCTCAGCCATTTCAGAGTCAACCACATCTCTGTGGGTCTGGAGTCACATGTAGGCCAGACCAGGTATGAATGGCAGTTTCCTGCCATAAAAGACTGGTGAAACAGTTGGTTACACGGTCACCATTAGACTGGCTTTTAGTTCCAGATCTTATTGGATTCAAACCCAACTACCCAGAGCGTGAACCTGGACCTCTGGCTTACTAGATCGATGATATTGCAACTAGGCCACTGCCTTCCCATGATGTTAATGGTTGTTAAATCGACTGGTCACCTTATACCATTGACATGATATTTTTCATTTACTTACTTGTAGGACATGGCCATCGTTGGCTGGACCAGCATTTGTGGCCAGACCCTAGTTGCCCTTGGGAAGGTGGTGGTGAAATAACTTCTTGAACTGTTGCAGTTCAAGCTGCTTTTGCCTGAAACATCAATTTTCCGGCTCCTTGGATGCTGCCTGACCTGTTGTGCTTTTCCAGCACCACTCTAATCTTGACTCTAATCTCCAGCATATGCAGCTCTCACTTTTGCCTAACAATAAGGAAGACTTAGAGTCATAGACCGTAAGGATGTACAGCATGTCCAAGTTGTCCATGCTGACCACATATCCTAAATGAATCTAGTCCCACTTACCAGCATTTGGCCCATATCGCTCTAAACCCTTCCTGTTCATATACCCATCCAGATGCCTTTTAAATGTTATAATTGTATCAGCCTCCATCACTTCCTCTGGCAGCTCATTCCATACACTTACCACCCTCTGCATGAAAAAGTTGCCCTCAGATCCCTTTTAAATCTTTCCCCTCTCACCTTAAACCAATGCACTCTAGTTCTGGACTCCCCACCTCAGGAAAAACACCTTGTTTACTTACCCTATCCATGTCCCCCCATGTTTTTATAAACCTCTATAAGGTCACCCCTCAGCATCCAGGGAAAACAGCCCCAGCCTATTCAGTCTCTCCATGTAGTGAAATTTGCCTTTCACCTGATTGACTCTGAACCTCAATAATGTGTTTGCATTAATGTTACACTTCTCAACACTTTCCTTGGTGCCAGTGTCGTGGCATTGTACCACCTTGTTCATTGCCTGAGCTTTGTTCAGTGATCTGGCTTGGCTCTAACCAGATTTCCTGCACATATGTACCCAAGGTCCATTGGTGTGCCAAATATTTGGCAGATATCACAATAGCCGATGGATTGCTGTGGTAAGCCCTGCTTCTGTTACAGATCTTATTGGTTTAGTGGGCTTTGCTGACTGTTGCAACAGTGTTGGCTGGAGGCCATTTAGCTCAGTTGGCTGATCAGCTGGTTTGCTCTGCAGAGTGATGTCCAATAGTAATGGTTTAATTCCCACGCTAGCTCAGGTTACTGTGAAGGGCTCTCCTTCTCAACCTGTTTCCTCACCTAAGATGTGATGAACCTCAGGTTAAACCACCACCAGTCGATCCTCTCTAATGAGAGAGTGAGATTTTGCTAACGTTACCTTAGTGTTGGCCGCACATAAAGAATGCAACTGGTGTCCTGCCACAATGGCTTCATATGTACATCCTTCTTCAAGTAATATGTCAGTGTTCTTTTTATTGTTAAAGAGGGAGATGCAGAGAATACACTCCACAGCCTTTAGTTGTACTGTATTTCATCATTTTTGTTTTTACGTGAGCACTTTTAGAATTTTCTTCCAATTTGAACAAACTTGGAATTTAATCATAAAGAAATTAACTTCAGGCTAATCAATGCCCTAACTACAGAAATGTATTGTCTATCTGTACTCACAGAAGGTGATATTACTGCTCGTCTGACTTCTAAGGAGTCCAGGAATGTTATCCAGTTTGTCTTCAATTAGCTTTCCAAATATCTGTCATTGAGATCTTGGAGTCTTTTTTATACAGACGACCACCATAGCTAACTGTGTGGGCTTTGTCTTCATTAGCTACTGTTGCAGCAATCATTATGTTATCCCTCATAAAAGTAAACTCGGCTCAGATAATGTGGTATTGACAGATCAAACTGAAGTTTATTATAGCTGGCCATTATACACATACCATTCACAGGCATATCAATGTCTAGGCTCAGGTTAAGCTGCTTGCTTACAAAGAGCAGCAGATCAAAGAGCTTCTATTAGTGTGTCATGCTTCAAGTAATCCCGCGTAAGATGGTATTATATTCTTAGATCACACGCTATAATACAATGGTGATATCATGAATGTGTCCCTTAAAGTTTAAAATCACACAATGCCAGGTTATCGTACAACAGGTCTATTTGGAAGCACTAGCTTTCAGAGTGCTGTTCCTTCAACCACCTGATGAAGGAACGGCGCTCTGAAAGCTAGTGCTTCCAAATAAACCTGTTGGACAATAACCTGGCATTGTGTGATTTTTGACTTTGTCCATCCCAGTCCAACACCAGCTCCTCCGCAACATGTCTCTTGAAGATATACTGACATACTGTCTGTGAGACATAACATCACACATCACCATTTCGCCATACAGACTGTGAGACATAACATCAAACATTACCATCTCACCATACTGACTGTGAGATATAACATGACACATCACCATCTCACCATACACACTGTGAGATATAACATCACACATCACCATCTCACCAAACAGACTGTGAGATATAACATGACACATCACCCATCTCACCATAAACACTGTTTCTCTGTCATATTGTCTCTGTCAATTTCCGGCATGTTATTGGTGTCCTCCACTGTGAAGACCGATACAAAATACCTGTTCAATGCCTCGGCCATTTCATCATATCCCATAAGTTAGCACTGCTGCCTCACAGCGCCAGAGACCCGGGTTCAATTCCCGCCTCAGGCGACTGACTGTGTGGAGTTTGCACGTTCTCCCCGTGTCTGCGTGGGTTTCCTCCGGGTGCTCCGGTTTCCTCCCACATCACAAAGATGTGCAGGGTCAGGTGAATTGGCCATACTAAATTGCCCGTAGTGTTAGGTAAGGGGTAAATGTAGGGGTATGGGTGGGTTTCGCTTCGGCGGGTCGGTGTGGACTTGTTGGGCCGAATGGCCTGTTTCCACACTGTAATCTAATCTAATCTAATCTAAATCTAAAGTAAATGCCCCTTCTCATGCTCTAAAGGACCAATGTTTACTTTAGCCACGCTTTTTGTTTTATATGTTTATAGAAACTTTTGCTATCTGTCTTTATATTCTGTGCTAGTTTTTTCTCATCTTCTATCTTACTTTTCTTTATAGCTCTTTTTGTGGCTTTCTGTTGATCTTTAAAGTTTTCCCAATCTTCTAGTTTCATGCTGTCTTGGCCACTTTGTACGCCTTCTCGTTCACTTTGATAGCCGGCCTTATTTCCTTAGACATCCATGGCAGTATACCCCTTTTCTTACAGTCCTTCCTTTTCACTTTCTTTTCTGATCACTTTGAAGAATTGCTTTGAAAGTCCACCACTGCTCATCAACTGTCCCACTATAAAATATTTGCTTCCAGTCTACTTTAGCCAAGTCTTCCCTCATTCTATTGTAGTCTCCCTTGTTTAAGCATAGGACCCTGGAATTGGATTTTACCTTCACATTCTCGATCTGTATTCTAAATTCAACCATACTGTGATCATTCCTTCCAAGAGGATCCCTGACTATGAGGTTATTAATTATTCCTGTCTCATTACACAGGACCAGATCTAGGATAACTTGCTCCCTCATCGGTTCCATTACATTCTGTTCAAGAAATCTTTTTCGCAGATACACTCAACAAACCCCTCCTCAAGGCTACCCTGAACTAACTGGTTCAACCAGTCGACATGTGGATTAAAATCCTCCGTGATAATTGCCGTACCATTTTTACAGGCAGTTTTTTGTGTATTGCCGCCCCAATGTGATGTTATTATTTGCTGACCTATAGTGACTTTTTCTTCTTAGAATTTCTAATTTCCACCCAAATGGATTCAACCTTATTCTTCATAGAACCTATATTGTCTTTTGGGACCACCCTGATGTTATCCTTGAATATCAGAGCTACACCACCTCCCTTACCTTCCTGTCTGTCCTTCCTAATAGTCTGATACCCCTGGATATGATACTCCAGTTGTGACCATCCTGTAACCATGTCTCCATAATGGCTACTAAATCATATTCATTTGCGATGATTTGTGCCGTTAACTCATCAATCTTGTTACAAATGCTATGAGCATTCACGTAAAGTGCCCTTATGCTATTTTCTTGCCCTCATGATTTGAACATTTCTAATAATATCTCCTGAATTATCCTTCCTTTTTACTTCTTCCATAGTCTGCCTTGTACTTAAACCCTCCTGCACACAAGCTAACCTGCTGCTTACCTTTTTTTTTAACCATCATACTTGCTGTTATTTCTCCCTTGCCCTTCCACCCAACTCATTAGTTTAAAATCCCAGTGGCCACCCTATTTTCCTTTTCACTAGAACTCCGGTTCCAGATTGGTTCAGGTGGAGCCAGTCCTATTGATACAAATGCCCCCGGTTCCAAAACTGATGCCAATACCCCAAGAAACAGAACCCCTCTTTTCCATACCACTCCTGTTTACTTCCCTAATTTTCTTATCCCTAAGCCAAGTAGCACATGGCTCAGGCAGTAATCCGGATATTATGACCCTTGAGGACCTATTCCTTAATTTCACTCCTAGTGCTTGATACTCCCGAAGCAGGTCCTCCTTCCTAGTCTTGCCTATGTTGTTTGTCCCAAAGTGGACCACAACAACCAGATCCTCCTCCTCCCGCTCCAATATCCTTTCAAGCCGGTCAGAGACGTCCTGTGCCCCGGCACTGGGCAGGCAACACACCATACAGGACTCGCAATCTGGTTTGCAAAGCATACTACCTATCCCCCTAATTACAGAATCCCCTATAACTACCACTAGTCTTTTTGCTCCCCTCTCTTGAATGGCCTTCTGCACCATGGTGCCATGGTCAGCTGGCTCATTCTCCCCACAGCCCTTTTCCTCCTCCACATAGGGAGCAAGAATCTCATATCTGTTGGATAAGGTCAAGAGCTGAGGCTCCCTCATTCCTGAATTCAGGATCCCCCTACCTGCCTCACTCACAGTCACACCCTGTTGTCCCTGATCACTAACTGAATTTGAATTACTTAATCTACCAGGTGTGACTGCCTCCTGAAACAAAGCGTCCAGGTACCTCTCCCCCTCCCGGATGTGCCGCAGTGTTTGAAATTCAGATTCCAGATCATCAACTCTGAGCTGGAGTTCCTCCAGCAACCAACACTTGCTGCAGATGTGGTCACTGCAGTTCACAATGGGATCAGCCAGCTCCCACATCATACAGCTACAGCACATCACCTGTCCAGCCATCTCGGATTAGTTAATTACTTTATTAATTTAAATAAATTGAGTTAATTAATTTCTAATACTTCTCTGCTGTATATTAAATAATAGATAAATGAAAAAAGAAAAACATCAACTGATTCATCCAAAGTTGGAGTGTGATAGTGTCTCTACCTCTAGACTAGGAGGCCTGGGTTTATGTCCTGCCTGCTCCAAAGGTGTATAACAACATTAGACAGGGGTAAATTTAGGAGAATGGGTCTGGATGGGTTGCTCTTCGGTGGGTCGGTGTGGACTTGTTGGGCCAAAGAGCCTGTTTCCACACTGTAAGGAATCTAACCTATTATAATAGCATCACACATCACCGTCTCACCATACTGACTGTGAGACTTAACTTCACACATCACCGTCTCACCATACAGACTGTGAGACAGAACATCACACATCACCATCTCACCGTGCTGACTGTGAGACATAACTTCACACATCACCATCTCACCGTACTGACTGTGAGACAGAACATCACACATCACCATCTCACCATATTGACTTTGAGATAGAACATCACACATCACCATCTCACCATACTGACAGTGAGACATAACTTCACACATCACCGTCTCACCATACTGACTGTGAGACATAACTTCACACATCACCATCTCACCATACTGACTGTGAGACAGAAGATCACACATCACTATCTCACCGGACTGACTGTGAGATATAACATCATACATCACCATCTCACCGTACTGACTGTGAGACATAACATCACACATCACCATCTCACCATACTGACTGTGAGACAGAACATCACACATCACCATCTCACCATACTGACTGTGAGACAGAACATCACACATCACCATCTCACCATACTGACTGTGAGACAGAACATCACACATCACCATCTCACCGTACTGACTGTGAGACTTAACTTCACACATCACCATCTCACCATACTGACTGTGAGACAGAACATCACACATCACCATCTCACCGTACTGACTGTGAGACAGAACATCACACATCACCATCTCACCGTACTGACTGTGAGACTTAACTTCACACATCACCATCTCACTATACTGACTGTGAGACAGAACATCACACATCACCATTTCACCATACTGACTGTGAGACTTAACTTCACACATCACCATCTCACCATACTGACTGTGAGACTTAACTTCACACATCACCGTCTCACCATACTGACTGTGAGACATAACATCACACATTACCATCTCACCGTACTGACTGTGAGACAGAACATCACACATCACCATCTCACCATGCTGACTGTGAGACATAACTTCATACATCACCATCTCACCGTACTGACTGTGAGACAGAACATCACACATCACCATCTCACCATACAGACTGTGAGACAGAACATCACACATCACCATCTCACCGTGCTGACTGTGAGACATAACTTCACACATCACCGTCTCACCATACTGACTGTGAGACATAACTTCACACATCACCATCTCACCATACTGACTGTGAGACAGAAGATCACACATCACTATCTTACCGGACTGACTGTGAGATATAACATCATACATCACCATCTCACCGTGCTGACTGTGAGATATAACTTCACACATCACCATCTCACCGTACTGACTGTGAGACAGAACATCACACATCACCATCTCACCATACTGACTGTGAGATGTAACATGACACATCACCATCTCACCATACTGACTGTGAGATATAACATCACACATCACCATCTCACCATACTGAATGTGAGATGTAACATGACACATCACCATCTCACCATACTGACTGTGAGATATAACATCACACATCACCATCTCACCATACTGACTGTGAGATATAACATCACACATCACCATCTCACCATACTGACTGTGAGATGTAACATGACACATCACCATCTCACCGTACTGACTGTGAGACAGAACATCACACATCACCATTTCACCATACTGACTACGAGACATAACATCACACATCACCATCTCACCGTACTGACTGTGAGACAGAACATCACACATCACCATCTCACCATACTGACTGTGAGACATAACTTCACACATCACCATCTCACCATACTGACTGTGAGACTTAACTTCACACATCACCATCTCACCATACTGACTGTGAGACAGAACATCACACATCACCATCTCACCGTACTGACTGTGAGACAGAACATCACACATCACCATCTCACCATACTGACTGTGAGACATAACTTCACACATCACCATCTCACCATACTGACTGTGAGACATAACATCACACATCACCATCTCACTGTACTGACTGTGAGACATAACTTCACACATCACCATCTCACCGTACTGACTGTGAGACAGAACATCACACATCACCATCTCACTGTACTGACTGTGAGACATAACATCACACATCATCATCTCACCATACTGACTGTGAGACAGAACATCACACATCACCATCTCACCATACTGACTGTGAGACATAACATCACACATCACTATCTCACCATACTGACTGTGCAACATAACATCACACATCACCATCTCACCATACTGACTGTGAGACATAACATCACACATCACCATCTCACTGTACTGACTGTGAGACATAACATCACACATCACCATCTCACCATACTGACTGTGAGACAGAACATCACACATCACCATCTCACCATACTGACTGTGAGACATAACATCACACATCACTATCTCACCGTGCTGACTGTGAGACAGAACATGATACATCACCATCTCACCATACTGACTGTGAGACATTACATCACACATCACTATCTCACCATACTGACTGTGAGACAGAACATTACACATCACCATCTCACCATACTGACTGTGAGACAGAACATTACACATCACCATCTCACCGTACTGACTGTGAGACAGAACATCATACATCACCATCTCACCGTACTGACTGTGAGACCTAACATCACACATCACCATCTCACCATACTGACTGTGAGACAGAACATCACACATCACTATCTCACCATACAGACTTTGAGACAGAACATCACACATCACCATCTCACCGTGCTGACTGTGAGACAGAACATCACAGATCACCATCTCACTGTACTGACTGTGAGACATAACATCACACATCACCATCTCACCATACTGACTGTGAGATATAACATCACACATCACCATCTCACCATACTGACAGTGAGACAGAAAATCACACATCACCATCTCACCGTACTGACTGTGAGACAGGACATCTTACATCACCATCTCACCGTGCTGACTGTGAGACAGAACACCTTACATCACCATCTCACCGTGCTGACGGTGAGACAGAACGTCATACATCACCATCTCACCGTGCTGACTGTGAGACAGAACGTCGTACATCACTAACTCACCGTGCTGACTGTGAGATATAACATCACACATCACCATCTCACCATATTGACTGTGAGATATAACATCACACATCACCATCTCACCGTGCTGACTGTGAGACATAACATCACACATCACCATCTCACCATACTGACTGTGAGATATAACATCACACATCACCATCTCACCGTACTGACTGTGAGACAGAACATCACACTTCACCATTTCACCATACTGACTGTGAGACATAACATCACAGATCACCATCTCACCATACTGACTGTGAGACAAAACATCATACATCAGCATCTCACCATACACACTGTGAGACAGAACATCACACAGCACCACCTCACCATACACACTGTGAGACAGAACATCACACGTCACCATCTCACCATATGGACTACGAGACAGAACATCACACATCACCATCTCACCATATGGACTACAAGACAGAACATCATACATCACCATCTCACCGTACTGACTGTGAGACAGAACATCACACATCACCATCTCACCGTGCTGATTGTGAGACATAACTACGCACATCACCACCTCACCATACACACTGTGAGACAGAACATCACACATCACCATCTCACCATACTGACTGTGAGACATAACATCATGCATCACTATCTCACCGTGCTGACTGTGAGACAGAACATCTTACATCACCATCTCATCGTGCTGACTGTGAGACATAACTTTGCACATCACCATCTCACCGTGCTGACTGTGAGACAGAACATCTTACATCACCATCTCACCGTGCTGACTGTGAGACAGAACGTCATACATCACCATCTCACCGTACTGACTGTGAGACGGAACATCACACATCACCATCTCACCATACTAACTGTGAGACAGAACATCACACATCACCATCTCACCGTACTGACTGTGAGACAGAACATCTTACATCACCATCTCACCGTGCTGACTGTGAGACAGAACATCTTACATCACCATCTCACCGTGCTGACGGTGAGAAAGAACGTCATACATCACCATCTCACCGTGCTGACTGTGAGACAGAACGTCATACATCACCATCTCACTATACTGACTGTGAGACAGAACATCACACATCACCATCTCACCATACTGACTGTGAGACAGAACATCACACATCACCATCTCACCGTACTGACTGTGAGACAGAACATCACACATCACCATCTCACCATACTGACTGTGAGACAGAACATCTTACATCACCATCTCACCATACTGACTGTGAGATATAACATCACACATCACCATCTCACCATACTGACTGTGAGATGTAACATGACACATCACCATCTCACCATACTGACTGTGAGACATAACATCACACATCACCATCTCACCGTACTGACTGTGAGACAGAACATCACACATCACCATTTCACCATACTGACTACGAGACATAACATCACACATCACCATCTCACCATATGGACTGTGAGACAGAACATCACACATCACCATCTCACCGTACTGACTGTGAGACAGAACATCACACATCACCATCTCACCATACTGACTATGAGACAGAACTTTACACATCACCATCTCACCATACTGACTGTGAGATATAACATCAGACATCACCATCTCACCATACAGACTTTGACATATAACATTACACATCACCATCTCACCATACTGACGACGAGACAGAACATCACACAGCACCACCTCACCAGACAGAACATCACACATCACCATCTCACCATACTGACTGTGAAATATAACATCACACATCACCATCTCACCATACTGACTGTGAGATATAACATCACACATCACCATCTCACCATACTGACAGTGAGACATAACATCACACATCACCATCTCACCATACTGACTGTGAGACAGAACATCACATATCACCATCTCCCCATACAGACTGTGAGAAAGAACATCACACATCACCATCTCACCGTGCTGACTGTGAGACATAACTTCACACATCACCGTCTCACCATACTGACTGTGAGACATAACTTCACACATCACCATCTCACCATACTGACTGTGAGACAGAAGATCACACATCACTATCTTACCGGACTGACTGTGAGATATAACATCATACATCACCATCTCACCGTGCTGACTGTGAGATATAACTTCACACATCACCATCTCACCGTACTGACTGTGAGACAGAACATCACACATCACCATCTCACCATACTGACTGTGAGATGTAACATGACACATCACCATCTCACCATACTGACTGTGAGATATAACATCACACATCACCATCTCACCATACTGACTGTGAGATGTAACATGACACATCACCATCTCACCATACTGACTGTGAGATATAATATCACACATCACCATCTCACCATACTGACTGTGAGATGTAACATGACACATCACCATCTCACCATACTGACTGTGAGATATAACATCACACATCACCATCTCACCATACTGACTGTGAGATATAACATCACACATCACCATCTCACCATACTGACTGTGAAATGTAACATGACACATCACCATCTCACCGTACTGACTGTGAGACAGAACATCACACATCACCATTTCACCATACTGACTACGAGACATAACATCACACATCACCATCTCACCGTACTGACTGTGAGACAGAACATCACACATCACCATCTCACCATACTGACTGTGAGACATAACTTCACATATCACCATCTCACCATACTGACTGTGAGACTTAACTTCACACATCACCATCTCACCATACTGACTGTGAGACAGAACATCACACATCACCATCTCACCGTACTGACTGTGAGACAGAACATCACACATCACCATCTCACCATACTGACTGTGAGACATAACTTCACACATCACCATCTCACCATACTGACTGTGAGACATAACTTCACACATCACCATCTCACCATACTGACTGTGAGACTTACATTCACACATCACCATCTCACCATACTGACTGTGAGACAGAACATCACACATCACCATCTCACCGTACTGACTGTGAGACTTAACTTCACACATCACCGTCTCATCATACTGACTGTGCAACATAACATCACACATCACCATCTCACCATACTGACTGTGAGACATAACATCACACATCACCATCTCACTGTACTGACTGTGAGACATAACTTCACACATCACCATCTCACCGTACTGACTGTGAGACATAACATCACACATCACTATCTCACCATACTGACTGTGCAACATAACATCACACATCACCATCTCACCATACTGACTGTGAGACATAACATCACACATCACCATCTCACTGTACTGACTGTGAGACATAACATCACACATCACCATCTCACCATACTGACTGTGAGACAGAACATCACACATCACCATCTCACCATACTGACTGTGAGACATAACATCACACATCACTATCTCACCGTGCTGACTGTGAGACAGAACATGATACATCACCATCTCACCATACTGACTGTGAGACATTACATCACACATCACTATCTCACCATACTGACTGTGAGACAGAACATTACACATCACCATCTCACCATACTGACTGTGAGACAGAACATCACACATCACTATCTCACCATACTGACTGTGCAACATAACATCACACATCACCATCTCACCATACTGACTGTGAGACAGAACATCACACATCACCATCTCACCGTACTGACTGTGAGACAGAACATCATACATCACCATCTCACCGTACTGACTGTGAGACTTAACATCACACATCACCATCTCACCATACTGACTGTGAGACAGAACATCACACATCACCATCTCACCATACTGACTGTGAGACATAACTTCACATATCACCATCTCACCATACTGACTGTGAGACTTAACTTCACACATCACCATCTCACCATACTGACTGTGAGACAGAACATCACACATCACCATCTCACCGTACTGACTGTGAGACATAACTTCACACATCACCATCTCACCATACTGACTGTGAGACTTACATTCACACATCACCATCTCACCATACTGACTGTGAGACAGAACATCACACATCACCATCTCACCGTACTGACTGTGAGACTTAACTTCACACATCACCGTCTCACCATACTGACTGTGCAACATAACATCACACATCACCATCTCACCATACTGACTGTGAGACATAACATCACACATCACCATCTCACTGTACTGACTGTGAGACATAACTTCACACATCACCATCTCACCGTACTGACTGTGAGACATAACATCACACATCACTATCTCACCATACTGACTGTGCAACATAACATCACACATCACCATCTCACCATACTGACTGTGAGACATAACATCACACATCACCATCTCACCGTACTGACTGTGAGACAGAACATCACACATCACCATCTCACCATACTGACTGTGAGACATAACTTCACACATCACCATCTCACCATACTGACTGTGAGACATAACTTCACACATCACCATCTCACCATACTGACTGTGAGACTTACATTCACACATCACCATCTCACCATACTGACTGTGAGACAGAACATCACACATCACCATCTCACCGTACTGACTGTGAGACTTAACTTCACACATCACCGTCTCACCATACTGACTGTGCAACATAACATCACACATCACCATCTCACCATACTGACTGTGAGACATAACATCACACATCACCATCTCACTGTACTGACTGTGAGACATAACTTCACACATCACCATCTCACCGTACTGACTGTGAGACATAACATCACACATCACTATCTCACCATACTGACTGTGCAACATAACATCACACATCACCATCTCACCATACTGACTGTGAGACATAACATCACACATCACCATCTCACTGTACTGACTGTGAGACATAACATCACACATCACCATCTCACCATACTGACTGTGAGACAGAACATCACACATCACCATCTCACCATACTGACTGTGAGACATAACATCACACATCACTATCTCACCGTGCTGACTGTGAGACAGAACATGATACATCACCATCTCACCATACTGACTGTGAGACATTACATCACACATCACTATCTCACCATACTGACTGTGAGACAGAACATTACACATCACCATCTCACCATACTGACTGTGAGACAGAACATTACACATCACCATCTCACCGTACTGACTGTGAGACAGAACATCATACATCACCATCTCACCGTACTGACTGTGAGACTTAACATCACACATCACCATCTCACCATACTGACTGTGAGACAGAACATCACACATCACTATCTCACCATACAGACTTTGAGACAGAACATCACACATCACCATCTCACCGTGCTGACTGTGAGACAGAACATCACACATCACCATCTCACTGTACTGACTGTGAGACATAACATCACACATCACCATCTCACCATACTGACTGTGAGACAGAACATCACACATCACCATCTCACCGTACTGACTGTGAGACAGAACATCTTACATCACCATCTCACCGTGCTGACTGTGAGACAGAACACCTTACATCACCATCTCACCGTGCTGACGGTGAGACAGAACGTCATACATCACCATCTCACCGTGCTGACTGTGAGACAGAACGTCATACATCACTAACTCACCGTGCTGACTGTGAGATATAACATCACACATCACCATCTCACCGTACTGACTGTGAGACATAACATCACACATCACCATCTCACCATACTGACTGTGAGATATAACATCACACATCACCATCTCACCGTGCTGACTGTGAGACATAACATCACACATCACCATCTCACCATACTGACTGTGAGATATAACATCACACATCACCATCTCACCGTACTGACTGTGAGACAGAACATCACACATCACCATCTCACTGTACTGACTGTGAGACATAACATCACAGATCACCATCTCACTATACTGACTGTGAGACAAAACATCATACATCAGCATCTCACCATACACACTGTGAGACAGAACATCACACAGCACCACCTCACCATACACACTGTGAGACAGAACATCACACGTCACCATCTCACCATATGGACTACGAGACAGAACATCACACATCACCATCTCACCATATGGACTACAATACAGAACATCATACATCACCATCTCACCGTACTGACTGTGAGACAGAACATCACACATCACCATCTCACCATATGGACTACAAGACAGAACATCATACATCACCATCTCACCGTGCTGACTGTGAGACAGAACATCACACATCACCATCTCACCGTGCTGATTGTGAGACATAACTACGCACATCACCATCTCACCATACACACTGTGAGACAGAACATCACACATCACCATCTCACCATACTGACTGTGAGACATAACATCACGCATCACTATCTCACCGTGCTGACTGTGAGACAGAACATCACACATCACCATCTCACCATACTGACTGTGAGACGGAACATCACACATCACCATCTCACCATACTGACTGTGAGACAGAACATCACACATCACCATCTCACCATACTGACTGTGAGACGGAACATCACACATCACCATCTCACCATACTGACTGTGAGACAGAACATCTTACATCACCATCTCACCGTGCTGACTGTGAGACAGAACATCACACATCACCATCTCACCATACTGACTGTGAGACAGAACATCACACATCACCATCTCACCGTACTGACTGTGAGACAGAACATCACACATCATCATCTCACCATACTGACTGTGAGACAGAACATCACACATCACCATCTCACCGTACTGACTGTGAGACAGAACATCACACATCATCATCTCACCATACTGACTGTGAGATATAACATCACACATCACCATCTCACCATACTGACTGTGAGATGTAACATGACACATCACCATCTCACCGTACTGACTGTGAGACAGAACATCACACATCACCATTTCAGCATACTGACTGTGAGACAGAACATCACACATCACCATCTCACCGTACTGACTGTGAGACAGAACATCTTACATCACCATCTCACCGTGCTGACTGTGAGACAGAACACCTTACATCACCATCTCACCGTGCTGACGGTGAGACAGAACGTCATACATCACCATCTCACCGTGCTGACTGTGAGACAGAACGTCATACATCACTAACTCACCGTGCTGACTGTGAGATATAACATCACACATCACCATCTCACCGTACTGACTGTGAGACATAACATCACACATCACCATCTCACCATACTGACTGTGAGATATAACATCACACATCACCATCTCACCGTACTGACTGTGAGACAGAACATCACACAACACCATCTCACTGTACTGACTGTGAGACATAACATCACAGATCACCATCTCACTATACTGACTGTGAGACAAAACATCATACATCAGCATCTCACCATACACACTGTGAGACAGAACATCACACAGCACCACCTCACCATACACACTGTGAGACAGAACATCACACGTCACCATCTCACCATATGGACTACGAGACAGAACATCATACATCACCATCTCACCGTACTGACTGTGAGACAGAACATCACACATCACCATCTCACCATATGGACTACAAGACAGAACATCATACATCACCATCTCACCGTGCTGACTGTGAGACAGAACATCACACATCACCATCTCACCGTGCTGATTGTGAGACATAACTACGCACATCACCATCTCACCATACACACTGTGAGACAGAACATCACACATCACCATCTCACCATACTGACTGTGAGACATAACATCACGCATCACTATCTCACCGTGCTGACTGTGAGACAGAACATCACACATCACCATCTCACCGTGCTGACTGTGAGACGGAACATCACACATCACCATCTCACCATACTGACTGTGAGACAGAACATCACACATCACCATCTCACCATACTGACTGTGAGACGGAACATCACACATCACCATCTCACCATACTGACTGTGAGACAGAACATCTTACATCACCATCTCACCGTGCTGACTGTGAGACAGAACATCACACATCACCATCTCACCATACTGACTGTGAGACAGAACATCACACATCACCATCTCACCGTACTGACTGTGAGACAGAACATCACACATCATCATCTCACCATACTGACTGTGAGACAGAACATCACACATCACCATCTCACCGTACTGACTGTGAGACAGAACATCACACATCATCATCTCACCATACTGACTGTGAGATATAACATCACACATCACCATCTCACCATACTGACTGTGAGATGTAACATGACACATCACCATCTCACCGTACTGACTGTGAGACAGAACATCACACATCACCATTTCACCATACTGACTGTGAGACAGAAAATCACACATCACCATCTTACCGTACTGACTGTGAGACAGAACATCTTACATCACCATCTCACCGTGCTGACTGTGAGACAGAACACCTTACATCACCATCTCACCGTGCTGACGGTGAGACAGAACGTCATACATCACCATCTCACCGTGCTGACTGTGAGACAGAACGTCATACATCACTAACTCACCGTGCTGACTGTGAGATATAACATCACACATCACCATCTCACCGTACTGACTGTGAGACATAACATCACACATCACCATCTCACCATACTGACTGTGAGATATAACATCACACATCACCATCTCACCGTGCTGACTGTGAGACATAACATCACACATCACCATCTCACCATACTGACTGTGAGATATAACATCACACATCACCATCTCACCGTACTGACTGTGAGACAGAACATCACACATCACCATTTCACCATACTGACTGTGAGACATAACATCACAGATCACCATCTCACTATACTGACTGTGAGACAAAACATCATACATCAGCATCTCACCATACACACTGTGAGACAGAACATCACACAGCACCACCTCACCATACACACTGTGAGACAGAACATCACACATCACCATCTCACCATATGGACTACGAGACAGAACATCACACATCACCATCTCACCATATGGACTACAAGACAGAACATCATACATCACCATCTCACCGTACTGACTGTGAGACAGAACATCACACATCACCATCTCACCATATGGACTACAAGACAGAACATCATACATCACCATCTCACCGTGCTGACTGTGAGACAGAACATCACACATCACCATCTCACCGTGCTGATTGTGAGACATAACTACGCACATCACCATCTCACCATACACACTGTGAGACAGAACATCACACATCACCATCTCACCATACTGACTGTGAGACATAACATCACGCATCACTATCTCACCGTGCTGACTGTGAGACAGAACATCACACATCACCATCTCACCATACTGACTGTGAGACGGAACATCACACATCACCATCTCACCATACTGACTGTGAGACAGAACATCTTACATCACCATCTCACCGTGCTGACTGTGAGACAGAACATCACACATCACCATCTCACCATACTGACTGTGAGACAGAACATCACACATCACCATCTCACCGTACTGACTGTGAGACAGAACATCACACATCATCATCTCACCATACTGACTGTGAGACAGAACATCACACATCACCATCTCACCGTACTGACTGTGAGACAGAACATCACACATCATCATCTCACCATACTGACTGTGAGATATAACATCACACATCACCATCTCACCATACTGACTGTGAGATGTAACATGACACATCACCATCTCACCGTACTGACTGTGAGACAGAACATCACACATCACCATTTCACCATACTGACTACGAGACATAACATCACACATCACCATCTCACCATACTGACTGTGAGACAGAACATCACACATCACCATCTCACCGTACTGACTGTAAGACAGAACATCACACATCACCATCTCACCGTGCTGACTGTGAGACATAACATCACACATCACCATCTCACCATACTGACTGTGAGATATAATATCACACATCACCATCTCACCGTGCTGACTGTGAGACAGAACATCACACATCACCATTTCACCATACTGACTACGAGACATAACATCACAGATCACCATCTCACCATACTGACTGTGAGACAAAACATCATACATCAGCATCTCACCATACACACTGTGAGACAGAACATCACACAGCACCACCTCACCATACACACTGTGAGACAGAACATCACACGTCACCATCTCACCATATGGACTACGAGACAGAACGTCACACATCACCATCTCACCGTACTGACTGTGAGACAGAACATCACACATCACCATCTCACCATATGGACTACAAGACAGAACATCATACATCACCATCTCACCGTACTGACTGTGAGACAGAACATCACACATCACCATCTCACCGTGCTGACTGTGAGACAGAACATCACACATCACCATCTCACCGTACTGATTGTGAGACATAACATCACACATCACCATCTCACCATACACACTGTGAGACAGAACATCACACATCACCATCTCACCATACTGACTGTGAGACATAACATCACGCATCACTATCTCACCGTGCTGATTGTGAGACATAACTTCGCACATCACCATCTCACCGTACTGACTGTGAGACAGAACATCACACATCACCATCTCACCATACTGACTGTGAGACATAACATCACACATCACTATCTCACCATATGGACTACAAGACAGAACATCACACATCACCATCTCACCGTGCTGACTGTGAGACAGAACATCACACATCACCATCTCACCGTGCTGACTGTGAGACAGAACATCATACATCACCATCTCACCATACTGACTGTGAGATATAACATGACACATCACCATCTCACCATACTGAGTATGAGACAGAACTTTACACATCACCATCTCACCATACTGACTGTGAGACAGAACATTACACATCACCATCTCACCGTACTGACTGTGAGATATAACATGACACATCACCATCTCACCATACTGACTATGAGACAGAACTTTACACATCACCATCTCACCATACTGACTATGAGACAGAACTTTACACATCACCATCTCACCATACTGACTGTGAGATATAACATCAGACATCACCATCTCACCATACAGACTTTGACATATAACATTACACATCACCATCTCACCATACTGACTACGAGACAGAACATCACACAGCACCACCTCACCAGACAGAACATCACACATCACCATCTCACCATACTGACTGTGAAATATAACATCACACATCACCATCTCACCATACTGACTGTGAGATATAACATCACACATCACCATCTCACCATACTGACAGTGAGACATAACATCTCTCATCACCATCTCACCATATTGACTGTGAGATATAACATCACACATCACCATCTCACCATACTGACTGTGAGACAGAACATCACACATCACCATCTCCCCATACTGACTGTGAGACAGAACATGACACATCACCATCTCACCATTTAAACAACAAGTGATACATGCTGATTGCAGTACAATCAGAGATAGACTCTTCATCAGAAAATACATGAAGAAAAAGAATGCTTTTTTTTTACTCCATCTCATGCACCTCACTATCAATATATTAAACTCTGCCACTTTTCTGCCTGCGTTTTGTTGTTTCCCAACAGTTCTGAATGTGCCATTTTGTCAGGTTGATCCTTGTTCTGTAATTTTAAATTTAAAATAAGGCCATTCCGCAGTGATATCAAGAAGTACTTCGTCACAAAACAAAATGTGTAAATGTAGAATCATCCTCATCATGAGGACTGTTTTAAATTGGAGGTCAGTTGGAAATTTCAAAATTAAGATTGACAGACACCATCAGGCAAGTGCCATTTGCAGTCCCAGTAAAACTCTGTCCTGACATAATGGGGTAGTTCCATTCCTGTGTGATCCCGTGTTATAAGAAAATTGCCTCATCGGCGATTTAAGCTATTTAAGCTAATGGGGCCAGTATCACTTTATCGCCAATACAGGTGAGGAAAGTTCACATTCTACAAATAACGATCTAAATTCTTCAATTGTGTCAAATCCAATACACGTTGAAGAAACATGCGTGATAGCAGAACCGATTGTCGGTAGAGTTAATATAATGATCGTCAGTAACCTAATTGAACACAGAACAGGATAGATGGGATGAATGGCTTATTACTGTTCCTGTGAGCCTGTGGTTTTCTGCTTCTGCAGTTGCCTTTTAGATTTATATGAAGTTCCAACACTGTTTCCTATATCATAGCCAGACCCCTCCCCCAGTTGTTCACTTATGTTGACCTGAAAGACTCAAGTTTCTAGAATATTCCTGGGAATATCTGGGTCAGGTTTATTGCTCTTGCTTGCATTTGGTCGAAGGATTGAATGCAATCCTGGTCACCAAATCCAGACAGAGAGTGTGACCAGCCCACAATTTCAGTGTCACTCCCTTTATTACACTCCACTCTTAAGCATTGCTCGTGAGGCACCACATTGGCTTTGTTGACGGGAAACACTCATTTCGTAAGACTGACCAAGTTGAATAAAAGAACAGAAAAACAGCAACTGGAGGCCGGGAGATCAAATAGGAGATGTTGAAGAATAGGAAGTGCAAATTAACCCAGTAATCAATTCTAAAACACTAGGGGATTTTAAAAAAAAGATGCAGTGACGTACTGGATGCAAAGGTGATCTCAAGCCAGGCATTAAAAGTTGTTGAATGAGTCAGCCATAGTACCAAAAATAGAAAACGAAATCGTTGAATGTTTGCGGAAGATTCCTGCAGGAAAATTGTGCAGACGGTTGAATTATATCAAGACTTAAAATGGGGCATCTCTGCAGCTGCATCACTGTATTCTCCACTCTCTTCTACTACCTTAATGCGCTTTGTATGGTCATGATCTGCCTGTACTACACACAAAACAATACTTTGCAATATTTAGGTACATGTGACAATAATAACTCAAATTTTAAAATATCACATAAATCTTAGTCTACATAATAGTAGCATGAGAACATTTCTTGGTGTCTTTTGCCCTCACACTATTTTGCAATTAAAAAAAAACTCATCAAAATGCTGATGCTGAAAAGACTCCTTCTCTTGCATAAATTAAAAGCAATTAACAATCTGGCTTAAATGTCAAATGTTCAGTCAACATTTATTGTACATTAACGAACCTTAGTCCCCTCAGCAAGAAACTCTAAAGAACAGCGTCTGGTTTTGATTCATTCCCAATGTAATTACATTGCTACTGTCCTGGGGCTCTGCACTCCTCTGTATCTGACTTTCTCAGGAACCTCAATTTTCTTTCCTCCGTCCTGCTTCCCATTGTTTACAATCTTAATTTCTGCGACTCCCTCACCAAAAGCTTTTGTCTCCCTGCCTCTCTTTACTCCATTTAAGATGCTCCCTGAGGCCTACCTCTCTGACCCAGCTTTTGGCTGCCTGTCCTGATAACTCAAAGAGTTTTGCAATGTGCTGCAAAATTTTGTTTGACTAGGTTTGCCTTGGACATTGTTAGTACGTTCAGAGTGCTATCTAAATGCAATGTGTTGTCACTTCGTGTCAGTTTGACTCGACTGGTTTTTGCTTTCACCTCGAGACGGTTTTGGAATTTCACTGGAGAGCAAATAAATTAGAGGTATACAGCCACTCCTCCCCTTTTCTTTAATTTGTACTGAAGGTCTGAGTGGGACTGGATAGACCAATGATTATTGGCCATCTTTGATTATCTTTCAGCTGGAGATAGTGAGGTGTGGCAGTCTGGGTGCTGTTGTCGCTCCCACAGTGCAGTTAGTGAGGGAACACTCTCACCTTTGATTCAGCAGACTTGAGAGCGTAATCTAGGCTGAGAACCACAGGGCAGGACTGAGGGAGAGCCACAGCATCAGAGGGGCTGCCTTTTGCCTGTAGCCTTAGATTAAAGCACTGCCTGTCCTTTTAGAGAGGTGTAAAAGAATCCCTGACACTTCTGAAGAAATGCAGTGGATTTAAACAGGGCACGGAGAATACGAGCAAGGAGCTGATGGTGAACCTGTCTAAGACAAACCTGCTAGACCCCAGTGCGTGCGGCTGTGGCTGCCACATTATAGGAAAGATGTGAACGTGTTTAAGAGGGTGGAGAAGCAATTTCCAAGAATGAGGGGTTTCAGTTCCGAGGAGAGACTGAAGACTTGGGACTGTCCTTGAAGAGACGAAGGCTGAGAGGAGGTTTGGTGGAGGTTTCCAAAGTCACCAGCGAGCTGCACAGAGTAGACAGGGAGAAGCTGTTCCTGCTTGTAAAAGGAACAAGGGCATGGGCTTAAAACGATGTGCAGAAGAAGCAAAGGTGATGTGAGAAAGAAACCTTTTTCACTCAGTAAGTAGTCAGAGTATGGAGATGCACTGGGTGGAAATATGGTGAAGGCAGGTTCAATTGAAACACTCCAGAGAAGCATTGGATGATAGTATGAACAGAAACACTGAGTAGGGACATGGGGAAGATTGCATTAGGTATTGGAATTGGTACAGGCATGATGGGTTGAATGGTCTCTTGCAGCACTGTAGCAATTCTATGATTCCTGTAGTTTGATCAGTAAAAGATTACATTTACCTCGTCATGCTCAAGTCCCACTTGAGGAGATGAGCACATGACCTGATATGACTCCAGTGTTGCAGGGAGGGGCAAACTGACCTGGGGTATGATCCTTCAGCAGTGGCTGAGGGGACGAACGACCCGTTTCTCTGTATAGCCGACAGATTAAACCAAGGCCCTGTCTTACCTGGGGGCATGTTGGAAATCCCACACTGGTTAGTATCTGGAAAAGGGCACAGCAAATGTCTGAGTTAGCATTCCCTCCACTAAACCACCTCGGCAAAATTCAGATGCACTGTTACTCGTTACTGCTGTTGGGATGTTAATGGGACCAGGGTGAATTCTACGTTTTCTTATCGAATGATAGTCACATTTTGAATATAGCTCGATGTGTGTAAAATATTCAAAATCTTCTAGTGGCATGACACAGTGCTGTCTATATGCAAGTGTCTTGTGTCAATTGTAGACAATCCAGAAATGCTGTGAGTTTTCACTACTACGGCTGCGGTGATGTGTTTTGGGTCGATCTCCCTTTCAGCTGAAATATGAGATGTATTTTCAGAATCCCTAGAGTGCAGAAGCAGTCCATCAACCCATTGAGTCCACACCAACCTTCCTAAGAGTATCCCTCTCAGACAGCAGCACTCCAATGCCATCCCTGTGACCCTGCTAACCCACCTAGTCTGCACATCCCTGGACACTATTTAGCACGGCCAGTCCATCTAACCCGCACATCTTCGGACTGTGGGAACACTCGGAGAAAACCCACGCAAACACAGGGAGAATGTGCAAACCCAGTTCAGACAGTCGCCCAAGGCTGGAATCGAACCCAGGTCCCTGGCGCTGTGAGGCAGCAGTGCAAAACACTGAAAGACCATCTTTAGGGTGGGGAAGGTGGAGGAGGGACCTGATAGAGGTGTATAAGATTGCGAGAGGCAAGGACAGGGTGGATAGAAAGCAGCTGTTCCCCTTAGTCGAAAGATCAATAACAAAGAGACATCATTTGAAGGCAGGAGGTTTAGAGGATATGTGACCATGTGACCCCAGGCACCCAGCAATGGGGTTGACTCTTAACTGCCCTCTGAGCAATTAGGGATGGGTAATAAATGCTAGTGACGCCCACATCCCATGAATGAATAAGAACAAAATTCACCCAAAGGGTAGTGGGGTGTGGAACCCGCTCCCTAGGAGGGGAGTTGAGGCGGGAAACCTCACAACATTTAAATGAGCACGTGAAATGTCATAACATTCAAGGCTAAGAGCATAGTACGGGAAAGTGAGATTACTGTAGACAGGTCATCGCAGTATCGATCGGCTGAAGGGTCTCTTTTGTATGACTCCGTGACTGTATATTTGAGTCTTTGTCTGGATACATGAAGATTGCACAATGTTTATTGAGGTAGTAGAGGAGACTTGTGATGCAAGGGCATAAAACAGAGAAAAGTAATTTCCATTCATATAGCGCCTTCCCAGACTGTAAAATGCCCTAAAGTGTTTCATAGCCAATTAAATTTCTTTAAAGTGCAGTCACTGGTGTAATATAACAAATATGGCAAATAATCCACACACATAACCATGAGATAATGACCAGGTCATCTAGAAAGGATGTTGGAGAGAGCTTAAAGCTGACTTACAGCAGCACCTGAAGCTCCAAACTATCCAGGGCACAGCGGCCTGTTGGATTGGCACATCACCCACCAGCCCAAATGTCTATCCATATCAACGGCAAGTATAGTGAGATGGCATCGTGTGCCCCCTACAGGATCCGCGTGATTTCTTTTTCAGCGTTCCCCAGACCCTGTGACCCTCTGTCTCCAGGAAAACATGGACAGCAGGTTCACGGGGATGCTATTGCATCCTAACTCCCCATTGCCCCGATTAAATTGCTAACTGGCATGTCTTCGTGGCTGCTGAACTGGCCTCACAGTCATTTGCTCACAAACATTTGTGAGGTTTTCACCTGGATTAGGCAGGTGCTTTCCATAGTTTAACATAAAGGTCGAGTTGGAACAGCAGCAGTGAGAATGATGCAACAGGTATTAGGTTGAATATGTCCACTCCATTCTCTCGATCCAGATCATGTCTTATCATTCAATACATAGAAATTACAGCACGGAACAGGCTAGCCAGCCCATCTATCTCTGCCTGTGTTTGAGTTTAAAATGAACTTCTTCCTTCTTTACTCTCGCTCTATTGACATTTCCTTCTCCTGCCTATCTCGGTTCACCTTAAATAAGCCCTTAGCATTATATTTATTACCCATTTCTAGTTGTTCTTTAAGTGACAAGACTTGAACTGCTGCAGTCTGTATTGTTAGGAAGGATTTTGTCTGGATTTTTGACCCAGTGACACTGAAGGAATGATAGCATACATTTCCAAGTCAGGATGGTGAGTGTCTTGGAGGGGAAATGTTCAGAAGATGGTGTTCCAATGTATCTGCTGCCTTTACTCTTCTAGATTGTGGGTTTACCAGGTTAAATCTTGGTGAATTGCTTCTTGTAGATAGCATTAAGTTTATCCTGTCACCCTTTCAGGGAATGCATTCTTAGTCAGAAGTTAGTAAAATCTGGAATTATAGAACTAAACAAAGAACTTTGAGTGTAAGGATAGACAAGTTATGCTGCAGCTTTATAGAACTTTAGTTAGGCCATATTTGGAATATTATGTACAGTTCTGGTTACCACACTACCAGAAGGATGTGGATGCTTTGGAGAGGGTGCAGAAAAGGTTTACCAGGATGCCACTTGGTATGGGGATTTTAGCTACGAAGAAAGGTTGGATAGACTGGTTTGTTTCCACTGGAACGCAGGAGGTTGAGGGGTGACCTGACAGAAGTTTATAGGATTGTGAATGGCATGGATAGAGTGGAAAGTATGAGGCTTTTTCCCAGGGTGGAGGGGTCAATTACTAGGGGACACAGATTTAAGGTGCGGGGGAAGGATGTTTAAAAGAGATGTGTGAGGCAGGCTTTTCACACAAAGAGTGGTGAGAGCCTGGAACATGTTGACAGAGGAAATGTTGGATGCAGACACATTAGTAGCATTCAATAAGCACCTAGATGAATACATGAATAGGAAGGGAATAGAGGGATACAGATCCTGGGGCAAAATGTGTCGGTGCAGGATTGGAGGGCTGAAGGGCCCCTTCCTCCTGTATTGTTCTTTGTTCAACTGCCAATGCTGGAGATCTGAAACAACCAAAAACAGAAAGCGCTGGAGAAACTCAGCAGCTCTGGCCATATCTGTGGAGAGAATGCAGAGTTAACATTTCTAGTCCAATGGCCCTTCTGAAAACACTGTTTTCTGTCCACACATGCTGCCAGACCTGCTGAGTTTCCCAGAAATTTCTGATTTGTATTTGTTTCTGGAATTATACAGCTAGCCTCACTAATCGTGACCATTGTTGATCGTCATAAAAACCCGCCTGGCTCAAAATGATCCTTGAGGGAAGGAAATCTGTCACCTAACCCGGTCTGGCCTACATATAATGCAGATCCACAGTATTATGGTTGACTCACAATTGCCTTCTGAAATGACAATCCATTGAAGGACAATTAAGGGCAGGTAGAAAATGCTGGCCTTGTCAGCGACACTCAATCCCTGAAATAATTTTTCAAAAATTGATTGATACTGGGTTTTTAATTGATTAACCTAGTTTAAGTATTTTTTTTGTTCATTCCAAACCCACGACCACTTCCATCCAGAAGGACAAGGGCAGCAGATATGTGGGAACACCACCACCTTCAAGATCCTCTCCAAACCACTCACCATCCTTACTTAGAAATGTATCGTTCTTTCTTCACCCTCCCTAATGGCATTGTGGGTCAATGCACAGCAAGTTCAAGAAGCCACCTTCTCGAGGGCATTTAGGGATGGGCAAGAAATAGTGGTCAGCCAGGAATGCCCACATCCCAGAAATGTTTTTTTTTAAATCGTGGAATGTGGGCATCACTGGCTTGTCCAGCATTTGTTGCCCAGAGGACTGCTAAGAGTCACCCACATTGCTGTGGGTCTGGTGTCACATGTAGGCCAGACCAGGTAAGGGCGGCAGTTTCCTTCCCTAAAGGCCATTAGTGAACCAGATGGGGGTTTTTTCCCCCAACAATCAGCAATGGATTCACGGTCATCATTAGACTCTTAATTCCAGATTATTATTGAATTCAAATTTCACCATCTGCCGTGGCAGGCCCCAGAACATTACCTGGGTCTCTGGATTAATAGCCTAGTGATAAAAGCACTATTTCTGATGTGGATGAGATTGTCTAATGCCACACTATCATTGGATTGAGGCTCCTCCATTATTCACAGCTCAGGCAGCTTGCAATTTAGCCTGAGACTAGCTGGTCTACATATTAAAAGCCAGTCTCTTAGCACAAGAAGTACATTAGCCAATATCAGGAGTGGCCTTGATTGCTAAATTAATCCTTAAAGACTTTCTCTCCTCACTACATATATATATCTCAATATATCATTCATTTGTTGACACCTTGATAAGATCTTCTCGGTTTTTATGATTTATTTCAACATTGTGAGTGGCACGGTGGCACAGTGGTTAGCACTGTTGCTTCACAGCGCCAGAGACCCGAGTTCACTTCCCACCTCAGGCAACTGACTGTGTGGAGTTTGCACATTCTCCCCGTGTCTGCGTGGGTTTCCTCCGGGTGCTCCGGTTTCCTCCCACAGTCCAAAGATGTGCAGGGTCAGGTGAATTGGCCATGCTAAATTGCCTGAAGTGTTAGGTTAAAGGGTAAATGTAGGGGAATGGGTCTGGGTGGGTTGCTCTTTGGAGGGTCGGTGTGGACTTGTTGGGCCGAAGGGCCTGTTTCCACACTGTAAGTAATCTAATCTAATCTAATTTTGATGAATCTGTTGACGTCCTTTCTTCATGTATGTTTTGAGCTTTCCCAGTTTCTGAGATCCTGATCAGCAAATTGGGGTTTGGTTGGTAAACCCAACCTATCAGTGCGATTATTGGGCTTGTAATGACATTTAGTCACTCAGTTTGTTGGCCGTTTAAACTTGTGGAAAAGAAAATACAAATGCCAGTGAATAATACAAAACCTTGACGAGACGTCAGTTGGAGTACCGTGAGCAGATCAACAGAGAAAGACAGGATGGGTAAAGATAAATTATTCCCACTGGTTGAAAGTTCTAGAACCAGGAGCATAGTCTAAGAATGAGGGCCCAGACCATTCAGGAGAGACATTATACACAAAGAGTATTGTAAGTTCAGAACTCTCTTCCTAAAATGGCAGTTGATGTTAATTCAGATGTTAAATTTAAATCTGGGATAGATAAACTTTTATTAAGCAATGATATTAAGGGATAAGATCCCAAGTCAGGCATATGGAGTTAGACCCCAGATCAGCCACGGTCTTACTAATCAGCAGGCTCAAGTGGCCGAATGGCCTCCTCCTGTTCCCATGTTCCTGAGTATTAACTATAGTTGACAGTACAGGAGGCTGAAATTTAACCCAACACCAATGCTACTCTTTGTCTTCAGGCTGTCTCGGATAACCTTAGCATCTGTCTTAATTAATCGCCCATCTCCTTTGTGTTTCTGGGTGACATTGGCTGCCAGGCCAACAAGAACTCGATTTTGACATTCTCATCCTGGTTTTCAATACTGCCATGACATCACCCTTTCCTATCTCTGTAACCCCCCCCAGCCGCCTACACCCCCTCCCTATCTCTGTAAACCCCCCCAGCCCCCTACACCCCCTCCCTATCTCTGTAACCCCCCCCAGCCCCCTACACCCCTCCCTATCTCTGTAACCCCCCCCCCAGCCCCCTACACCCCCTCCCTATCTCTGTAACCCCCCCAGCCCCCTACACCCCCTCCCTATCTCTGTAACCCCCCCAGCCCCCTAAACCCCTCCCTATCTCTGTAACCCCCCCCAGCCCCCTACACCCCCTCCCTATCTCTGTAACCCCCTCCAGCCCCCTACACCCCCTCCCTATCTCTGTAACCCCCCCCAGCCCCCTACACCCCCTCCCTATCTCTGTAACCACCCCCAGCCCCCTACACCCCATCCCTATCTCTGTAACCCCCACCAGCCCCCTACACACCCTCCCGATCTCTGTAAACCCCCCCAGCCCCCTACACCCCCTCCTATCTCTGTCACCCCCCCCAGCCCCCTACACCCCCTCCCTATCTCTGTAACCCCCCCCAGCCGCCTACACCCCCTCCCTATCTCTGTAACCCCCCCCAGCCCCCTACACCCCCTCCCTATCTCTGTAACCCCCCCCAGCCCCCTACACCCCTCCCTATCTCTGTAACCCCCCCCAGCCCCCTACACCCCCTCCCTATCTCTGTAACCCCCCCCAGCCCCCTACACCCCCTCCCTATCTCTGTAACCCCCCCAGCCCCCTAAACCCCTCCCTATCTCTGTAACCCCCCCCAGCCCCCTACACCCCCTCCCTATCTCTGTAACCCCCTCCAGCCCCCTACACCCCCTCCCTATCTCTGTAACCCCCCCCAGCCCCCTACACCCCCTCCCTATCTCTGTAACCACCCCCAGCCCCCTACACCCCATCCCTATCTCTGTAACCCCCACCAGCCCCCTACACACCCTCCCGATCTCTGTAAACCCCCCCAGCCCACTACACCCCCTCCCTATCTCTGTCACCCCCCCCCCCGTCCCCTACACCCCCTCCCTATCTCTGTAACCCCCTCCAGCCCCCTACACCCCCTCCCTATCTCTGTAACCCCCTCCAGCCCCCTACACCCCCTCCCTATCTCTGTAACCCCCTCCAGCCCCTACACCCCCTCCCTATCTCTGTAACCCCCTCCAGCATATATAACCTCCCTATCTCTGTAACCCCCTCCAGCATATATAACCTCCCTATCTCTGTCACCCCCCTCCAGCCCCCTACACCCCCTCCCTATCTCTGTAACCCCCTTCAGCATATATAACCTCCCTATCTCTGTAACCCCCTCCAGCATATATAACCTCCCTATCTCTGTAACCCCCTCCAGCATATATAACTTCCCTATCTCTGTAACCCCCTCCAGCATATATAACCTCCCTATCTCTGTAACCCCCTTCAGCATATATAACTTCCCTATCTCTGTAACCCCCTCCAGCATATATAACCTCCCTATCTCTGTAACCCCCTCCAGCATATATAACCTCCCTATCTCTGTAACCCCCTCCAGCATTTTTAACCTCCCTATCTCTGTAACCTCCTCCAGCCCCTTCAACCTCCCCAACTCTGTTACCTCCTCCAGCATATAACCTCCCTCGGCGGCGGCATGGTGGCTCAGTGGTTAGCACTGCTGCCTCACAGCACCAGGGTCCCAGGTTCGATTCCAGCCTTGGACGACTGACTGTATGGAGTTTGCACATTCTCCCCGTGTCTGCGTGGGTTTCCTCCGAGTGCTCCAGTTTCCTCCCACAGTCACAAAGATGTACAGGTCAGGTGAATTGGCCGTGCTAAATTGCCCGTACTGTTAGGTGCATTAGTCAGAGGGAAATGGGTTACTCTTCAGAGGGTCAGTGTGGATTGGTTGGGCTGAAGGGCCTGTTTCCAAACTGTAGGGAATCTAATCTAATCTCTGTAACTTCCTTCAACCTCCCCAAACCTCCTCCAGCCCCTACAACACTCCCTATCTGTGTAACCTCCTCCAGCCCCTTCAACCTCTCTATCTCTGTAACATCCTCCAGCCCCTTCAACACTTCCCATCTTGTAACCTCCTCCAGCCCTTTCAATATCCCCAACTCTGTAACCTCCTCCAGCTCCTACAACACTCTCTATCTGTGTAACCTCCTTCAGCCTCTGTAATCTCCTCCAGACCCTACAGCCTCCCTATCTCTGTAACCTCCTTCAGTATCTGCAAAGTCTTTATCCCTGAATGCCCAGCCTGCAGAACCTCACTTTCTCTGTAGCCTCCTCCACCTCACAAACTTCAGTTTTTCAGTCTTTGCATCTCTGATTTACATTGTTCTGACATTGGCTGTTTTTATAGTTGTGTGAGTTCTAAATTTGAGAATTTGCTCTCTCAACCTCTCTTCCTATCTCATTCTCTTTGTGACATTTCCTCAAACCCATTACTTAGACCAGGGTTTTGGCCATTTTGCCTAAAGTCTCCTTATGTGGCAAAAATTATTTGGTAACGTTCCTGATAAGCTTTGAGATGGTTTACTACATTAAGAGGTGCCATATAAATTAAGTACCTGTGTTGAACTAAGCAAAATAAAGCCTTCATGATAAGTACATTAATAGGCCATACTGTGATGTGGTGGGCTGGTACTCCAGAGACGCAAACAGAAGGTCGCTGTGGACTTGTTAGCCAAATGGCCTGTTTCCACATAGTAGGGATTCTGTGATAATGCTTTAGGTGATAATGCTTTGGGTTCAAATCCCAACAGAGTACCTGATGAATTTTAAACTTGAATTAGAACGGGGTACTGGGCTAATGGTCGGATACTTGGTAGTGTGGATGAGCAGAGGGATCTTGGTGTCCATGTACACAGATCTCTGAAAGTTGCCACCCAGGTAAATAGTGCGGTGAAGAAGGCATGTGGCGTACTGGCTTTTATTGGTAGAGGAATTGAGTTCCGGAGCCCTGAGGTCATGTTGCAGTTGTATAAGACTCTGGTGCAGCCGCATCTGGAGTATTGTGTGCAGTTTTGGTCGCCATACTATAGGAAGGATGTGGAGGCACTGGAACGGGTGCAGAGGAGGTTTACCAGGATGTTGCCTGGTATGGTAGGAAGATCGTCTGAGGAAAGGCTGAGGCACTTGGGGCTGTTTTCATTTGAGAAAAGAAGGTTTAGGGGTGACTTGGTAGGGGTGTACAAGATGATTAGGGGTTTAGATAGGGTTGACCATGAGAGCCTTTTTCCACGTATGGAGTCAGCTATTATGAGGAGGCATAGCTTTAAATTAAGGGGTGGTAGGTATAGGACAGATGTTAGGGGTAGATTCTTTACTCAGTGAGTCGTGAGTTCATGGAATGCACTGCCAGTAGCAGTGGTGGACTCTCCCTCTTTATGGGTATTTAAACGGGCATTGGATAGGCATATGGAGGATAGTGGGCTAGTGTAGGTTAGGTGGGCTTGGATCGGCGCAACATCGAGGGCCAAAGGGCCTGTACTGCGCTGTATTTTTCTATGTTCTATGTTCTAGAACCTTCAGCAATGGTGATTAGGAACTATCAATGACTGTTGTAAAAACCCAACTCATTCACTCATGTCCTTTAGGGAAAGAAATCTGCCATCTCTACCTGATCTGGTCTACATGTGACTCCAGACCCAGGGCAATGTGATTGACTCTTAATTACCCTCTGTCATGGTCAAGAGAGCCACTCAGTTCAAGAGCAATTAGGAATGGGCAACAAATGGGGCCTTGCCAGTGACACACTCATCCCATGAAAGAAAAAAGTACCTCGACAAAACTCAATACTTTGCCAACTGGGACCAACATAGTCTTGCACTGATAGATTCTCAAATGGTTTGCCATGATTAAAGGCATGGATCTAACATGAAGCATGAAAATCTTCAGGAGTAGAAAATAATGGGCAATGAAAGAATGAGCAATTGAAGGAATGTCCAAGCCCTCTTGACCTTGTGTTAACGATGCCCCACAGGAGGATGTAGTCAACTCATTGTGGTGATGACAAGTGATCCAAATGAAATAGTGGCCACGACACATTCTTATTTTTATTTTGATTTGATTTATAATTGTCACATGTACTGAGATTCAGTGAAAAGTATTGTTGTGTGTACTAACCAGACAAATAATCTCTTCCATAAGTACATCAGGGTGACAGAACAGAGTGCAGAATATAGTGTTACAGCTACAGAGAAGGGGCAGTAAAAGCTCAACTCTAAAATATAAGAGGCCCATTCGTAAGCCTGATAAGAAGCTGTTCTTGTATCTGTTGCTATGTGTTTTCAAACTTTTGTATCTTCTGCCCGGTGAAAGAGGGTATAACGGGGGTGGGAAGGGTCTTTGATGATGTTGGCTGCTTCCCTGAGGCAGTGGGAAGTGGTAGACAGAGTCAGTGGATGGAATGCTGGTTTCCATGTTGGACTGGGCTGTGTTCACAATTTCTTGTGATCTCGGGCACAGCAGTTGTCATACCACAATGCGATGCATCCGGATAGGGTGCTTTCTATGGGGCATCAATAAAAATTGGAGAGAGTCTTTGTGGATGTACCGAATTTCCCTAGCCTGCTGAGAAAGTGGAGATGTTGGTGTGCTGTCTTGATTGTAGTGTCGATATGGATAAACCAGGAGACACTTGTGTGATAGGAAGCACCTTGAGATTGATTTGATAAATTAGGAGGAGGACAACTGGGAAGGTGGCAAGCTGTGGCTATACAGTGTTCCAGTGAGATTGCATCTCACTTTGATTACTCTTCCTTCGCTCGGACACCAGGAAAAGCATTGACGCCTCAAAAGAGCTTACTGAAGAGGCTCAATATAATCTCAGAGATTGGATTTTAGTCTCTGGAGTTGAGAAGGATGAGAGTTGATTTAATTGAAAATTCTGCGGGGGCTTGTTGGAGTTGATATCTGGCAAGTCGAGAAAGAGGGGCATTGTTTCAGGTTGGAGGTGAGGAGAAATTTTCTTACTCAGCAAGTTATGAATTGTTAGAATTTGTTGATCCAGAGGGTTATGGATACTGTGTCATTGAAAATATTCAAGACTGAAATTGATAGATTTTTACACTTGGAGGAAGAAGGGGAAGTTGAGTTGAACATAGAGAGGGAAGAGAACAATTGTCCATCAACAAACACATCGACCTGGACCCAATATACCAACCACTACAGCGGACAGCTGAAACTGACAACCGGAAGCGGCAGGGATAGACCACTATAAACACCGGAGGGAACATCAAAGAAGTGCTTCACAGGAGGCTCCCAAGCACTGATGATGTCGCCTAGCCAGGGGACGAAACGTTTGCAACAAAAACTTCCAGCTCGGCGAACAGAACCACAACAGAACAATTGTGATCTGGTTGAATGGCACAGCAGACTTGAGGGGCTGAATGGCCTACGTCTACATAGAACGTAGAACAGTATAGCACATTGCAGGCCCTTCAGCCCTCAATGTTGTGCTGGCCTTTTATCCTACTCTAAGATCAGACTAACCTACACACCCTTCATTTTACTATCTTCCATGTGCCTGTCTAAGAGTCTAAATGTCCCTAATGTATCTGACTCTATTACCACTGCTGGCTGTGCATTCCATGCACCCACCACTCTCTATGTAAAGGAGCTACCTCTGACATCTCCCCTAAACCTTCCTCCAATTGTCTTAAAACAATGCCCTCTCGTGATTGACATTTCCGGTTTGGGAAAAAAGTCTCTGGCCATCCAGTCCATCTGTGCCTCTCATTGTTTTGTACACCTCTATCAAGTCACCTCTCACCCTTCCTCGCTCCAATGCGAAAAGCCCTGGCTCCCTCAACCTTTCTTCATAAGACATGCCCTCCAGTCCAGGCAGCATCCTGGTAAATCTCCTCTGCGCCCTCCCTAAAGCTTCCATATCCTTCCAATAATGAGGCAACCAGAACTGAACACAATATTCCAAGTGTGGTCTAACCAGGGCTCTATAGAGCTGCAGCATCACCTCACAGCTCTTAAACTCAATCCCCTGCTAATGAAAGCCAATACACCATACGCCTTCTTAACAACCCAATCAACTTGGGTGGCCACTTTGAGGGATCAATGGACAAGGTCCTCCAGACTGCCAAGAATTCTGCCTTTAACTCTGTAACCTGCATTCAAATTCGACCTTACAAAGTGAATGACTTCACACTTTTCCAGGTTGAATTCCATTTGCCACACTATCCACAACTCCACCAACCTTCGTGTCATCAGCAACCTTTACCAACCCCACCCTTCCACGTTTGCTCTGGTTGCTTATGCACATGGTGGAATTGAATGCCTGGAGAAACACAGGGGGATTAGAAAGTTCAGCTGAGCAGAGCAATATATCAAGATAGGCCAAGGAGCAAACAGTTCTGCTGGTGAAGTGCTGCTTTAAATCCAGTCTGAGAAAGCCTTCCTTATGTGGAGAATGGTCAAATGTTCAGGTGAAGTAATGGTGATAAAAATATCGGAGCCATTAGCGAAACATTTAGCTGCAGTGCTAGGAGCAGTACGAGCCTCATCCTCAGCTGCATTCCTCCTGAGATTTAAAGTGCCTCCCTTAGCACAGCTTCTCCAGCAGAGAGAATGGATGTGTGAGAGCAACAGAGAGAGAGAGAGAGAGGGGGAGAGAACCTGTCACGACAGAATAGCATAGAATTCAAAACGATGGCCTGTTTCTGAGAGTAATGGCACACACTGTCGCACAGTGGACTTCAGACAATTAGCTTTCCTTTAAATCTTGATCATGTATTGGGTCCAAATATTGTACACTAATTGAACCAAGGCTAAGCTTAGTGAAAGTGGGAGTAAATCAGGAACATAATGCCAAGGCCTTGTAAGCAAGCTGATAATATGAGGACCAGTTTAATGATCTGAAAAATGTGTACTCAAATCCCACCGTAGCAGTAGAGGAATTTAAATTCAGTTAACCAAATCAATACAACAATTTGAACAAACAATATGGACTCGAATGGGTTTAAAAACCCCATCTGGTTCATTAATGATCTTGAGGGAAGAAAATCTGTGACCCTTCTCTGATCTGGCCTAGCAGTAATTCCAGACCCCAAGCAAGGTGATTAATTCTCAAATGGCGTAGCAGCTATTAACTTTCTAATCAAAACCCAACCACGTCCAAAGGGTACGATGGGTAAGCACCAAATGCTGGTCCAGCCAATAATCCTGTGAATAAATAAGAATTAAATGTTTTTGATACATTTAATTTTGGAGAGGTGTTTGGTTGGGTGGTTGATGTTAGCATGCACATGGATTTTGGGAAAGCATAAACTATATAGAAATTATAACGCAGAAGCAGATTATTGGGCGCAACCAATTTACCCTCGGTCAGAGCAAATAACCCCAACCATATTTACTCATCCGTTTCCCATGTCCTTAACATCACACTTTATTCCACTCTTCCACACTTTCCACTGTAATGAACTCTTGAATGAATCTAACTGTCTTTTCTGAAACACTTCTGTTATATTTCTCAATATGCAATGTTGTTCTCATGAAAGGCATTCGCTAAGGTGTCTCACAGGCTGTTTGTTAGGAAAGGTCGGATGTGCGATGTTGAAATTTAGCAGAATCTAAGAGGGCTTGATGGGGCAGATACGGAGGAGGTGTTTCCCCTTGTGGGAGGTGAGCTGACGTAGTCTCAGAGGCCATTATCTCAACGTTTGAGTTTGTCCATTTAAGACAGCTTCTTCTCTCGAGGGTATCGAGTCAGTGGAATTCTTTACCGCAGAGGGCTGTAGAGGCTGGGTCATTAAGAGTATTCAATACTGGGATAGACAGATTTTTGATTAGTAGGGAATCATGGGTTATTTGAAAAAGGTAGGAAACGCCACTGAGGATTGCCTGGCTAGCCCAGTTGATAGAGTTGGAGACTCAACCTCTGAGTTTTGGGTTTGAGTCCCATGCTGAATGCTGTCACTATCACGGGAAGATGGTGGGGTAGTGGTAATACATTCTGAGGCCCAGCAGATTGTTTATGAATGGTTATAAGGAGAGAGTGGGAGCTGGGGACTGAATTGGATAATCAGCCATGATCATTTTGAACGGTGGAGTGGCTTAAATGTACACATAGGTTATATACACAAATTATTACACACATAGGGGACACAAACTCCTCTATAATCTCCAAAATCACGAAAGACTTGAAGAAAGGATGAATATATTCTAAGAATTTCTCAATTTAATGGAGATGAATGTGTGATATTTATGTTGTGAGGGAGCCAAATGGAGGGTCGCTGGATCATATGAATTTACTACAATTCCCAGGAACTCAAACACGCGAATCTAAGAAAGTACACATATAGGAAGATAAAGACATCAAAAAGGCACTTAGCTGAATAAATAAAGACATGAAGTACAAGAGTAATGAGATATTGACCGCATCATTGACTTTACCACGTGCTGTTCAGAGTGGATCATTGTAGTAAAGAAATTAAAATTGTAGAGAAGAGTGTAGATTCATTAGGTCCAGGTGGAGTCATCCAAGAGTTTGTTAGATTCAGCCATTAGGTTTATTAGGAAGAATCTCCTGGGATAGATTTTCATAATAATATTGTGGATGAATATTGTGAGTAGTAATGTGACATTGCTGTAATGCTTTGGAAATGTGACTACAAGAGGAGACAAAGAACTTGATTTCTATTGTGTATCCTTCACAACCTCAGAATGTCTCAATATATTTTGCAGCCACTTTGGTATTTAGTCTGTGGCATTTTATGTAGTGATTTTTTTTTAACACTTGATATATTATCATGTACATGGTGTACGTATTTTACTTAATGTTACATAATACTTAGTGTATTATATTATACAGAGTGTACTTAATCTATACTATACAGTCATACAGCAAGGAAACAAACCATTTGGTTCAACCAGTTCATGCCGAACATAATCCCAAACTAAACTAGTCCCACCTGTCTGCTCCTGGCCCATATCCCTCCAAACCTTTCCTGTTCATGTATTTATCCAAATGTCATTTAAACATTGTAATTGTACCCACATCCACTACTTCCTCAGGAAGTTCATTCCACATGTGAACCACCCTCTGTGTAAAATATTTGCCCCTCATGTCTTTTTTTCAAATCTCTCTCCTCTCACCTTAAAAATGTACCCCCTAGTCTTGAAGTCCCCCATCATAGGGAAAATGATTTGGAGATGCCGGTGTTGGACTGGGGTATACAAAGTTAAAAATCACATAACACCAGGTTATAGTCCAACAGGTTTAATTAGAAGCACACTAGCTTTCGGAGCGATACTCCTTCACCAGGTGATATCACTATCACCTGATGAAGGAGCGTCGCTCCGAAAGCTAGTGTGCTTCCAATTAAACCTGTTGGACTATAACCTGGTGTTATGTGATTTTTAACATCATAGGGAAAAGACATCTAGTAAACAATATATATTAGTGTAAGTGACTGTTAGAATGTGTGAAACAGCAGTGAGCTTGTAAAGTCCCACTCCTGGCAATGAGATATTGACTTGATAACTTATTTTTTGAAAGCGATATTAGTTTACAAGGGCAATGGGGAAAACTCCTCTGCTCTTCTTCATATACCGCTGTGAGGTCTTTTGAGATGCCAGATGGTTTTACTGTCATGTCCAAAGCACAGTATCTCTAATCGCGATTCATTGCTTTTTAGTATTGAGAGGGTTTTGAACCCATGACCTTCTAAATTAAAGAAAAGCAAGAGTGTTACTGCTGACTCACAACTGACACAGAATTGAACAGTGCCTCCTCCTCCTCTTCATGTGCAGTCAGGGAGTGTTGGATGTTATTGTGGCAGGCGAAAGTGAATTGTCACCTTCCAGAGCATGCCTGCCTTAAGTTTTGGAATCTTTCAGGTTTGAGCAAATCGTTACCTGGTGCCAAAACCAGTAATGACACTGAAGCCAGATTTCCCGGTTTGTCTCGAACACAGAGTTACTGTAGTGATTGTAATGGGTTCAGCAAGTGGACCGTACAGCATCTGAGTTCCCTGATTGGACCTGCTAACCTGGCCCAATCAGGGAGCCCTGGCTGACAGATATAAACAGGAATGTCCGGTGTGGATATTACACACTGGGACGGAGTCCATCAGGAAATAAAACTGTTCCCGATAAACACTGGGAATGTGTCTCAGTGTCAGGTCGAGGATAATGACCAGGAGATCCGCCGCTGCCATGGCCCCCAGGTAACGTCTGACACATGGAGACAATCCACAATCTTTATATAGCAGGATGTAGATGGTCAGTACGTTAACTGTGAGGAAGGAAAACAAACACATTATCCATCAGTCTGGAGGCAAAGGGATCCGTTTGATTGGGGACCCAGTGGGATTTTCAAATGTGTCACTGTATTCAGGGATTTATTAAAATAATTGGAGCTGGAAAAAAAAACAGAAATGTCAGTGGCTCAGTGCTTAGCGCTGCTGCCTCATAGCACCAGGGTCCCAGGTTCGATTCCAGCCTCGGGCAACTGTCTGTGTGGAGTTTGCACATTCTCCCTGTGTTTGCGTGCATTTCCTCCGGGTGCTCTGGTTTCCTCCCATAGTCCAAAGATGTGCAGGTTAGTTGGATTGGCCATGCTAAATCACCCATGCTAAATGCAGGTTGGGTGCATTAGTCAGAGGTAACTATAGGGTAGGGGGAATGGGTCTGGGTGATTGCATTTCGGAGGGTCGTTGTGGACATATTAGGCCGAAGGGCCAGTTTCTACACTGTAGGGATTCTAGGTCCTGTTCACTCTGAGAGCTGGCACTGAGAGAGATGTGTGTGTATGTGTGCGTGTGCACACACATGCATCTGAGTGTGTCAGTATAGATGTGCATGTGATTCAGTTAGTGTGTATGACTGTGATTGTGTGCGAGTGTGAGTGAGTGTGTGTGCGTCTGTGTGTACCTGTGTAAGTGTGTCTATGTCTGTGAGTGTGTGTATGTGAGTGTGCGTGTGCGTGCACGCACATGGGTGTGTGTGAGAGAGAGAATGCGTGTGCGTATTGGAGTGTGTGTGTCTGTCTGTCTGTGTGTGTGATTGTTGGGAAGCTCTGACTCATTCATTTCATTGTGCTCTTTCCCCTCCAACTGTCTCCAGTCTCTGCAACCACCGCTGTTCAACTTGGCTTCAGTATTTATTGTCGCTGCCTCTGACTACAGTGGCACCTGGACTGACACGGAAACCTGGACAGAGAGACATCATCTGCACTCAATATTTACTACACAGTTTGCTCCTTTGTGACATTACTAGTGGCATATTCTTTCTGTACGGTTTGTTTTATGCTCGTGTCCTGATCACTTCAGCCCACCCCTATCCCTCATATCTCCCCTCTCTTAAAGCTTAGCAGTGGAGTGGGGAATTTTAATAGCCATTTGAGTTTGGAATGAGCTGGGAATATAAACTATGTGATCAAAAAAAAACTATTGCTCATCAAATGCCTAGCATACACAGAGGAGTTCGATGAGAATCAATGTTGGGGGAGGGGACTGGTACTGAGCGGGGAGGAGGGCTGACACTGACAGGCAGCATCTCTGGGGAGTATTTTGTTCATGCAAAGCATTTGTTGTTTTGGAATGACAGAGTGTAACAGCAGACAAACATGCCATTCAGACAAATAATTTTAGAAGCAGTAGAATTGTTAGATCAAAACAGAACTAAAGCTCAGTTTGCTTTGTAGCATCTGGTGTAGGCCAATGATAATGCATTGGGTTGTTGACTCATCAGAGTCTCTATTAAGTAGTCTAAGATAGAGACCCTTGGGAACGATAGGTTCAAAGGCATCTATTACCTGTTAAGTAGGCTCCGTGCACTTGGGATTAGTGTCTCGTAAATAAGTCAATAAGCACTTGATGGGCTGAAAGACCTCTTCTGTATGGCTCCACCATGCTCTGGTTCTGGGACTAACCAACAACAAGAGGGAAAGATAAACACAGGGCACATTTTCAGTGAAATTACAGGGGTACAAGAATAATAGAATAGGGATAATATGGGGGACATTGGTTCTCCAGTTGTTGGAGGGGTGAAGGCCAATGGCAAATGCACCCAGCCCCCTGCTGTCCCCAGATAGGGGCAGATGAAGACCCTTCCTACCCAGCAGGTATGTTTCTCTGTTGTGGAAAGCAGACACTCTGGTTTCCTGCCTGGAAGATCGGGAATTGTGCCGGTGACAGGCTGAAGGTCTGTTTGTTGATGCCTTAGTCAGGAAGGTCAACCATGGAACAAGCACGGAGATTGCAGGAGAAACCAGTAGCACTGGCAGCATCCGTGGAGAGAGAAACAGAGCTAATGTTTCTTAGAGAGTAATAGAGATTTACAGCACAGAAAAAGGGGTCTCCAGACTATCACATCTGCACTTAACTATTCCAATCCCATTTCCCAGCCCTTGGACCTCGCCTTGTGTGCCTTGGCATCACAAGTGCACAAATAAATTCTTCTTGGATTAGATTAGATTCCCTACAATGTGGAAACAGGCACTTTGGCCCAACCAGTCTACACCGACCCTCCAAAGAGTAACCCACCCAGAACCATTTCCCTCTGACTAATGGCCCTAACACTACGGGCAAATTAGCACGGCCAATTCACCTGATCTGCACATCTTTGGACTGTGGGAGGAAACCTGAGCACCTAGAGAAATCCCACACAGACACGGGGAGAATGTGCAAATTCCACACAGTCGTCCGAGGCTGGAATCGAACCTGGGACCCTGGTGCTGTGAGGCAGCAGTGCTAACCACTGAGCCACCATGCCACCCCAATGTGGCAGCGGGTTCCAGGTTCCCTCCACCCTGTGGGTGTAAAAGGCTTTCCTCAAATTTCCTTTAAGCCCTTGCTTGAAATCTATTCCCCAATCACTGATCCTTCTATCAAGGGGAAATGATTCTCACTGTCTATCCTATCTATTTTCCTCATAATTTTATACATCTTAACCGTGTCCCTCCTCATGCTCGAAGGAAAATGACCATTAATCTATCCAATTTCCCGAAGTTACTGAAACTCTCCAGGCCAGGCAATTTCCTGGTAAATCTCCCTCTGTACCTTTTCCATTGCAATCAAATCCCTCCTAAAATGTGGATTCCAGAACTGCACCCAACTGTGTCCTAACAAATGTTTTCTCCAGTTTTAAGTCCAGTACAACTCTTCAGAATGGAAAGGGATTGGAAAGTTTATTTTGATACTTTTGACAGAGCTGGAGCAGAGACGGGAGGTCAGATGGTGTGGAGGTCCAGTGCAAAAGACAAAGGGATTGCGAAATATAGTGAAAGGAAAATTGAGATGTTAAATGAGGTTTACAGTAAGGTGTTAATTGGAAAATAAAATAAGAAAGTGCTAGAGAAACAGCATCTGTGAAGAGAAAAACAGAGTTAAGTCTAGTGCCTCTTTGTCAGGTAGACTTGAACACCCCCTCCTCCAGTCACTCAACAGTAGCTACACAGTCACCATTAAAAAAGCTTTTTATTGAATTCAGATTTCAGCATGATGGGATTTTAACAGAATGTTAGTCTTGGATTCTGCATTCCTAGATAGTAAAAAAAATCTAAAGAATATTTCCCCGAGAGTCAGAGGCTGAGGGGTGATCTTATGGAGGTTTATGCAATCATGAGGAGCTTGGATACAGTGAATAGCCAAGCTCTTTTCTCCAGGATAGGGGAGCCCAAAACTAGAGGGCATAGGTTTAGGGTGAGAGGGGAAAGATTTAAAAGGGATGTAAGGGGTAACTTTTTCACACAGAGGGTAGTGTGTGTACGGAATGAGCTGCCAGAGGAAATGATGGAGGCTGGCACAATTACAACATTTAAAAGGCATCTGGATGGGTATGTGATGAGCCAAGTGTTGGCAAACGGGACTAGATTGATTTAGGATATCTGGTCAGCATAGATGAGCTGGACCTAAGGGTTTGTTTCTGTGCTGTACATCTCTATGACTCTAATTGCAGATGCTGGAAATCAGAAACAAAAACAGAAGTTGCTGGAGAAATTCAGCAGGTCCAGCGACATCATTGGAGAGAAAGCAGAGTTAAAGTTTTGGGTCCAGTGTCCCTTCTTCAGAACTGTTCTGAAGGGAGAGCGGGATTGGTTGAACAGTTTTGAAAGTGCAGATTTGATGGACTGAATAGCTTCCCCCTGAAGTGTAACCATTCTACTTTTTTTTGAGTGACTTAATGTAAACTAGTTAAGTACGAGAAGTGCTAGCTTTGTGCAGAATTTGGGAGTGATCTTCTCCAACAGGTGTCAGCTAGACCCTGACTGACATAGTCGAGAATATTGATGAGGGTTTCTGTACAGTTGTGGGCCAGGGGCCAGCCCTAGTGTGGAACATTAGACTCTGAAATCCCTTTCCCGCTTTGGGGGACTTGACAACAGTATTTTGCCGAAAGCCTGGAGAGTGGGTGCGGCTGAAATTTGGTTGCACATGTGTGAGAGATTTTTGCAGTCCTGTTGCCGTCACCTCGCAAGGTTGGTGCTTTGAGTAGTGTTGCAAAATCTTCTTTGATCCTGCTGCAGTCTGATCATATTAAGAGTTCAAAATGTTGGAGCAAGAGTTGATCACATGGTGTCTCTGACTTGCTCTTTTATTGCACAAGATATATATATCTCAACATTTTTTTCTCTTTCTAATGCTTTGATTCTCAGTGTTCAAAAATCTATTGATCTCAGTCCTGAATGTGCTCACAGCTCTACAGGGTAAAGAATTATAGTTCATCCTGATTGAACATTGAAAAATTGGTATCATTGGCTGGGTCAATATTTATTGCCTAATTGCCCACAGCCAGCCACTATGGAGTTTCTCAACAGCATAAGAACCAAGAGCAGGAGTAGGTCATCTGGCACCTCGAGCCTGCTCTGCCATTCAATAAGATCATGGCTGATCTTTTCGTGGACTCAGCTCCACTTACCCGCCCTCTCACCATAACCCTTAATTCCTTTACTGTTCAAAAATCTGCCTCTCTTTGTTTTAAATGCATTCAAGAATGTAGCCTCAACTGCTTCACTGGGCAGGGAATTCCAGAGATTAACAGCCCTCTGGGTGAAGAGTAAGACCAGGAAAGGATGCGAGATTTTCCTTCCTAAAAAAAATGATTGTGATCGGCTGGGGTACTTAAAGAGTAATTGACAGCTAGATTCATATTGAATTCAAATTTCACCATCTGTCATAGTGGGATTTGAACCCATAGCACAGAATTCGGGATTGTCAGCCCTGTATCGTTACCTCTACACTAATATCTCTTGGTTCTTCATGACCAATGCCCTGCCCAGAGGCAATCATTCCTCAGTTCTGCATTGTCCAGCATCCAGTCTGCGTCTAAATTGTTGTACCTTTCAACGATACTGCCTCTCATTGTTCTAAATCCCAAAGAACAGAGGCCCATTGAACTCAACCTTTCCTCGTCCTCCCAGCTCAGGAATCCATCTATCAATGTACAGCCAGAAAAGTTCACAAACTGAGTGAGAGGTAAGTCACATTTGGCCACGTTCCAACTCCTACATTCAAATCACATTAAGAAACACAAGGTGTTGCAATCTGTGATTCCTTGATACATTGTATCAACGTGCTGCTGAAACTTGACATCGTGTCACTGTACCACCATTCTCACTCGCACAGACCTCTTGTTACAACGCATATGTCGAGTGCCATTTATTTTATAAGTAGGGCACAAATGAAAATCATCCTACATCAAAATAAACCTGCAGGAGAATACCCCTATCTTTCAGCCATTTTCAGAGAGAATGACCCGCAACCCTTTGACAGTGGTCCAATGCTCAAACCGCTGTAAGTGATGAATTTACCCCCCTGGGGCTTATTCTTGTCTAGAGGGTCGGGTAATTCCAATGGCTGATCTGCAATCAGAGTGATCCTAACAATGTGGGTTCAACCATCCTTCTTAATCTCTCCCCTTGCCTGGGGTTTTGTACCTGGAAGAGCACAGCAGTTCAGGCAGCATCCAAGGAGCTTGAACTGCTGTGCTCTTCCAGCACCACTAATCCAGAATCTGGTTTCCAGCATCTGCAGTCATTGTTTTTACCTGGGGTATTGTACCCTCAGGTTAAATCACTAACAGTTGTCTCTCTGTAATGAGAGAACAGCCCTATGGTGTGGTAAGACAATGGCGACTTTGCAGTTTTAATCTGCTGTTGGTGAACCTTCTATGTCCTCAGCCTTCGCTATCGCTGTGTTCCTCCAATTCTTGAGTATGCCTCACTTCCTTTGTCCCATTGATGCCCCTGCCCCATTCTGCCTAGGTCTTAAGCCCTGCAATTCCCTGACCAAACTTTACCTCCACCTCTCGTTTCTTCATAAGGCTTTTCTTAAAAACAAATAAGGTTGTAAAAGTGACTTTCGATATCTGAAGGGGAGAAGGTTAATGAGGAATAAATGGGGGCCATTACAGGTGAATTTATATTGGAGAGCACGCAAGATGGTGGGGAAACTAAACAGTTGATTTGAATCTGTCTTCACAGAGTACAATACGGAAAACCTTCCTGAAATACTATGTGACCAAGGGCTTTGGAGGGATATGGACTGGGTGCTGGCGGTGGGACTAGATTGGGTTGGGATATCTGGTCGGCATGGACGGGTTGGACCGAAGGGTCTGTTTCCATGCTGTACATCTCTATGACTCTATGAGTAAAATGGTAGTACTTGAAACATTAGCTACATTGAGGTTTGATACATTTCTTGGAACAGGTGAGAATCATCCCTTAGTGGTCAAGGAGATGGCTGAAGAGTTACTAGATGCATTGGTGGCTATATTTCCTAATTCTATAGATTCTGGAAAAGATGTTGCTGACTGGAAGATAATGAATGTAACCGACTATTTAAGAATGGACACAAAGGGACAGTGGAGAACTGTAGACCTATTAGCTTAATGTCCATAGAGGGGAAAGTATGAGAATCTAATATGTATTGTTGAAAAATGACACACTTAGTCAAAGTTAGTCATCAGGGCAGTTTGCAAGAATACCAATTGAAGAGGAAAGCCTTAAGAATGTATGATACAGCACATGCTCTAAAAACAGTGTGCAGGTAACAGCAAGCAATTAGAAAGGCCACAATTTTAAGAGAAATTTGAAAACAGAAGTAAATATGTCATGCAGCAATTTCATAGAGCCTTGATGGGATCTCACTTAGAATCCCCTTCAGCCCATTGCATCCACACTGACCCAATGAATGACATCCCGTTCAGACCTGTTCCAATATGCTATCGCTATAACATAGAACATAGAAGAATACAGCGCAGTACATGCCCTTTGGCCCTCGATGTTGCGCCGATCCAAGCCCACCTAACCTACACTAGCCCACTGTCCTCCATATGCCTATCCAATGTCCGCTTAAATGCCCATAAAGAGGGAGAGTCCACCACTGCTACTGGCAGGGCATTCCATGAACTCACGACTCGCTGAGTAAAGAACCTACCCCTAACATCTGTCCTATACCTACCACCCCTTAATTTAAAGCTATGCCCCCTCGTAATAGCTGACTCCATATGTGGAAAAAAGTTCTCACGGTCAACCCTATCTAAACCCCTAATCATCTTGTACACCTCTATCAAGTCACCCCTAAACCTTCTTTTCTCCAATGAAAACAACCCCAAGTGCCTCAGCCTTTCTTCATACAATCTTCCTACCATACCAGGCAACATCCTGGTAAACCTCCTCTGCACCCGTTCCAGTGCCTCCACATCCTTCCTATAGTATGGCGACCAAAACTGCACACAATACTCCAGGTACGGCCGCACCAGAGTCTTATACAACTGCAACATGATCTCAGGACTCCGGAACTCAATTCCTCTACCAATAAAAGCCAGTACGCCATATGCCTTCTTCACCGCACTATTTACCTGGGTGGCAACTTTCAAAGATCTTTGTACATGGACACCAAGATCCCTCTGCTCATCCACACTACCAAGTATCCGACCATTAGCCCAGTACCCCATCTTTTTGTTACTCTTACCAAAGTGAATCACCTCACACTTAGCTACATTGAACTCCATTGCACTTCTTGTGGCTAACCCACCTAGCCTGCACATACCTGGACACTATTGGCAATTTAGTTTGGCCAATCCACCTGACCTGCACATCTTTGGACTGTGGTAGGAAACCGGAGCACCCGGAGGAAACCCACGCAAACACGGGGAGAATGGGCAAACTCCACACAGACAGTCACCTGCGGCAGGAATCAAACCCGGAACCCTGACACTGTGAGGCAACACTGAGCCACCGTGCCGCCCAGGAAGGATCTAAGGAAGAACATACTTGTGATAGAAGAAATGCATTAGAACCTCCCTAGATTAATCCCTCGGCTGGCAGGGTTGTTTTGTAAGCAGAGGCTGAGGAAACTGTTTGTTTTTACTGCAGTTTTGAAGAAAGAGAAGCGATGTAATTGAAAGGTATAAAATTCAGGTCATGAAAGAGCAGATGTGGATAGCATGGTTCTGCTGGTTAATCTCAGGCTACGGAACAGGCTATTTAAGAGTGAGATAGGGAGGAATTTCTTACTTCAGTGAGCAGAAAATCTTTGAAACTCTCTATCCTGAAGGGCCAGTCTAACAGAGTCGAAGACTGACATTGATGGGTGTCTGGAGACTAATGACATGAAACAACTTTGAGTCATAGATCCACCACTTCCTCTGACAGCTCATTCCATACACGCACCACCCTCTGCGTGAAAAAATTGCCCCTTAGGTTCCTTTTAAATCTTTCCCCTCTCACCCTAAACCTATGCCCTCTAGTTCTGGACTCCCCCAAACCAGGGAAAAGACTTTGCCTATTTACCCTATCCATGCCCCTCATGATTTTATAAACCTCTATAAGGTCACCCCTCAGCCTCCGACGCTCCAGGGAAAACAGCTCCAGCCTGTTCAACCTCTCCCTATCCTCCAACCCTGGCAACATCCTTGTAAATCATTTCTGAATCTTTTCAGGTTTCACAACATCCTTCCGATGGGAGTGGCACATGAAGATGGTGTGGGAAAATTTCATCGTGGAGATCTAAGGGGCAAATTTTTCACACAGAAGGTGGTACGTGTATGGAATGAGCTGCCAGAGGAAGTGGTGGAGGCTGGTACAGTTATAACATTTAAAAGGCATCTAGATGGGTATATGAATAGGAAGGGTTTAGAGGGATATGGGCCAAGTGCTGGCAAATGTGACTAGATTAATTTAGGATATCTGGTCAGCATGGACGAGCTGGACTGAAGAGTTTGTTTCCATGCTGTACAATTCTATGAGATGATCAGCCATGATCTAGACTCTTGGGCAGGCTTGATGGGCTGAATGGCCTATTTAGTCATTTGTACATCAATCCTAATGTCTCTTTATATGGTTTGAACTGTATCAGTCGTTGTCTGATTATGTTACTGTGAAGTATCCGGCGCTTTTTAATAGGTTAAAGGAGCTATACAAATGGACGTTGTTGTACATTGAAGTTAGCAACTCTCTGATTTTACAGCCTTTCACTTACAGGTCCGTTCCCCACCCTTGGCTTTCCTTTTCTACTGCAACCTGTAGTATTTAAAACCTATTATCAAACCAAAGCTTCTCAATTTCCTTGTCATCTCTCCTTCTCTCAATTTTTTTTAACCTTATATTGTGCACCTTGGAAATCAGTTGGTTTTTAATTGAAGGAAGGAGTGAGACAGAGTTTATATAAAGATTCTTTTCGTTAGATTTTTGTTCTTAAAGAACTGCGATTGTTAAGGGTTGCAGCAGTTTTCAATGACATGCTTGCTGTGTTTGGTACAAAATTACGCTAGGAATAATAGATACCTAAAAGTGGATTACAGGCCTGTAATTCAATTCAGTGGATTTGGTGACGTCAAATGCTTGAGTGATTTATGAATGTCAAAGGGCTTGAAGATTGAATCATTCCTTTCTGTTCTCACTGCCAGCTATGAGAAAGAAGGAGAGCAATTTTGTTTTTGCAAAATGGAAATGTTCTTTTTCAGGAAAGCAGGGAGTTAATGTGCCATACAGCGCTGTCACTTCACACAGAATTGGGACGTACCCCTTTTGAACTCTGAACATTATTGAACTTGTTGCTTGCATGGACTGTATTGACTGGAATTTCTAAGAATGAAGAATGAGGGAGTATCTCATAGAAACTTATCAAGTGACTAGACTTGGAGGGGTATTCCTGATGACCAGGGACTCCAGAACCCCAGGGGTCACAGTTGAAGGACTGATATGAGGTGAAATGTCTTCACCCAGAGAGTGGGGAGCCTGTAGAATTCTTGGCCACAGGAAGTTGTTGAGGCCAAAACATTGAACGTTTTTGAGAAGGAGATGGATATAGTTCTTAGTGCTAAAGGGATCAAAGGCTTTAAAAGGGACCTAAGGAGCAACGTTTTCACGCAGAGGGTGGTGCGTATATGGAATGAGCTGCCAGAGGAAGTGGTGGAGGCTGCTACAATTGCAACATTTAAAGGTTAAAAATCATACAACACCAGGTTATAGTCCAACAGGTTTATTTGGAGGCACTAGCTTTCGGAGCGGTGCTCCTTCATCAGGTGGTTGACAACCAATTGATGAAGGAGCGGCACTACGAAAGCTAGTGCTTCCAACTAAACCTGTTGGACTATAACCTGGTGTTGTGTGGTTTCTAATTTTGTTCACCTCAGTCCAACACCGGCTCCTCCAAAACATTTAAAGGGGATCTGGATGTGTACATGAATGGGAATGATTTAGAGGGATATGGGCCAGATGCTGGAAAATTGGACTACATTAATTTAGGATATCTGGATGGTATGGACAAGTTGGACCAAGGAGTCTGTCCCCATGCTGTATATCTCTATGACTCTATGATATGGGAGGAAAGCAGGAACAGGGGACTGAGTTGGTGATCAGCCATGATCATATTGAATGGGGCTATAGGCACAAAGGGCTGAATGGCCTACTACAGCTCCTAGTTCTATGTTACTTTCTATACAATGCAGAATCACAACATGGTTATTGGGGAAGGAAGGGACTAGCCAGATCCCTTGCCACTCTCTCAATGTAGAGCAAGGGAGCTCTGCCCTAAGGCCATGTGAATACTTATTATTCAACTAATAACACTGAAAGAAATATTTGGTCAATATTTCTGTTTGTGTGGAGCTTGCTGTGAGCAAATTGGCTGCTTCATCTCCTCCATTTCATTAGCGATTACACTTTTAAGCTGTTCTTTGGTGGTCATGAACAGGATTCCAATGAGTGGATGTTGTGGACATGCTAGTGTTTGTTGGCATTATAGCAAAAATGAGTTTTACTGCCAGAACACTGCAAAGGTTTATAATTGAGATTACACTGTGTTGCCTTCTGGCCAATGTCTCAGAGTATCTTTTGTATCAGTGGTGTAAATGGCGTCGCCTTTTGGAAGTATTAAGTAAGTCCAGCACTCCTGCAGCGGATTCCGAAACCCTCGGACTCACTCTTTACTAACTATCCGAACTGGAAGCAGAGAATGACAAAGAGAAAAAGCAGAACAAAATAATAAAAAGAGAGTGCCATTGACAATCATCATTATCTGCACCTTTCATTTTTAATGCTGATTCTGACAGAAAGCAACTTTCAATTTCCACTTTTCTGTCAAGCTAGCGCGGAGTTAGAAAGGAGTTTTGATTAGATTGAATGCACTGGGAATTCGATTGGGGCAGGCTGAATGATGTGTTACATTTAAGTGTTTACTGCCAGAGATTTTTATTGATATGTTGATTGGATTCCACCCGAGATTACCTTTGTAAGGTTGGGGCTGAGTGATGTGTAGGGCACTGGTTGGCATTTGGCATTCTGGGTCCTAATCTTTGACATCGGGTCCAGCGGACATGGAGGGAGTGAACGTTTTCTCTCTAACCCTGTAAATGTAAGCTGTGGTTTGGTTAGTAGGACTTTCCATTCTGCATTAGAAGGTACAACTCCTGTTCTGGAGACCTGAGAATGAAATCTCAGCTCACGTTCCTCGTGAGGCACTGAGGGAGTGTCGTGCTGATGAATCGAGCCCTATTTTAGATGAGATGTTAAATAGCGATCTCCTCAGGATAATGTTAAAGAAAACCCCATGACACTAACTCAAAGAAGTGTTTAGAGTTCCTACAGAGTGAAAATAGGCCATTCGGCCCAACAAGTCCGTAACAACCCTCTGAAGAGCATCCCACCCAGACCCTATCCCTTCATTTCCCGGGGCGAATCCACATGACCTGCACATCTTTGGACTGTGGGAGGAAACCAGAGCACCCAAAGGAAACTCACATTGACCACAAGAGAATGTGCAAACTCCATACTGTCACCCAAGGGTGGGATTGAACTTGGGTCCCTCAGGCTGTGAGGTAGCAGTGCTAACCACTGAGCCACTACGTGCAAAGTGCAGGAGAGTTCATCTTAGTCAACATTTATCCTTCAACTAGCGTCACCAAAATAGCTCATCACACTGATGTTCCTGACCAGCTACCTCCCTACAACAATGACTATAATTCCAAAGGGCTTCATTGGTTTTAATACACTTTGAGATGTCATGAAAGACACTTCAAAAATGGAAATCTTTCTCTCCAGTAGGGGCAGGCCCACAACAACAAACTAGTGTAGTGGAAAGGAACACTAAATGTACAATTTGGGTCCAGGAAAAGGCCATTTAGCTCCTTAAACCTGCTCTGAATCATGGGCGATCTGATGTTGGCCTCAACTCTGGAAAGGGGGTGGAGAATTGGCAATGTCTTTGATCTAGAATCAAGAATATTCAGGAGCTAATGTTCTAGGGACATGGATTTGAATCTCAACATGGCACAAGGTGAAATTGGAATTCTGTTTTTTTTTGTAAAATTCATAGCTAAAAGCTAGCCTAACAATGGACGTGCAACCATTGTTGTAAAAACCCATCCAATTTACACATATCCTTTCAAAGGTGGAAATCTGCCAGCTTTACCTGGCATGGCCTACGTGTGATTCAAGAGCCACAGCAATACGGTTGCTTAATGGCCAAGCAAGGCAGTCATTTCAAAGGCAGGTAGGGATGAGCAACAAATGCTGGCCCAGCCAGTGATACCCACGTCCTATCACTGAATAGTTAAACACTCTTGCCTACCCTGCCATAGCCATTGATATGACTGAATCCTTCAAGTAACATAGCAAACCTTAGGCTAGTTCTGTCTTTGCAGTGAATTTTCTGGTGTTTCCACCCATTGCCTGGGACAATAATGACCAATAGTTATTCAGCCAAATGCCATTTAATTTAAATGTTGCAACTGTATCCGCATCCACTGCTTCCTCTGGACGTTCATTCTGCAAACGAACTACTCTGTCTAAAAAAAAATTGCCTCTCATGTCCTTTTTAAATCTTTCTCCTCTTACCCTAAAAATATGACCCCTAGTATTGAAATCCACCATCATAGGAAAGGATACCTGCTATTCACCTTATCCAAACCTCTCATGATTTTGTAAACTTCTAGGAGAGCTTATGGCTGAAACGTCGATTCTCCTGCTCCTCGGATGCTGTGCTTTTCCAGCACCACACTCTTGACTCTGATCTCCAGCACCTACATTCCTCACTTTCCCTCATCCCTCAATATCCTAGGTTCCAGTGAAAGAAGTCCCAGCCTCTCCTTATGACTCAAACCCTCCATTCTGGGCAACATCCTGGGAAATCTTTTCTGAACCCCGCCTCCGAACCCCCCCCCAGCTTAATAACATCCTTCCTACAACAACACGTTATGGCTGATTCCATCCTCTCTTCACTCAGTCTTCCTCCAGACATATCTGCACAGGCACATCCAGCTGAGATCCCTGGATGGTTGTCAGCATTGGAATTAGACGAATTACATGATAAGTACACGAATAAGAAATATTTGGAGGGATGGGGACCGAGCACAGGCACGTAGGACTATCTTAGCTTGAGATTATGGTTGGCATGGACTGGTTGGACTGAAGGGTTTGTTTCTGTGCTGTATAACTCTATTGGAAAAGGCAACCGAAAGCCCATGACTGACCATTCAGGTCATTGGTGTTGACGCAAACTGGCTGGGTACATTTGTCTATGCAACCAATGCAAGATTGGAGGTGTTGAGCCAATAGGAACTGAAAAGGTAGAAGATAATCACAGCTTTACTTCTTGGCAACCATATGTCGAAATGTTGGAAGATGGCGTTTTGGAGCATCAGGAGTTAAGGTATAGGGTATGAGCAGAAGAACTATATTCAGCATCAGTTGGTCAGCCTTTGCCGAGCAGTGAGGTTTTTTTTCTGCATGGTAGAGATTTATACCTCTTCCCTGGAAATCAAAAAAAAATGTAAATAAAGTCTTGAAATTCATAGGGCAACAATTCGAAAGCAGCTTATAAGTGTGGGGAATCTAAACTTTAAGAAGCTTTTTCTTTTGCTTAAAAGCAAAATCAAGCGCTGCTTTTAAACTGAGGTGTTGCTGTAAAGAAACAGGAATACAGCAGAGCTTGCAGCAGCTGTGATTTTCTGCGAGTTAAAGCGAAAGGTTACAGCAAATTGAATTAAAATGATGATTCTATTTCAGATCTCTGGGTTGCGCTGTGTATGTTTTGTTTTGTAATAGGCTGGAAAAGCTTTTGGAATGAGTGGGAAGGCAGTACGGGAACGATTTGCTTCTCAAAAGGAGTCAGCACTTGTGCATTACTTCATTGTTGGCCTCACTGGTACTTTGAGAGCGAGTTGCAAGATGGTTTGTAAATTCACCGCAGTGAAGGGATGACACTGCCAACTTGGTGTTGCAGTTTGGATTGGTCCTTTCTGCAGTGGGCTGGCATCCAAGTCGCATATTATCAGATGCTTTCACCCTGTTTACCTGAAGTAACTGATGCTTTGCTGAAACCTTTCGCCCCATTTGACTTGGAGCCCATGTTGTTTTGCCAAACAGCAGAATCCAGAGCAAGACTGCCTCTTAGTATGTATTTATTGAACCATAGAATGAAGGAGGCTGTTCGGCCCAATGTGTTTGTACTAGCTCTTTGAAAGAGCTACCTCTTGTTCCAGGCTGCTTAACTCTGAACCATTTTAAATATTTAGCCAGTTCCCTTTCAAAGGTTACTCCTTCATTGACATTGACTGCCCATTTAGGCTGCTCATTGAAAATTGCTCCACCTTATTATGCAAAGGCAAACTCTCCTCATGCGCATTTGTCAAACTCTGTGTTCTCTGGTTATCTGTGTCTGGAAATGGGTTCTCCCTATATACTCAACCAAAAACCCTCTTTAATATCTTTATTAAACTTTTAGATAATAATCATTTTCTAAAGTGACCAATTCCATGTTCTCGTTACTGAAACTAACAAAGTTCTCTTTTCCCCACAAACCCAAACCAACCAACTCTGCTAATGGGGCCATTCTCCCAGGGGTGGATCTTTGGGCAGTGAAAATGAAGAGAGAGAGCTCATGGCTTCCAGAACAGTCTGAAAAGGTGTTTTGGTCCCCCTCCGCCTCCCTTTTTGCGAGTTTGCAGTTTTCTTTCAGTCCACGTGCTTGTTCAGGATCATCACACCTGCCTGAACTTTATACGTCACTGACCTCATGGAAGACCATTCCCGTGGTTCCCACACCAAACTTCATCCCATGAATTAAACTGTCTCTTTCGCTTAGCAGAGCCTTGTGTCTGGCTTTGGTATTCCTGATGCTGTTCCCACCCCACCATGAGGGGTGAAACTGTAATCAAGTAGGAACCGGGATAGTTTGGTACCTGGTGAAGCTGTGGGCTGTCTCTTTTAAGCTTGCCTTCAAAGTTTGGACTGCTCTTTCTGCCAGACCATTGGATGGTGGGTAGTATAAAACTATCCTTATATGTCGAATGTGATTCAACTTTAGGAAATACTCAAAATTCTCTGCTGGTAAATGATGGCCCATTATCCATGACCAGCACTTCCAGGAATCTGTGCATTGCAAAAGATGTGAGCAGTTTTTCTATCATCATCCCTGTGTTTGACAAGTGAACTCGACACATCTGGTCACTTTGAGTAGACGTCCACAATGACTAAGAACATTGAACCCTGTAAGGACCTGCACAGTTGACATGTAACTGAGTCCAGGGTTTACCCAGCCATTCCCATGAATGTGGGGGTGCTGCTGGTGGTAACGTTTGTCCTTGTTGGCACTTTGGGCACTGTGCCACCTATGCAGCTATGTCTGCATCCAAACCTGTCAACCAGACATAACGTCTCGCCAACACCTTCGTTTTGAAAACCCCTGGTGGAATTCAGCCAGTATCTGGCAGCGACCTTTACTCGGGACAATCACTCTTGCTCCCCACAGTAATTTGCTGCCCCTCCGCTGTGATCAGGTCTCTCCAGGTCCAAAAAGGTTTCAGTTCTGGTTGTGATGGTTCTTTGGCTTCCCCCATCACCACCAGCTGTTTCAGTTTTGTCTGGGCCTGATCTTTCTGCATCCACCATCTGATATTGTCTGGAAGTGTGTCCAGAGAATTTAAAACCATTGTGGACTCTTTCAGGAGCAATACCACCTGGTGGCATATCTGGCACAGGATGTAGCTCAATGTATCTGCATTTGCTACTTAGCCTCCCAGATGGCTTTCCAACTCGTAATTATATGCACTTAGTATTAGAGTCCACTGCTGAATTTGGCCTGAAGCTATGGGTGGCACTGCCTTGCCCTCTTTAAGTAGACCTAGCAGAGGTTTGTAGTCCATTATTATTAGAAATTTAGCACGCACTTGTAAAAAAGGGGGCTGTGTGGTGGCTCAGTTGTTAGCATTGCTGCCTCACAGCACCAGGGACCCGGGTTAAGTTTTTCTGCAGCTGTTGAAATATCTTGCTGCTATATTTTAAGAGGACCCCAGCAAAACCAGCATCAAATCAAATGGAGGAACAATGAGAGACTCCATTGTTGAGGATGGAAAAGATCTGAGGTATTTGTCAGTCTGTCAGACAAAGTTCTAATCAGCTTAGTCAAAGTGGCATAGAATTATAGAGTCACACAACAGGGAAACAGACCCTAGTCCACACCAAACATGTTCCCAAACTACACTAACTCCACATGCCTGCATTTAGCCCATAGCTTTCCAAACCTTTCCTATTCATGTTCTTATCCAAATGTCTTTTGAACGTTGAAGCTGTACCTGCATCCATCACTTTCTCTGACAATCCATTGCACAGGCAAACCCCTCTCTGTATAAAAAGGTTGCCCCCAAGTCCTTATCAAAACTTTCTCCTCTCACCTTAAGAATATGCCCCTGAGTTTTGAACTCCCAAACCCTAGGGAAAAGCCCTTGCTTTTCACCTTCTCTATGGCCCTCATGATTTTATCAATCTCGACAAGACCACCCTTCAACCTTCTAAGCACGAGTGAAAAAAGTCCCAACCTCTCCAGCCTATTTTTATAACTTAAACCTGCCATTTCCAGCAAAATCCTAGTAAATCTTTTCTGAACCCTCTCCAGTTTAATAGTATCCTTTCTATAACAGGCGACCAGGACCGCACACAATGCTGCAGAAGAGATCTCACCAACATCCTGTACGTGACGTCCTAACTCCTATTCTCAAAGGTCTGAGCAGTGAAGGCAAGCGTGCTAAACGCCTTCTTAACCATCCTGTCTACCTATGATGCAAATTTCAAAGAATTATGTACCTGAACCCTTAGATTTATCTGTTCTACAACACTACCTAGGACCCAGCCATTAATTACGACACATCTGGATAGTAGTAACAAGATAGGTCAGAGTCAGCATGGATTTATGAAGGGGAAATCATGCTTGACTAATCTTCTGGAATTTTTTGAGGATGTAACTCTGAAGATGGACGAGGGAAATCCAGTAGCTGTAGTGTACCTGGACTTTGAGAAAGCTTTTGATAATGTCCCACATAGGAGGTTAGTGAGCAAAACTAGGGCGCATGGTATTGGGAGCAAGGTACTAACTTGGATTGAAAGTTGGTTGGCTGATAGGAAACAAAGAGTAGTGATAAATGGCTCCATTTCGGAATGGCAAGCAATGACCAGTGGGGTACCGCAGGGATCAGTATTGGGACCGCAACTTTTTACAATATATTTTAATGATATAGAAGATGGTATTAGGAATAACATTAGCAAATTTGCTGATGATACTAAGCTGGGTGGCAGGGTGAAATGTGAGGAGGATGTTAGGACAGGGTGACCTGGACAGGTTAGGTGAGTGGTCAGATGCATGGCAGATGCAGTTTAATGTGGATAAATGTATGGTTATCCACTTTGGTGGCAAGAACAGGAAGGCAGGTTACTACCTAAATGGAATCAATTTAGGTAAAGGGGCAGTACAAAGAGATCTGGGTGTTCTTGTACACCAGTCAATGAAGGTAAGCATGCAGGTACAGCAGGTAGTGAAGAAGGCTAATAGCATGCTGGCCTTCATAACAAGAGGGATTGAGTATAGAAGCAAAGAGGTTCTTCTGCAGCTGTACAGGGCCCTGGTGAGACCACACCTGGAGTACTGTGTGCAGTTCTGGTCTCCAAATTTGAGGAAAGACATTCTGGCTATTGAGGGAGTGCAGCGTAGGTTCACGAGGTCAATTCCTGGAATGGCGGGGCTACCTTACGCTGAAAGACTGGAGCGACTGGGCTTGTTTACCCTTGAGTTTAGAAGACTGAGAGGGGATCTGATTGAGACATATAAGATTATTAAAGGATAGGACACTCTGGAGGCAGGAAACATGTTTCCGCTGATGGGTGAGTGCCGAACCAGAGGACACAGCTTAAATATATGGGGTAGATCATTTAGGACAGAGATGAGGAGAAACCTCTTCACCCAGAGAGTGGAATGCTCTGCCCCAGAGGGCAGTGGAGGCCCAGTTTCTGGATTCATTTAAGAAAGAGTCGGATAGAGCTCTCAAGGATAGTGTAATCAAGGGTTATGGAGATAAGGCAGGAACAGGATACTGATTAAGGATGATAAGCCATGATCATATTGAATGGTGGTGCAGGCTCGAAGGGCAGAATGGCTTACTCCTGCACCTATTGTCTATTGTCTGTTATCTATTGTTACTTAAAGAAGGAGAAATTCGTATAAGGGTACCTGATTTAAGAACTTAAATATGAGCAGGAGTAGGGTGTTCAGCCCACCAAACCAGCCATACCATTCTATCCAATCATGACTGACCTCCTGCCTCTCCCACCCACTTCCTCATAGATCTTGTTTCCCTGAGAGACTAAACATCTATAAATCTGAGTCTTGGATAGCTTCAGTGATGAAGTGTTCATAATCGAGGTAGAAAATTCTAAGTGTTCCAAGTTCTCCTTTAAAGAACCATAAGATAAAGATGCAAGGTGTTATGATTAATGTATTAGCATGGATAGAGGATGACTGAACTAAGAGGAAGCAAAGAGTGGAAATAAATAAGTGCTATTCTGGTTGGCAGTCAGTGACTAGTGGTGTGCCTCAGGGATCAGTGTTGGGGCTGCAATTATTCACAATTTACCTGGATGATTTGGAATTGGGGACCACGTGTAGTGTATCAAAGTTTGCTGCTTGACACTAAGATGAATGGCAAAGCAAAGTGTGCAGAGGACTGTGAAACTTTGCAGGGGAACATAATTACATTGACTGAGTGGGCAAAGGTCTGGCAGCTGGAATACAATGTTAATAAATGTGAAGTCATCCATTTTAATAGGAATAACAGTAAAAAGGACTATTACTTGAATGGTAAAAAGTTGCAGCACGCTACTCTGCAAAGAGACCTGGGTGTCCTTGTGCATGAATCACAGAAGGTTGGTCTGCAGGTACGACAGGTAATTAGGGAGGCAAATGGAATTTTGTCCTTCATTGCTGAAGGGATTGAGTTTAAAATCAGGGAGGTTATGTTGCAGTGGTATAGGGTGCTGGTGAGGCCACACCTGAGAAAGAATGTACTGGCACTCAAGGTGGAGGAGTGGAGGTTCTGGAGTTGAGGGGGCTGGCTTATGAGGAGAGACTGAGTAGATTGCGATTATATTCATTGGAATTTAGAAGATTGAGGGGGATATTATACAAACATATAAAATTATGCAGGGAATAGGTAATGTACAAGTAGAGAGGATGTTTCCACTGGCAGGTGAAATTAAGACAAGAGGGCATAGACTCAAAATTAGAGGGAGCAGATTTAGGACAGAATTGAGAAGGAACTTCTTCACCCAGAGGGTTGTAAATCTATGGAATTCCCTGCCCAGTGAAATGGTTGAGGCTTCCTCAGTAAATGCTTTTAAAGCTAGATAGATTTTGTTTGAGCAATAAAGGAATTAAGAGATATGGTGCGAGCGGGGGTAAGTGGAGCTGAGTCCACTAAAAGATCAGCCGCGATCTTATTGAATGGTGGATCAGGCTCAAAGGGCCAGATGGCCTCCTCCTGCTCCTAGTTCTGATGTTTTTACGTATGTTCTATGAATCATAGGGTTTAGCAGCCGGAGTAGGCCACTCATCCCTTTGAGCCCGCTCTGTCATTCAATGAGATCAGGGCTGAACTGGCTGCGGTATCAACTCCACTTTCCAGTCTGGCCAAACACCCAGTAATCATCGAGAGCAATTTCCCAGGGTAATGGCCTAAGCCTCTGGATGATTGGTCCAGCGACATTACCCATTGCATCACTGATCCGCAGAGAATGACAATGGATTCACAGTGAATTCATTACCATACTGCATTCAATTCTGGTCTCCCTGCTTTAGGAAACTTGAAAGAATGCAGAAAAGATTTACAAGAATGTTGTCAGGGTTGGAGGGTTTAGCTATAGGGAGAGGCTGAATCGGCTGGGGCTGTTGTGGTGGTGGTACCACATAGAACAGTACAGCACAGGAATGGGCTCTTCGGCCAAAGAAGTTGTGATGTACATGACACCAAATTAAACCAATCCCTTCTGCCTGCACTGGGTCCATGTCCCTCCATTCCTTGCATATCCATGTGTTTATCTAAAATCCTCTTAAATGTCCCTATTGTACCGATCTCCACCAGCACCCCTGGCAGCGTGTTCCAGGATCCTACCACTCTCTGTCTAAAAACTTGTCCCTCCCATCTCCTTTGAACTTTCCCCCTCTCACCTTAAATGCATGCCCCCTAATTTTAGACATTTCAACTCTGGGAAAAAGATTCTGACCGTGAACCCTATCTATGCACCTCATAATTTTATAGACTTCCATCAAGTCTCCACTGCTCCAGAGAAAACAACCTGAGCTTTTCTAGCGTTTCCTTATAGCTCATAGCCTCTAATCCAGGCAACATCCTGGAAAACATCTTCTGCACCCTCTCTAAAGTCTCCACATCCTTCCTGTAATGTGGAGACCAGAATTGAACGCAATACTCTCAGCGTGGCCTAACCATAGTCTTATAAAGCTGCAACAAGACATCCTGACTCTTGTACTCAATTCCTTGACCAATAAAGGCAAGCATGCTGTGCACCTTCTTTACCACCTTAACTTTTTGTATGGGCACTTTCAGGGAACTATGGACTTGAACTCCATGATCCCTCTGTATATCAACACTGTTTGGGATCCTGCCATTAACTGCACACTTTTCCTTAACATTTGATCTCCCACAGTGCTGCACCTCACAGTTAGCCAGATTAAACTTCACATCCAATGAACAAATAAAACAAATCCTTCTCATTGTTATGAACGGATAAGTGAGAAGAAATAGTCTTAATCAACCACAGGGTCGGTAACCAGAGGAAACGGATCTAGATAAATAGCAAAGAAAAAGCGGGCGGATAGATGGGAGCTATCTTGTATGTTTAATATTGACTTGGAATGTGCTGAAAAGGGTGGAAGGAGCAGATTTAATGTCTGCATTTTATGTCTTTATGTAAAAACGTTCGTTTTGCCAAGTTTGTTTTGGCGAGTTTGGTGTTGTGCTGTGAAACAAACAAGATCTCTCACCTTATCTTACCAAATTCACACCCCTATGACAGGTTTTCCAGGACACATCCTTATCCTGTCCTACCACACACCATAACCAGAGTAACTCACCATTACCAGGATAGCCTAGAATAGATTGGCATCCCTGGCACCCATGCCCACTTTAAAAGGCTGCTCTGCACCTGGGACATGCCCTGTCAGTTTGGAGCTATCCTGCATGGTTCTCGCCATTTGCCCCAGACATGACATCCCGCGGCAATTAGTGCCTGCTTTGTTGCCAGGGAACTAGAGGTCCTTGTGGATGTGCTGGTGCAGAGCGACATCTCCTCTCCCTGCTACATTGGACAATGGAGACCTTGACACTAGGTCTTGGCAGCCTGGTCTGAGGTTTCCACCTGGCTTAGTGCAGTGCCAGCCATATAGAGGAAAGCCCAGCACTGTAGCAGGAAGGTCAATGACATTATCATCTCCGTCAGTGTGAGTGCCAAACCTATCCCTGCTCCTGCACCCACCTCCCATTGAAGCTCACGTTCCATCAATCTCACTATTGCCTTTGACATCTCACTCTCTCTCACCCATCCTTCTCACTGCTAACCTGTGCCCCCTGCATCCTCACTTGATTAGGACACCTACCTCTGTGAATACCAACCTCTCTCTCCCATTCCAAGAAGAAAACAGCCCCCAATGGGGCAGAAAGCATCAGATGGGTGGTGGGCTGCCTGATATTCAGTTCCTAATCCCTGATAAAGATAGGGTTCTGATGCTGACCACCCCGAGAGGTTGACTAACTGTCCAAGCCCTGGACTGATATTGGATGCTCCCCATGACTTACTGTTTTGGGGTCCCCCGCCGGACAGAAAGCTATCTCTCTAGACTTGACTGAATGCTGCTGACACCCATGATGTGCTTCCTGGCATTATGTGTGCACTAAACAGCAAGGCAATACAGCAGGACTGTGGGTCTGATATCTCTGGCTGGGGGGGGGCAAGGTCCGAAAAGGTAAGGTGTTGGGGAAAAGTAAATCTTATGCCGAATCGTTTAAAACAAAGTAGTCAGGAGAGGAGACCTTGAGTAATTAACTAGCTTTAATAATACCTCTTTATTCCGAGGTATTCCAATGAAATACAGAATGTTACAAGTTATATCGTAATTAACACAGAACTGTGTGGAAGCCATTTTTTTGTCAATTTTGGTCAAATTTTCCCACACAAGGTAAGCCAGGGAGACTGTGAGCATCCAGGTAGATAGGACTACAAGAACAGGAATAGGCCATTCAGCCCCTTCAGCCAGTTCTGGCATTCAATAAGACCATGGCTCATCTGTGGCCAAACTACATACATCTGTCTTTGACTCATATCCTTTGAAAGCTTTGCTTAACAGAAGTGTATGTGTCTCAGATTTGAAAAGAACACGTATCCATTGTCATTTGTGGAAGCTAGTCCCAAACCTCTCCCACCCTTTATGTATAGAAGTGATTCCTAACATCTCTCCTGAACGGTCTGGCCCTAATCCTCAGACTGTTTCTGAGGTCTAGAATCTCCAACCTGTGGAAATAGTTTATCTTGATCTATCCTGTCTTCTCCTGTTAATATCTTGACGACTTTGATCAGATTACGCTCTGAAACTTCCGAATTCTCTGTTTAGAAGCACAGTCAGTGACTGCTACATGACAGGCACCCACTCTGACTTTCATGTCAAGAATTCTCGGCATTGGGTTGAATTGAGGTGGCTGGTAGAATAGAAAGTGGCACGTAAATGAAGCAAGATTAATAGGTCATTAACAAGCAATAATTCCCCCTTAATAGACGACTCACCCCTGCCTAGCAGGAAGCCTTCATTGATGCCTGGAATGTCGTTAAAGGTTGCAGGGAATTCCTCTGGATGTAGTGGGAGGCCTCACTGGACCCCCTGTGCTACATGTCTTGGCTTAGTGCATGTTGCCCAGAGCTCTGTAACTTTCTACCCAATAGTGTTTTTGAAAGACAATCAGCCCAATATTTAAAAAGCAAAAACAAAACACACAGACAGGGCTTTGTGGAAAGAGCTGGGATGACTTGGAATATTCTTTCATTCTTTACAAAGCTCTTCGAGATGTTCTGTATAATCGCAAGACTCTTACTTTCCTTTCAGACAGCTAGCACAAAGAGCAGAGTGGTCTCCTCTTGTGCAATATGAGCCTAGGAATCCAGGCAAACAATTATTTCCAAGGTCGCGTCTATTTGAAACGAACCGTGCAGTTCTGCTTATCAGATTTTGAATATGTAGAAAGGTTAGAATCCTAGGAAGCCTTTCATAAAGATGTTCTTAAACTTGAAAGGGTTCAGAAAAGATTTACAAGGATATTGCCAGGGTTGGAGGATTTGAGCTATAGGGAGAGGCTGAACAGGCTGGGGCTGTTTTCCCTGGAGCGTTGGAGACTGAGGGGTGACTTTATAGAGGTTTATAAAATCACGAGGTGCATGGACAGGATAAATAGACAATGTCTCTTCCTTGGGGTGGGGAGTCCAGAATTAGAGGGCATAGGTTTAGGGTGAGGGGGAAAAGATTAAAAATGGACCAAAGAGGCAAATTTTTTCACGCAGAAGGTGGTGCATGTATAGAATGAGCTGCCAAAGGAAGTGGTGGAGGCTGGTACAACTACACCGAAAAGGCATCTGGATGGGTATATGAATGGGAAGGGTTTAGAGGGATGTGGGCCAAATGCTGGCAAATGGGACTAGATTAATTTAGGATATCTGGTCGGCATGGATGAGTTGGACTGATGGGTTTGTTTCCATGCTGTACATCTCTCTGACTTTATGACTCTATTCGACGTCCAGGGATCTGGCGGAAGTCGGAATGAAAACCTTTATAGATTGCCACTGAGCTGCCTGCTGACTACAAGTGTGGTGAACTAGAAGGAACAGCTGCCAAGGATCATGGCCATTGAAAACAATAACAGGCTCCTGAATTGAATTAAAGTCCAGTCAGTCCAGTCTTGACCAGTGAAAAAAACTCAACTGGGAAAATCCAGCAGTTCCGGAAGACAAAAGAAATCAATCAGGCTGCAAGATCTTGCTATTAAAATCAAACAAAGCATGAACTGAATGTGGAGCAGTAATTCCTGGAACTGAGACCCTGTGTGATAACAGATAACACTCAATTCGATCCATTGTGCCTGTGCTGGGACTACAATTACTGGAATGGGTAAAACCAAGTTACAGAAAGCTTTTTACAGATGGCTATCATGAAAGAATCAATTGCAGCTCAAAAGAATGCCTGTTAAGATCTTCTATCCCTCTCACTGTGCCTACCATCCACCATTACAAATGAGTTTATTCCCCTCACTACCCTGAAATAAAATTGAGGAATGCTACTAAGTTGATTCATGATCCTCGATATCTCCGTTCAGCAGACATCAATTCAGGCCCTTTTTAAAGATGCCAATTGATTATTTTCTCCTGGAGTGTGGATGGGTATATGAATAGGAAGACTAGATTAGGTTAAGATAACTAGGAGAAAGCGAGGACTGCAGATGCTGGAGATCAGAGTCGAGAGTGTGTGATGCTGGAAAAGCACAGCAGGTCAGGCAGCATCCGAGGAGCAGGAGAATCAATATTTCGGGCAGGAGCCCTTTGTCAGGAACCCTTTCCTGATGAAGGACTCCTGTCCGAAACATTGATTCTCCTGCTCCTGGGATGCTGCCTGACCTGCTGTGCTTTTCCAGTACCACACACTCTCGACTAGGTTAGGATATCTGGTCAGCATGGACAAAGTTGGGCCGAAGGGTCTGTTTCCGTGCTGTACACCTCAATGATTCTATGACTCTGTGAGTCTTGACTAGGTAATTTTGGTCATTGGAGAGGCAGTTTAATTATTTCACAGCTTTCCCTATCTTTCATTATTTTGAAATTCTGCTTCACATCTGCCCTTAGTTTTCCCCTCAGTGAGTTCATGGGCCATCAGTATGGTACCAGCCTATCTTCATCACTTAGTTCTTAAAAGCCCGCTGTAACGCTGGTCAAGAGTTTCGGAGCCTTTGATAAAACAAAAGACCAGGAGGAGGCTGTTCAGCCTCCAAAGCCTGCTCCACCATTTAATAATTTCATAGCTGCTCCGATATTCTGTGGCAAGGAGTTCTAAAGACACTCAGCCCCATGAGAGAAGACATTCCCCCTCAGCTCGGTTTTAAATTGGCACCCCTTTTATTCTGAGACTACACCTATTACAAACAAGTCATTACCTTTCATGTGGCTGTAAGAAACAGGAGCTGGTGTAGGTCATTTGGATCACTGAGGCCATCAACACAATCAAACTGGCTCGAAGGTAGCAGACAGAGGGTGGTGGTGGAGGGTTGCCTTTCAGACAGGAGGCCTGTGACCAGCGGTGCGCCACAAGGATCGGTGCTTAGTTCACTGCTTCTTATCATTTATATACATGATTTGGATGTGAATAAAGGAGGTATATTTGGTAAGTTTGCAGATGACAACAAAATTGGAGGTGTAGTGAGCAGCGATAAAAGTTACTCAGAGTACCATGGAACCTTGATCAGATGGGCCAATGGGCAGAGGAGTGACAGATGGAGTTTAATTTAGATAAATGTGAGGTGTTGCATTTTGGAAAGGCAAATCAAGGCAGGACTTATAAGTTTATAATGATAAGGTCCTGGGGAGTGTTTCTGAACAAGGAGACCTTGGAGTGCAGGTTCATAGCTCCTTGAAAGTGGAGTCGCAGGTAGACAGGATAGTGAAGAAGGCGTTTGGTATCCTTTCCTTTATTGGTCAGTGCATTGAGTGCGGGTCATTTTGCTATAATGGGACAGTTGAGTTCCTCTGCAACCTTGTGTGATCGAAAAGCACACTATGGAAAACTGCAACAGAAAATCACACAGTAGAAGATCACTCATGGAAAATTGCTAACCCATTCAGTAGAAAGTTCGTGTTATCCAAACAATGTCCACAATTCGTCAATCATGTTATAACCATTTCACGCTGATGAAGCGTCCGTTTTAGCGGAATGACCTGTATGGGAGTTGGGAGGTCATGTTGCGGCTGTATAGGATATTGGTTAGGCCACTGTTGGAATATTGCGTGCAATTCTGGTCTCCTTCCTGTCGGAAGGATGTTATGAAACTTGAAAGTGTTCAGAAAAGATTTACAAGGATGTTGCCAGGGTTGGAGGATTTGACCTACAGGGAGAGGCTGAACAGGCTGGGGCTGTTTTCCCTGGAACGTCGGAGGCTGAGGGGTGACCTTATAGAGGTTTACAAAATCATGAGGGGCATGGTTAGGGTGAATAGCCAAGGTCTTTTTCCCAGGGTAGGGGAGTCCAAATCTAGAGGGCATAGGTTTAAGATGAGAGGATAAAGATAAAGAAGGGACCTAAGGGGTAGCTTTTTTATACAGAGTGAAGCGCATGCATGGAGTGAGCTGCCAGAGGAAGTGGTGGAGGCTGGTCCAATTGCAACATTTAAAAGGCATCTGGATGGGTATATGAATAGGAAGGGTTTAGAGGATTATGGGTCAAGTGTTGGCAAATGGGACTAGATTAATTTGGGATATCTGGACAGCATGGAGTAGTTGGACCAAAGGGTCTGTTTCCATCTCTGTGACTCTTTAGTTAAGCCAAACCCTATTTCGGGGGAGGCAGTTCCATTTTAAAGGTAGTTTACCTTTAAAATCATTTCCTAATTTCAATCCTCAATGTCAAGACTTTAAGTGCTAGTCTGTGCTGCTCCCCATTTGGCTTTTCCCCACCAGAGGAAGGGTTCTGTCCGTGGGGATCCTGTGAATCCCCTCAGCATGTTGAGACGCTGGGTTTAGACCAGATCCTACCCATTCTAAACTCATAAAAAAAAAGCTTGGCATCTTGAGGCACTGGTCAGTGGGTCTCTGTGGATCTGAATGAACACTCAGACGAGTGGTCTGCTATCACAACGACACAATGTTACTCCTGGAGACAGCATTCTTATGACTCCAGCGAGTTAGTGTTTGAAACTGGGAAACAGCAGAAGAGCTGGGCAATCAGACTCTGTTCGGAAAGTCCCCATGGAACACTCTGAGAAGAAGGTGTGAACTGATCGACTCTCTCAGCACTGGTGAGTACTACTGTGCGGCTGAACAGCAGTGATAACGTTCAGCTGAGTCGTGGGTCTTTTGCAGAATGGGAACAAGATAAAAGTGAAGAGCAAAACGCAGAAATGTGGAAGGTTCTGACCAGGACATCGGTCACTATGGGTGCTACACTGCTCGTCCAGCCTATAGGCCCCACCAGGATCTCTGTGTGCCTCCAGTTCCTTCCTCTCGGACCGCTACAATCAACTCCCACATTTTCATAATCCTGAAAGTTGGGAATATGCACTCTAAACCTTCCTTTCTCCCCCCTGCACTTTCAAAAACTCCCTAAAACCTACCACTTGGAGCTTGTTTTGGAGACACTATCAGTCTTGGAAATGCTAGTCCCTTTAAAGCTCAGCCAGAACAGCTCCAGAGTTAATGGTGGGCAGTTCATGTGTGGATTTTGCCTTCAGGAGCTGGGGCCTTGCCCAGTGCAGGGAAAGGGTTCCAAAGGGAAAGGTGGAAACTGTGATGTGCTAGAATCCACACTTAGGATCAAACTCCTTATAAAGATCTGAAAGTCTCCTGCTGCCTAATTGAACAGATAGATAGACAGTAGCCTGTTAAATACTACTATATCCTCTTGTGGCTCATGGACAGATTGTGTTGGATTGTGCCTCTGTGAAATGCCTTACTTTGATAAAGGTGCTATATACATGTTGTTGTTGTTACTGATGTGCAGTGTCATAGAACGCTTACTGCACAGGGGGAGACCTTTCAGTACACTGTGCTTGTACCTGATATATGAATGATCATTTCACTTTGTGCCACTCTCTAACCTGTTCTGCACAGCCCTGCACATTATTCCTTTTACAAATAACTGTCTAATTCCCTTTGTGAGTACATCCACTCCCAGACTGTGCATTCCTGACCCTAACCACTCCCGATATAAAAAAGCTTATTCTCCATCCTTTCATAACATGTACCCTCCAGTCAGACCCCTCATGGTTTTGAATGTCTCCACCAAGTCCCCTTTGAGCATTCTTATCTTGAAGGAAAACTGCCCCAATTTCTCCCAAATCTATCTCCCGGATCTATTCTCAGGAATATTTTCTGTACTCTCCCATGTCTCCACGTGCTTCCGAAAGTGTGGCAGGAATGACTAGCTACAACATTTCAGTTGAGGTTAAACCGGCGTCTTGTACAAATTACATATGAACCAAAGCTTGTTGCTCAGCTGAGTTCTCCCAAACCCACTTAAAATGATCCTACTTTGACTTGACTCCAAAGACCAATACTTTTTCACATGCATGTGTCAGCTGTATTTGTTTCAGCAACACTGGAAACAGCTCTGTCTACATTCTCTCCTTTTTAAAGCAATTTTCTTACTATCAGTCCATAATCCGAAAAAAAGTGATTTCTTACAATTGCAAACTAAATAAAATGAGAGACATTTTCATTTCAGAAGTCACTCCACAACAGGTCACCAGGGAACATTGAAGAGAAAAAAAATCTCTTGCACGTTCTTGATTGTAATGGAATGTTATAACAAACTCAAAACACTCATGGATTAAGCCTTGAATACTCAATACGTTCATCTGAAATTTCTCTCTGATCATTCAGCAAAAATCTTTTGTTTTTAACGTGAATGAATCAATATCTTTGAGGTAAAATGGTGCAGACTGAAATTCCAGAATAAATCTATAAAGAATTTATGAATTAATATTGTCGGTTTCTCCCATGGCTGAGTTGGTAATATTCTGACCTTTCAGTCCCAGGTTAGAGGTTCATTTGAAAGTGATGAGCCCATAGTAAGACACTGAGAAATTTAAGAAGGTTTTGGATGATGACTTGGATAGAAATGGTGTGCAGGGATATGGGGACAAGGCAGGAGATTGGCATTAGGTAATAGAACCAATGCAGGCATGAGGAACCAAATGAGTATCATCACAATGCAGTATTTCTGTAAAATGCATATGTTAATGACATGCTGATGTATGAGATGTGGTAACATTGACATGAGCAGCCATATGCTACCTAGACTCCGATGAAACCAGCTCAGAGCTGTATTACAGAGTTCAGTATTTTCTATAAGTTTTTAAAATTCACTCATGGGATGTGTACATTGTAAGATAGGCCCAGTATTTATTGCCCGTCCCTAGTTGCCTCTTGAGAAGGTGGTGGGGAGCCACCTTCTTGAATCACTTCAGTCCACCTGCTGTGGGTTGACCCACAATGCCCTCAGGGAGGGGAATTTCAGGATTTTGCCCCAGCGACAAATGAAGGAACGGCAATTATATTTCCAAGTCAGGATGGTGACTGGTTTGGAGGGGAATTGGAAGGTGGTGGTGTTCCAATATATCTGCTGCCCTCGTCCTTCTCGATGGAAGTGGTCATGGGTTTGGAAGGTGCTGTCTGAGGATCTTTGGTGAATTGCTGCAGTGCATTTTGTAGATAGCACACACTGCTGCTACTGGGGTGGAGGGAATGGATGCTTGTGGGTGTGGTGCCAATCAAGCAGGCTGCTTTGTCCTGGATAGTGTCAAGCTTCTCGAATGTTGTTGGAGCTGCACCAATCCAGGCAAGGAGGGGAATATTCCATCACATTCCTGACTTGTGCCTTGTAAAAGGTGGAAAGGCTTTGGGGAGTTAGGAGGTGAGTTACTCACCGCAGTATTTCTCGCCTCTGACCTGCTCTGACAGTCATTGCACTTATATAGCAAGTCCAGTTCAGTTTCTGATCAATGATAACCCCAGGGATGTTGATAGTGGGGGATTCAATGATAATAACACCATTGAATGCTAAAGGACGGTAGTTAGATTATTTCTTATTGGTGATGGTCATAGCCTGGCATTCGTGTGGCGTGAATGTTACTTGCCGTTTGTCAGCCCAAACCTGGATATTACCCAGACCTTGTTGCATTCAAACATCGACCACTGCAGTATCATGGTAAGTAAATAAATAAAAATAAATAAAATTTGATGGAACTCCTAAGAGTAAGACAGCCTTCTCTCATGGAGGTAAGGATTGGGCCAGTAAAGACAGACCCAGAATCTAGACTGAGACTTTCAAAATTTTAAAGAGCCCACCCACTCAGGTTTTTCTCAAGAGAAAGGATAGCCACTCTATCTATCTTTTCCTAATATATGTCCGCTACATCTTCTAGTCTCTGAGGAACAGAAGCAGGCCACTCAGCCCATCCAGCCTGCCCTGCCATTCAGTGTGATGATGCTTTTTACCCACCCGAGGCCGGTAGTCCTGCGCATCATGGGTAATCAGAAATCTATCAATCTCTACTGCAAACATACTCAAAGACTGAGCCTCCACTGCTCTCTGCGATGGACAATTTCAAACGTTCTCGTCATTTCAGACCTAACAGGCATCCCTCCTTATTTTAAAATCATACCCAAACCAGGGGAAACATCTTACTTCCATTTACCCTGTCAGTATTTTCTAAGTTTCAATTAGATAAACTTCGATTCATTGAAACTAGAGACGGCACAGACTCAGTTTGCTCAATATCTCTTCATAGGACAGTCGTGATATCCTGGAATTACATCTGGTGAACTTTTGTTGCACTCCCTCTCTGGCAGTAATATTGTTCCTGATGTAAGAAGACCAAAATTGCACATAATGTGATATATTAAGCTCCCATTGAAGCAAGATTTCACTATTCCTGCCCTCAAATCTTCTTCTGATAAAGGCTGACATTCCATTAGCCTTCCACATAGCTTGCTGCACCTGCGTGCCACCCTTCCGTGACTTACCCAGAAGGCCACTTAACTCTCTTTGTGCTTCAGCACTTTCCAATCTCTCACCATTTATAACATACTCTGCACATCTATGTCTCTGACCAAAGTGGATGACCTCACATTTTTCCACATTACATTCCTCAGCCATATACTTGCCCTTTTGTTAACCCATCCTAGACTTCCTAAAGCTGTTATACATCTTTCTCATGACACACATTTCCACTTACCTTTGTATCATCTGCAAATACGGAAATATTACCTTTGGTGCCCACCTTCATATCGTTGATGTATATTGTGAACAGCTGGGGTGCAAGTACTAATCCGTGAGGTACCCCACTCGTTAACAGCCTGCCAACATGAGAATGAGCCAATCATTGTTACTCCCTGTTTCTGTCTGTTAGCCAATCATTCATCCGTGCCAGTGATTTACCTGCTATCCCATGTGCTTTAATCTTTCTAACCAGCCTCCCTTGGGGGATTTTATCAAAATCCTTCGGAAAATCTTGTTTTATAAGATCTGAAAACATACTCAGGAAAGCATGGGAACAGTGGAACCATTGGGATATTACTCAAACCAACAAAAAGCTTGGCACGCTAAGTGCATCCCCAGTGATTGTAAGGGTATAATACACAGAGACTACAGCACTATTAAGTTCTGTCATCTTGGCAGCATTGTACCTGAATGCTGCCCCCTCACCATCTCTCGAAATCAGAGTGTGACTACACACCAAACTGTAGCCAGAAGGGACCTTGCATGGTGGCTCGGTGGTTAGCACTACTGCCTCACAGCACCAGGGTCCCAGGTTCAATTCCAGGCCTTGGGTGACTGTCTGTGTGGAGTTTGCACATTCTCCCCGTGTCTACGTGGGTTTCCTCCAGGTGCTCCGGTTTCCTCCCACAGTCCAAAGATGTGCAGGTCAGGTGAATTGGCCGTGTTAAATTGCCCATAGTGTTAGGTACATTAATCAGAGGAGGGTGGGTTGCTCTTCGGAGGATTGGTGTGGACTTGTTGGGCTGAAGGTCCTGTTTCCACACTGTAAGTAATCTAATCTAATCTAACAGAATACCTGGGAGAAGACCTTATATTTGGACAGCCCTGTCTTGGGAACTCAAGATATCACAAGGCACTTCTCAACGAGTGTGGATCACCATTAGCTTCAGGGTGCTCTTTAAGTCAATCACCACCTTGAAATGGAACTATCTTGCCATTCCTTAACTACCCCTGGGTCAGAATCCTAGAACTCCCCACTTGCCCAACAGTAACAACGCCTACTGGGCTGCAGTGACAGAAGGAGACAGCTCACCATCATCTTTTCTGAAGCAATTAGAGACAGACAATAAATGCTTTTCCAGCCAGTGACACCCACAATCCCCAGAGCAAACAAAAACAATCATTGCTATGTCAGAAACACGGAGACAACTTATGTGCACAGCAAGATGCCACAAAACACACTTGTTAATTTCTGATTTCTTTTACTCCTGTCGGTTCAGGAATAAGTATTGGTTAAAAGACTGGGGTGAACATGTATGCTTGTCTTCCAATAGGGCAGAGGGATCTGTCCTGTTCATCTGATAGCGATGCGCAGCGTCTCGGCTCAATGCCTCAGCCCAAAGGCATGTTGTCCCAGCAACGAAATTCTCACCGAGTGCCATTAGCATCACTACCCAACTCACACGCGCTGTTCCCTCGCTTGCTCCATGAGCTAATCTGTGCTCTTTGATATATAGCTCTGTAGCTAGAAGGAATTTTCCTTCCAAAATCAGACCTGCGCACGTACAGCAATAGGTATTGTCAATGTTTAACAGTGGTCGTTATTCACCTTTTGTAGAGCAGGGAGAGTGGGTGGGTGTAAACAGTGATCATCTTTGGCCATTCAATGGCCTGACTATGTATGGACAGATTTAATTGCTAAGACTGTCACATTTAAAGGATTGTTACATTGGCCTGGAGCAACCAACTGGAAGAGATGTGTGTGTGTGTTATTGACCTGATGGTTATAATTCCATTGTTTCCCAGCTTGTCTCCTGATTGAATCTCGTTACTATTGTCATATCCATTTTGAAATTAAACTGATTCCACTGTGATTAAAACGTTGATGGAGGATTTCATTGATGTGGATCCCTTAAAAAATGAAATTAAGTTTTTAAAGACTTTTGATCAGCTTATTTTTCAGTTCATCCCTTACTTTAGTGTGCATTGCAGTTCATGTGTGAGCACACTGTTTCAGTGTGTGTGCTTTGGGTCACTGTCTGTGTCCCAGTCCACACTGTGCACTCTGGTTCAGATATGTGCGAGTTGCTCTATTTCAGTATGTGCACTCTGGTGAAGTGTGTGAGCTGTAGATCAGTGTTTCATTGTCGAGGATGATGGTCTTCGTTCCATTGACCTATTTATGGGCTCTCAAGTGGCTAATGAATCCAATCTTGGCTTTGAAAGTTCTTCCACATTCAGGACAAGTAATTCCAGATGGCAGATCGGGCTTTGGTGTTGCTGCCTCGTTTTCCATTTTCTTCTCTTTTTTTCTATTTCTACACATCTGTTGGCTTTGAAAGTTGCTTTAGATCTTCTAAATCAAACCATTCCATTTGGCAGGTATGTGATCAACAACATTCCAAAACAGGAAAATCGACATTTTGGACAAAAGCCCTTCATCAGGAATGCCTGATGGAGGACTTTTACTCGAAACGTCTATTTGCCTGCTCCTCAGATGCTGCCTGATTTGCTGTGCTTTTCCAGCATCACTCTAATCTAGACTCTAACTACCAGCATCTGCAGTACCCACTTTCGCCTAACATTCCAAAACAGCTTGTTGATAACTCCCTCAGCAAAATTCCAACACTTGAAGAAGTCAAGGAAGCCAACAAACCTTGAAAAACACCAAGGCCGCTGGACTCAATGGAATAAAAGCCGAGGTCTACAAAATTGGAGGTAGCCTGCTCCATTACCAACTGCATCAACTTCTCATCAAGATCTGGATAAATGAAGACGTACAGCAAACTTCAGAGACTCAGCAATCGTTACCATCTACAGAAAGGAAAGGCGATGGATCTGAATGCGGAAACTTTCATGGGATTTTCCTGTTGGGAACAGGGGAAAAAGTCCTCACCCGCCAGCTGTCATGAACAGCTGGAGACAAAGGCTGGTTTTAGATCATCACTTGGAACATGCACCATGATCTGCACTATGCGACAGCTCCAAGAAAGATGTCATGAGCCACTTTAACCTTTGTACATGGCATTCATCGACCTCACCAAAGCCTTTGACTCGGTCTCGAGGGAACGCCTGTGGGATGTCCCATCTGCCTAAGGCTGCCCTGAAAAGTACATTCGAATCCTGAGACTCCTCCAGGATGGTGTGCTTGCCACGATCATGGTCAGTATCAGTGATTATGCTACATTTCAGTTTGAGCCCAAATTTCAGTGTGTTCTGTAGCTCAATACGCGCACTCAATCTCTGTGTGTGCGCTCTAATTCACTGGGTACGTTGCTTTTAGTTCAGGTGCTCTAGTTCAGAGTGTGTACTTGACCTCACAGCGTGGATTATATTTTACTGTGTGGGTACTAGTTAAATGTGTTGTATTTCAGTGTGTTGAGCTGTCGTTCAGAATGTGGCCTCTATTTCCATATCTGCATTCTCGCTCAACATATTCTCTCGAGTTCAGTGTATGGCTCAAATGCAAAGTTAAAATTCACACAACACCAGGTTATCGTCCAACAGGTTTATTTGGGAAGCACTAGCTTTCAGAACGCTGCTCCTTCATCAGGTGGTTGTGGAGAATGAGATTGTAAGACACAGAATTTATAGCAACAGTTTACAGTGTGATAGAACTGAAATTATATATTGAAAAAGACCTGGATTGTTTGTTTTGTCTCATCTTTTGGAATGACCATGTAGGTTTCAGTTCTTTCCTATGTAAATCGCAAAACCTTTTTTTTAAATGTTACATTCTCAAGGGCACTTTAACAATTGGTGTAATGTCGGCCCACATAAGGTATTGAAGGTGTTAACTCCCTGTGAGGCTATCTGTGCCACAATGGTCAGACTGATTCTAATTTTAAAAAGGGATTTACAGAATCTTACTGGATTCATGCGGTTTTTGAACAAAGTAAAATGTAATTCTGCAAGTAACAAACAGTCCGTGTCTTTTTCAATATATAATTTCAGTTACATCACACTGTAAACGTTTGCTATAAATTCTGTATCTTACAATCTTATTCTCCACAACCACCTGATGAAGGAGCAGCGCTCCAAAAGCTAGTGCTTCCGAATAAACCTGTTGGACTATAACCTGGTGTTGTGTGATTTTTAACTTTGTCCACCCCAGTCCAATACTGGCGTCTCCAAATCAAATGCGGAATAATTCCAAAAAGTCAAAGTTAAGAGTGCTCTTACTGAATGTGTAAAGCATTTGCAGCAAGATAGATAATCTAGAGGCATATATTGAGTTAAATGGTTACAATATAATTACCATTACAGGAACATGACTGCATGGTGACCAGGACTGGGAACTGAATATTCAAGGATATTCGACATTTAGGAAGGACAGATAAGGAAGAAAACGAGGTGGAGCTGATAATACAAGGTGGGTTCAGTACATTAGTAAAGGAGCATTTTAGATCGGAAAATTAATTTGTGCAATCTTTTTGGCTGGAACAAAGGGCAGCAGACATTGTATTGGAGTTATTTATCAGAAGCAATACTAATGTAGGGCATGCTATTAATCAAGAGATGCATGTAGTATGGGCAACACAGTTATCGTGAGTGACTTCAGTCTGCATAAAGATGTAAAGCAATTGAACACTAAATCTGTGGAGGACAAGTTTTTGGAATGTGTTAGGACTTGTTCTCTCGGACAGAATGGTAAGGAGTCACCTATAAGGCAACTATTTTAGATCTAGTATTACGTAATAAAAAAGGCCTAATCAACAATCTTACATAAAACAAAGATGCTGAAAATCTGAAACAAAAATAGAAATGGCTGGAGAAACTCAACAGGTCAGGCAGCACTTGTGAAGAGAAAGCATCCGATTAACAATATGAAAGAATTTTACATTATGTTCGAAATTGAGGAAGTGAGAATGCCAAATTTGAATAATTAAAATTTTGAAGGCATGAGGGGCAAATTTCTGAGGATAGATTGGAAAAATACATATTGAAAGGCATGACCCTTTAATGTAATGGATAGTTTTTAAAGGACTGTTATAGGGCTTACAGCAATATACATTGCTGCAAAAACTCTAAAAGGTTAGTCAACCATGACTCGAAAGGAAGTCAAGGATTGTACAAGATATAAAGAAAAGTCTTATTAACTTGCCAGAAGTAAGCCTGAAGATTGGGAAGCTTTTAAAATGCAGTAAAGGAGGATCAAGAAACAGAATGGATATGAAAAGGAAGAATAGAGTTAGAATGTAGCAAAAAAAAACATTAAAAATGGACTGTAGAAACTCTTACAGGTGTGTAAAAAAGGTAACACTGTGATCACAATCTGCTACAGCGTATATATTACCAATGTCAGTGTGTGCTGACAATTTCAGTGTGTGTGCTCTAGTATAATGCATTCATTCTTGTTCATTGTGCCTGTTCTAGTTCAGTGTGTGGTCTGTAATTTAGTGTGCACGCTCAAGTTCATTGTGTCTGACTTATTTCATTGTATGTATTCTATTTTGAAATCTGCTCTCTATTTGAGAGTGTGCAGTTCACTTCAGTGTGTGTGTGCTTTATTTCGCAATGCACATATTATTTCTGAGTGGGCAGCCTATTTTAATGTGCATGCTAAAGGTCAGGCATGCGCTAAATTTTAGTCCGAGCAATTTATTTCAGAGTGTGCACTCTTAGTTCAGTGTTTGATCTATTTCAGGGCATGCTCTCCATTTCAATGTATGCAGTAGAGACCACACTTTATTGTCCTTTAATTTGATTATAGGCTGAGGTTTACTACAAAGGACTGAAGAAGGAATTGCTGTACTTTTAAAAAGCAAGTTACTGAATCTCATTGGAAGTCGTGCTTGACTGTTGCTTTACAAGCAGTGGGGGCAGAGTATAAATAGATGGTACAGCACTAGGGTATGTATATAAAGTGAAGTTCGGCTGGTAACAGGTAGCTGATTGGGTTGTGACAATTTGGCCAGTTATGGATGCAAAAGGTCATCAACTGGTGACGACTGTCTGATTGGTTCCTGGTAGCTGAACAGTAGCCAACCTGAGGGCCTCTGGAAGGGTGGGCCAAGAGGTGTTCTTCAGTGAAAATGCCTGAAGCTGGAGATTTCTGTCACCAGTTGCCTCAAGCTGTTACTTTCTACCAATAAATCAGCAACTTCATAATTTATGAACCAGTCACCTTGTGGCTTCTGTGGGGGAAGTGAGAGCACTGAAGGACTTGGGAAGAAAAGGAACACTTTCTGGAATTCTGAGGACTGGTGCTATTTAAATGTTTCACCAGTACTTCTTTCCCTCTACCCATAACACCATTTTTTTGTTTATATGTGTATGGTGGGGTTTAGATATGGGTTAGAGTTTTAACACAGAACTAACAAGTTGACAATTTGAAGTTGTTTACCTGTGGTTAGAATCTATTTATATGTGATTAATAACAGTTCTTGTTAAGTAGAGAAACCTTGCTCACCTAAGGCTATCAGACAAGTAAATTAGGGACTTAACATACTTTGATAACATTTTAAACTTTTATGAAGACTCTGGGAATAATAGAGATTGATTTCCCATGTACTATCTCTGTGAGGCATTAGAAAGTTTAGTGTTGACTTTGAAAGAGAGACAAAGATTTGAGTGCGGCCTTAGTCCATAATAATGGTGAAGAAAACATAAAATTCTGAATTGCATATAAGAAATGGTACTGGAAGTTGCAAAGGATTTCCTGCAGGTGGTAGAATTGTCCCTGATGGTCTAAGGTGATCTTTCAAATCCCAACTTGATTGAATTGGCAGGAAAACTGGAGGCAGCATTTCCTGACAGAATTATCAAGCCATAAACTAATTAAGGTATAAGCACAGGACTTGGGTTTAGTCGCCAAACACAAAGATTAGGGACTGAAACATTGGAAAAAGGGAATATTCAGTTACAGTGAACACAGCTTGAGCATGAGGAGAAAATGAAAAAGGTAAAGATAGCAGAGAAAGATGAAGAAAAGGAAATGGCAATATAAATGAAAAACAAAGAAGTGAGAAGTCAGGAATTAGAATTACAAAGAGAATGGAGACAAGAGATAGAGAAAGAAAGGGAACATGAATCCAGGTTTAAAATGGCAAAGTTGAAACAGGAAACATCAAATATTGATGCAATCACTGAGGAGGAGAAATCTGAATCACAAATTGAAGCCCAGTTAAAAAAAAATATTTTGGCACAGGATACGAAAAATTGAAGAAAAAGAGTTGGAGGTATTCTTCATGTCATTTGAGAAAATAGCGAGAGAAATTAATTGGGCAGATGAAGACTGGACACTTCACATTGTGAAGACTCCACCTTTTTGTTTTTCTGTATTTTTGATTGCAGACTGGAATGAGAAAAGAGCAGTTTTAAAAATCAAAGATTGCTAAAGGATTACTGCAGGTTTTGAGAGCAGGTTACCTGATGCTCTTTATAGGTATTGTTTACACAGCTGCTGCTTCAAGCAGGAGCAGGAGACAGTGCAGTCAAACTGCAGCTAAGGATATGTACAAAGGAATTTTTAGCTGGAAACTAGTAGCTGATTGGTCTCTAGACCAGTGACTATTTATCAATGACAAAGGCCCTCTGCTTGCCAACACTGATATGATTGGTTCTCAGGTAGCTGAAAAGCTGTGTGTAGGATAATGAGAATCCATCAGGTCTCTGCAAACTCAGAGAACATCACTGTTCTCTGCAGGAAAGCAACTTGAAACCAGCAGGAAATGAGTTTAACTTTCTTTCAGCAGTTGCTACAAGCTATGAGTTTTAACAAAGAAGCCAGAGATCTTTATAAATGTGAATCAGTTGCTCTGTGCCTCACAATGTTTACATGTACATTAGTTTGTGTGGCACACTTGGAAAGACTGCAACCTATGGCAATCTGCTAACAAGGTGTTTTTAAAGGCAATAACGCACGTCATTTGGGAACTTGCCATATCACTTGAGAAAAGTACACAGGATGCAGTCAAATGTTCTCAGTGTTGAGATGGGCTTTCCTGAATATCTCACTCACTTCTCCAACTCATCTCACCATAGCCCACATCCCCTAATACCTGGTATGATTCCACACACTCCCCACCCTGAGTTAGTAAATGGAATGGAATAAGTGGAGACTAAATCCCAATTCCATTGTACAAAGTCCAATTGGAATGTGAATTGTTATCTGGCCTAGTGGTAATTGGGGTTGTTAAGAAATTACTTTTGGATGGAATGGATTTACTCCTGTGGACTGCTTTGGCTGGAGTGGCACAGTGATTGGCACTGCTGCCTCACAGCGTCAGGGACTCAGGTTTGATTCCACCCTCGAGTGACGGTCTGTGTGGAATTTGGACATTCTCCCTGTGTCTGTGTGGGTTTCCTCCAGGTGCTCTGGCTTCCCTCCACAGTCCGAAGATGTGCAGCGTAGATGGATTAGCCATGGGAAATGCAGGGTTACAGGGGTAGGCTTAGAAAGTTGGGTCTGGGTGAGATGCTGATTCTATGAGTAAAAGAGATAGATTCTTGTATAATCACAGAAAGTCTGAGTGAGCCTGAAGAGATGGAATAGCTCCAAGAGCAGGTTGAGGTTATTTTTCTGTCATATGTAGTGATCTGAGCAATTACTCAATGAAATTCATCACCAGAAGCCGTAATCGTTACTGCAAGCAAATGTTAGGATGGCTGAAATGCTCTATAAGAGTGAGGGGAAGGCGAAAGAAGTGATTAGTAATGTAGTGTCTTAGTAATGCAAGATCAGAAGGCAGATCCAAAATTAAATATATTAGATCAGACAGCTGACACAGAATCTGAGGCTAATGGAGTGCCAAACTGTCTTTATGTTAATATAAACAAAGTGTTTGACATGTTTTATTGATCGAGGCTCAGAAAGCTGATCCAGAGTTTTGAAAAAAACCCGTCTGGTTCACTAATGTCCTTTAGGGAAGGAAGCAGCCATTCTTACCTGGTCTGGCCTACATGTGACTCCAGACCCACAGTAATGTGGGTGACTCTTAAACGCTTCTTGATAACCAATCAATTTCATTGGTAAGTAAGGATGGGTAACAAATGGCAGCTATGAACACATCTGAAATCTTATGGTCTTACAGCATGTGTGGGGCAGCATTGCGAATGTGCACTCTGGTACAGTACATACAGTCTAGAGTCACAGGTCTGCTAATGTTGAGACAGAGTTAAAAATCACACAACATCAGGTTATAGTCCAACATCAGGAGACACAACCATCAGATGAAGGAACAGCACTCCAAAAGCTAGTACTTCCAAATAAACCTGTTGGACTATAACCTGGTGTTGTGTAATTTTTAATTTTGTATACCCCAGTCCAACACCGGCATCTCCAAATCATGACTAATGTTGGGACAGCGAGTTATAGTTCAGTTTGTACAGTAGTATAGGGAATGTGATCATGGTGAGGGTGTGCGCTGTAGCTCAGTTTGTTGTTGTCTATTTCAAAGTGTTTCCTGCTCTTTACAGAAGTTTAAATGTGCTTTCCAGACAATGGAGGATGTTGTGGTGTAGTCACGGTTGTAATGTGGAATACACTGTCCACTCTGCTGCACGTGGTCACCTGTGTCCCCTGGAGTAATCCCACTCCGTGGCTCTGAATATTGTCAAATCTGTCATTTTAAGGTTGAGGAATGGTCAGGCTTTGAATGGGAACCATTGTAGGCCCCAGTAATAAATCTGCTTCTTTCCAGGCTCAGTGAAGAGTCAAGATGGCTAGTTGATGACCAGCAGTGTCCAGGAGCATTGTTGACCTGCTTTTTGCAGGTAGGAGCTATCAATCCCACAATGTGACCTACAATCTCACTGTAGGTTGGTCATTTCTACATTAAACCACTTGAGTAACCACAGTGCTTTGCAGCTCAGATGCCTGGCTCATTTTATTGAGCAGGTTGGAACTGGTTCATGGAAGGCAGGCAAGGACCTCATTTCTGTTGCGACTCAAAGCGCCTCACATACACAAATCACTTTTGTGTCATCGCCATTTTACGGCCTGTACTGCGCTGTAATGTTCTATGTTCGATATGTTGATCCTCTCTTTCTGAGCAACGTAGCAGCCGATTTTCACCCAGCAAGGTCCCACAGTCAGCCATTGGAGTGGGTCAGCTGTAGGGATGTGAGTTCAGGAATAACTCTGATCGCTCATTTTGAAAAGATGGGCTGAGCATCTCGCCTGTTCATCATGGGTTGAGCATCTCACCTGTTCAGTTCCTCCGAGTGGATGATGGGAAATTGAGCTTGCACTGAGATCACTGCACACCCTTGAGAGAGATGTGGGTCTGGAACACCTGAGTGGGTGCATGAATGCATGGCAGATGCAGGGTGATTTGAAGAAATGCGAGGTTATCCACTTTGGTAGCAAAAACAGGAAGGCAGCTTATTATTTAAAGCGCTATAAACTGAGAGAGGGGAATGCACAGTGAGGTCTGGGTATCCTCACATACCTGAAGGTGAGCATGCAGCTGCTGCAGGCAGTGAAGAAGGTAAAAAGTATGCAGTTTTGCTTGCCATATTTAAGGAAAGATGTTCTCACTATAAAGGGAAGGTTTTCCAGACTGATTCCTGGGATGGTAGGACTGACACGCGAGGAGAGATTGGATCAGTTAGGATTATATTCACTGGAGTTCAGAAAAATGTCTCAGAGAAATCTGTAAAATTCTAATGGGACTGCACAGGCTTGATTCAGGAAGGATGTTCCCAATGGTTGGAAATATAGATCAAGGAATCACAGTCTAAAAACGCAGGGTAGTCCATATCGGACTGAAATATTTTCTGTATTTCTATTCCTCCCAACACCTCATGTTTGAAATATAACATACTGCAATTCAAGGCCCATTTACATGTCAAGTCAGACCTATCGAATCCCTACAGTGTGGAAACAGGCTCTTTGGCCCAACACGTCCACACCGACTCTCTGAAGAGTAACCCCCCAGACATTTCCCCTACCCTGTTATGCTATATTTAGCCCTGCCTGATGCACCTAATTTACACATCCGTGAATACCATGGCAGAATTTCCCATGGCTGAATCAACCTGACCTGCAACATCTTTGGACTGTGGGAGGAAACCCACGCTGACACAGGGAGAATGTGCCAACTCCTCACAGACAGTCACCCGAGGCTGGAATCGAACCCAGGTCGCTGGTTCTGTGAGGCAGCAGTGCTAACTACTGAGTCATCGTGCCACCCATACTCTCCTGTCCTTTCCTCTCCCTGAGCACAGGCTAACATTCAGGCCTGAAATAACCACCCCAACAAATGC